>NC_089982.1:39556683-39876683 GCF_036417845.1 Apteryx mantelli
AGTCAGAATGTTTAAGCCCTCATGTCTCAGGTGGAACAGAAACCAGGCTGTCAGATATGTGGCCCTTAGGTAGATCTAGTATTTTTTTTAGTATGTCTGAGGAAAGAATTAATAAAACCGTTTTTTTAAAAGCCTATTTGGCAAGGGATTCTGTTAGATGTGGACAGAAATGAGAAGGTCTGTGGAAAATGTTGGAGATAATTTCTTGCAGGCATATAGATAGAGAAGTGACCAGGAACAAAATCTTGGATATGGTTATTCCTCTGCCGTTTGAATGAAGTGTTCTATAAGTAATAAATTAGGCTAAATAAAAGTTGAGCAAAGGTATAGCATGTGAGGATTTAAATGTAGCAGGATAATTGTAATCGGTAAATCAATTCTAAGTATAGCAGCATTTTTATGAAGTCTTTCTTTGTCAGTCTAGCTCTCAGCTATGTTTAACTCTGTTAGATGCATAAAGGAGTGGCTAACCAAGAAATGTGAATGTGTCTAAGGGCATATAATCTAGTGCAGTGTAGGGATACCTGAACTAGTGATAAACAAGTGGTTCCTGGAATCTATTTTCATTCATTAGCACAGAGTTCTAACCAGGTTTAATTATCTTATTATAAATATAACTGGTTTAATTTAAAAAAAATCTATTTTATATGAAATATAGCATATGTTGTACATGTTTAATAAACAAAATTTAAATTTTGATAAGGAATGACCTCTCCCCTAGAAGAGCAGTTGGCAGAGTCTTGCAGGCATGTTCTGGGTTAGTGAGTTATTCTGTCGCTCATTGTGCAGTTAAATGAAAGAACTGAAGAACACAGGAGCTGCAGGCTGGTGACAAATGCAATTACTGTGCCTAATATATCTTGCAAGGCACTGAACTGCTGGCTGTGGGGATTATTCTTTAGTTAGAACACATTTTCACAGCTGTAACTGAACCTCCCTTTCTTATGTCTGTCTTGCTAATCTTAACTTTAAAATCTATAGTAGCTTTTTAATATTTCTTTAGGCTTTCTGTTGTTCATTTTGAACGTGCAATAAAAGTTTTACACCTAATATAGGAAAGAGAGTGAGTATGAAGCTGATGCTAGTGAACAGAAAAAAAGCTAGATAAGTTACAAAGATGACAGTGGCATAAGTCACAAAGCTGTTTGGAGACTAGAGGAATATGTAATTGCAATGGACAGGTCTACTCAGGGGCTTATCATGCAACTGTTGTTCCTGTTACTGTTTTTGTATGGCCTGTTTTGCAAGATTTGCAGAACTAGGACGTAAGTGACTTGCCTTATTTGGTGTTTAGAATTGCTCTGTTTCAGAGCAAAATCAACAAAAGTGGAGGTAGAGCAGAAAAAATTGAGAACTTGTAGGATGTTTTCTCTATCTGAATAAATACATTTGGAAAGGATGGGGGCATGGGGGAACACCAAAAGGACAATTACGGTTTAGATAATCATCCATCACAGGAATGATACTAGATAGTAGTGCAAGAGAGTATCTGAGGAAAATAGCCTTATGGATTTTATTTTTAATTGTGGTGAAAGTAAGCTGTTAAACAATCAGTTGTAAAAAGTTCATTCAGGTCTTGCATAAAATTTTTCTCAAATCAGTATAATATTTTTATTCTGTCCTTAATATTTGACTTGCATATTACATCATTATTTCCATTTCAAAGGTACCTGACAAATGAACCAGAGAGAATAGTGCTAGTCAGCTGTCTTCTCCTCTTAATTACGAGTGTTCTAGTTTATTCAAATTTATGCAGTAGCCATTTGTTCATTTTGGCATTCTTTTTCTGACCAACTTGTGACCCCCTTCCAAAGTTACATTGTTTTAACAGTAGGAGAAAATGTCTTACCAGTCAACTATTAACAATAGATACTGGGAATCCAAAATATTGTACATATTTGAGAGTTGGATTAGGTAACAGATTTTCTGTAGCCGGACTGTATTTACAATCAGTTTTGAAGAATAAAAATACATATACCAACTTTTATTCTTTCTTATGATAGAAGACGAAACCCACATCTTAAAAAACAAACAAACAAAAAGACCCCAGATGCTTAACTGGTGTTATCGCTGGGACTTCTTTGGTTTTTTTTTCCTTCTGATGTGCTGCCAATGTCATTCATTGTTCAAGGCACTGTTGCTCTTACTAGGAATCTTTTTCTAGGGAAAGAAAATAGGGAGAAGGAGATTGAAATTGAAAAGGGAGTGAAACTAGTGTCTGATTAGGTTTTGTTCTTCTTTGTAAGAGAGATGCACTGAGAAGGGTCAAGGGTACCTGTTACTTTCCCAACCATAAAATGTGTATCTATGTGCTTTTTTTGGTGCAGCTGAATAGCTGTCCCATCAGTCCTGTTCTCTGGTGCAGACATGCTTCTTTAATGTGCTTGTAACTTTTCCTCCCTAGAACAGAAACAACTGCACAGCAAAGCTTTTTCAGAAGGCAAAAAACTGGCAGGTTCAGCTTCAGAGGCAGAAGGAGGGTAGACAAGTATAGGAATAGGGATAAAGGTAAAAAGAATCACTGTCTGTGAGGAAGAATGAGTTGGTCAGCCTAAAAGTAGATGACTTTGAAATACATGATACACACTGTGCACTTACATACTTTACACTGAAGCAATTTAATCCAGACTTAACAAGACTTAAATGTCCCGAATCCAAGCCTTCTGTGTAAAATTATAGCTCATAGCATTTTTTCTAAATGACAAAATTAATCTCCTGAGAATAAGGGTTTATAATAGAAACTCTGACAGACTGCAGAAACATAAGCAAGGCATCAGTATAATGAAAATTGTATTCAGATTGCTAAGAACGTTCAGCTAGATTGAGAAGACAATTTTTGCTCCTGAGGAATTAGAACAGTGCTAAGTTGAACCTGTCATTCATTTTGAAGGATCAAACTTTAATACTTTCTGTCCTTTGTTTGCACTGTTCTATATGCTGTTTGTTTGCTATATAGCATCAGGCATTTTAGTTTATTGCGAGAATGTGGCCTTAGTCTGGGTCATGATTCAATTTAGTCTCTTAGGGTCATTTTATTGCAGAATAAAGGACAGTGTGCAATAGATCACAACATGAACAAGGTTATTTTCTAGAAGATTATTTGCTGTACATTTTTGCAGTGCTCTTTGACACAGAATCTTGTTGTATCTTCAGTGTTAACGGCATACAGCATATTTTATCTTCCCAGGCCTGTTGAAAGATCTTTTAATGAAAACACAAAAGCCTTCTGCCAGAAGATGACAGAAATGTCTGTTTATAGCTACTGGTGCTATAGGCATTTAAATGGCTGATAAGTCTCAAGGTTTTTTAAACGATCTGAAGCAGAGTAAATGTAGTATTTGTTGTTATAGCATTAGTATAATTTATTGAGAATCTGTAGAGAAGCTGATGGACAAGCCATTTCTCATATATTTTGCATGGATCCTGATCTGTCCTTGCAGAACTCTACCTTAAGCTTGTTAAAGCAAAAGAGTTTTGTATATTCAGGCAAGCAGGTATAGGAGAATTAACTCTTATCTGTGTAGCCAGACATTTCAGGAGCCCCACCATAGAATTCCAGGCTCTAAATGTTTAAGCGTGGCATAAGTGTAGGAACAGTGCTTTATTGCATGTTTTTGTGCCTGCTTTTTTGATTCATCTTCACAATTTTCCTAGCTTCTAGAACTTGCACAAGAATTTGAAGCATTTTGATATGCTGAATGTGTGCTAGAAAATTGAATGCATAACTATATAATGACTTTATGAAGGCCAAATAATGTTTAAAGTGGCAGATGACTTTGGGGTTTTGAAAGCTGAAAAATATAAGATCTTACTGTTTTTTTTTGTTTGTTTGTTTTTAGTAAATGAATTACAGCTGACTCCTGGGAAAAAGTCAGATACATTTAGAAATTTGAGCTTAATCTACATTGATTTGCGTTGTTGACTTAGATTCAGTTTTTGTGTGTAATAAATAAGTAGGTTTAGAGAATCACGTGTCAGGAGATAAAAGAATAAAAAAAAGAAATATTGAAGTGATTTAAAACTGGAAACTTACCAAGAAGGGAATGTCAGTTGTATGTAATTTTCTTATTTAACTTTGTCTTCCTTATTATCCTTAACGGTGAAATATAAATATATATTGACTGACCACAATATGACGACAGCAATTATAAGACAACATAACTGCATTTATGAAGAGAATAGAAGCTAGTTCATATAAATATGTAAAATATTTTAGATATCTTGAAGTATTTTAAGTTTTCTAAGCATACTTTTGTAAGTGATAGTTGGTTAGACATCTCTCATATCACTTATTATAATTTCAATTCTAGGAAACTATTCTGTTTTACCAGAAGAAGCATTTCCTTAAGCATTTAAAGACAGCAGAAGTATTTTTAATAATTAATGAGAGGTCTGTTTAGAAAAATGAGAAACATGAACTTCCTAAGCTTTTTTATGGATTGACAGCCCAGATGTTAAGGAAAATAAAAAGAGACTTTGCTGGCTTCATTGGTCTGCTATGATTCATCAAAATCCACATAGAGGAAATTTATTTTGATTGGGAGTCTAATTATGAGTTCTTTTTTGAAATCTAATTGCTTGTAGAAGGTACAAGAATGAGCAAGTGGGAGGTTGTTGCCCTCTGCACGGATTCGGTAAAATACCAGCTGGCAGAGCATTGCTTTCCCTATCTCATTTATTCTCTGTGCTTTAACTTTGATGCGGATATAATAGAATCTTCTCAACCTGACTTGGACTCCACATTCTTTGGTAACTATTTCTGATCTACAGAGATGTAAGGGAGGAGAAATAGAGCCTTAAAATGGAACTTCTCTTCTTAAAAGAAGCAGGATTTGGGTGCTTCAGTACATTAAAAAAAAAGGCAGCTAGTTCAGAAGCATCAGAGCGTTTTTATCATGCCCTAGTAAGACTGTATCCCTACTGAGTTTTAAATGTATAGGAAAAAAAATCTGTTAAAATTTCAGGTCTTAAGAATGTTGCAGGTGAAGAGTTGCACATTCTTGGGAGGAGTTTTAAGTGAAACAGAGAGAATGTTTTGATTTTCTGAATTCCTTTTCCAGCTCTCCCAAAAAGCTCTGGTCAATAACGTCTTTTCTGTGTGAATTCACTCCTAATCTGAGTTTGTCATATCTGTGTTTTTGTTTCTATAGCGTGTTTCCAGTGTGGAAGCTTCTTATGTTCACTACAAATGATTAAGGTACAAAACAGTGGAGAATCATGTTTTTTATCTCGGTAATGTCTAATAAACAAATGGTCACTTATGTATGATAAAGTGTATTTTTAATTCTTTCATTAAAATAGATCACTGGTATTCAAAATTAACTAAGGAAGACAATTAGATTTAAATACATGTTCTCTATGTGTTTGTTTTAGAAGTAATTTTCTTATTTCATTTTGCTTTAGAAATTGTGAGAGTATGTGTTCTTGGAAACCATCTGTGCTACCACCATTTTTTCTTTATCACTCTGAAACTGCAAGCCAGAAAGCCCTAATGTTTTTACATGGGTACGTAGTTTGATAATGAGTCTAATCTTGTACCCCATGTGAAACTGGCACGGTGTGAATCCCTTTATGAGAGCAAAAACCTAAATATATGCCTGTAAACATGTATACATAAATATATACATATCTATATAAATGTATACAGTTTCTTTCTCCAGAGACAGAATGAGAGAATCAACCTACTTGGTATCTTTTAAGTTCCTTAATGAACTAATGAAAGACATCCTGACATTCGAGTGCTAAGTGTGAGAAAGGTCTATTGCAGGATAGGAAGATTTTGCACTGTGCTCTTTGAAACATAACTTCCTCTATTTTTCTGGGAATGAAACATATTATTGAGATTCTATATTGTTAAAAGGAGGAGATTGTGGCTATCTGCAAGAGTAAATAACAGATACTGCCTTTATTGTGAAGGACTAGGGCTGGCAGAAACTTAGTAGAAGTAGGTTCTACACAGATGAAGATAGCTTGTTCTGAAGAGGGTCTCTCTTGAAGAAATGAGAGAACAGAAAAGAAAAATGTCATTGAATAAGGCTTGTTATTTAATGAAAGACATAACTGAATCTTGATTATCTCTCAAATTGTATGTTGTGATGAGCAGGCTAAATGTTTTGCTGTGAGGTACCTTTAGTCATTCACTGTTACTCTCAGTGTAACAGGTACCAGTAGATTACCAACTCAAATACGGTGTAGGTCTCGTCTAGTATGTCTATATTCACTTCAGCCAGAAAGGAGGAAAAGGAAAGGTTAGAGGAAATAACCTGCTTTCAACACTGCTTTTGTCATGAGTGGATTATCTAGGTTGTAATTAACTGTGTGTTGGGTGCAGAGATGCTGGAACTGCCTTTGCCTTAAATAACGTAGTCCAGGAAGACTTACAGGCACTTTTGCTGAGAACTGTGCAGAGATGATGTGATGGCTGATGTCACTATTATAATAGCAAATATCTCTGTACTTCTGGATCATCAGTGCCACCTACCTCCCCTCTCCTCACCCCTATTAGGTGCTCATCATAAGCTGATGGAGTTTTTTGGTAGGCTAATTACATCTGATTGGCATCAGTCATTATCTTGCTTTGTTCGGGTTAGTTCCCTCCGTCGTCATCCTTAATAATTGTTAATGGACTGTTGTCAATGACATTTTGCTCTCTTACAAGGTGCACAGAATTATCCTGTATATTCACTGTTACTGCACCCTGCTGATACATGAAGTAGAATTTTGCTTAGACGTGATAGAGCATTAGTATAATGGAAAGAGGCGCTGATGTTTCATTTAGAAAGCATGTACTGCATTAGATAGGCTTTAAGCCAAATAGATAAACTTCTCTGCTTCAATATTTTTCTGTCATTAATGTTCCAATTTCAAAAGGAAAATTAATTGTTATTATGAAGAGGCAATATTAATTTAGACAATATGGCATCTGGACAGGGAATTTCAATAGTACTGTTTCAATAGCTTATGTTTCAATGCGGGTCTAAGGAATTCGTCTGTATTGAGGCTAGTGGGTATATCTTCTGGAATCATACCAACTGCTAACTGATGACCTTGTGCAGTGAGAGCATAATGATTTGCCTTCTTTTTGTGAATTTAAATTAAATATGTGTCTCAGGAAAGGTCATACTTGCTATTTAATTGAGATTTTTTAGAAATAATCCAACACTGGCATATATTCTATTGAATAGTATAATTATTTTTTCCTCAGAACTGTGGTATATCTTAAGATCTGTTCCTAATTTTTGTGTGTTAATTGCTTTTAGAAGGTTTTTTCCTGTTTTTTAATTATGATGGTTGTTCCTGATGAAAACTTTCAGATTCTTTTTACACAAAGTGTCTTTCATTGAATGAAAAGATGTAGTTTACTTTTAATAGTGTTTTTCTTTTCAGAAAACATAAAAAATTCATATGCCAGGTTGAACCATAAAATGAGAATTTTAATTTACAAATATTTGGACTTTGACCAGTTCCCCATGAAATACTGGAAATCAGGGCTTGTTCCTAGTAGGTATTTTAAAAGCTATTTGGGATCAAATATAAAAAATCTTTACCTGTAAAATATGAATTATTTTCATATTCTCTGAAGATTGTGGTCTAATTTAATATATCATTTTTTGCATTCCATGGAAGGCCTAATTTTGTGTGTCAAGTCAGTAGATTGAAGAATAGCATACTTTCTTAGATCCAGAGCCTCAGAAAGACTCAAGTGGTTAAATTCTGCCCATCTGTAATTACTGCCTAACATGCCTTCGGGCACCAAAAGTGCACCATTTCAAGTTTTCTAGGCATCTGAGCATGTATAGAAAGTTAACTTTCATTATATGAGGGTGAAATAGCTCAGCAACCCTTTTGTGTGACAGTCTATTTCAGAACCTCAGAAAAGGGTGCTCCAACTGTTTTTGGAAGAGGATGGATTCCATAAGCATGGTCTTGGGCACAGCACACAGGTGTGTTCAAACATCTTTCAATAATGTAAGCCCATTTTATTAAGATTTTTGCCACCTAAACTTTAGTGTTTTTCTCAGCGAAAGGGAGTTTCCCCTGTGTTCTCTCCTTCCCTGAAGAATGTTGGCCTTGGCTAGTTTGGTTAGAGGCACTTTCCATCCTTCTCTTCAAACTCTTCCACTGTGCAATAAACAACGAAATCGTTATTGGAGCTGAAAAAAAGTGAGCAAAAATGTACTGTCTGGGAATTCTGCAGAGGCCTGTTCTTTAACTTGTACTTCAAGACCAAGTGTATTTGGAATAGACTGATATTTTGTTGTGAAATAAAGATTCAATTTTCAAAGCAGGGAATCCTTTAAAATGTTTCTGCTGTCTCCTTCCTGCAGCTCTTCCCCATCTCACATTCCCTCCCACATGTTTGGGAGATTTTGGGCTGCTGCGGTGACTCATGTTCCTCCTACCTGCCGAAACTTCTTGCAAATGTCTGATAGACAGCTTTTATTCTAGATAAGTTATTTTCAACTTTTTTTTTTTTTTAAGTTTGGAACAGTTTGGAAATTTCACATTAGTAGGTTTGTATAGCATAAAAAGATCTTGTTCTCCTTTACCTACTGTGCATACTGCCTTCCTTTAGAGATAGGTTGCATTGTTGTTTACAGAAAAAGCAGAATTTGTTGCATCTCCATGGTTCTTGCTGTCTTTCCTGCAGCCATTTAATGCTCCTATAACAGTACATTTTGCCACCCACCACTGGTAACTAGCCTGAAAACGCCAATCCTTTTTAGGTAGGACACTATATTTAGTGCTTTTTTACAATCTCATGTGACCTGGATTCAGATCAATGACCTCTAAATAAGAAATTTTATCAATTGCAAGTAGTTAAGTTTAAATTCCACAGTTCCTTTCAGCAGAGAATCTCTAAAGTTTCCCAGTTGCCCACACACTAAATGATTTACCTTGAGTATGTAAGGTACACACTGTAATATATTGTTCTTGTTCTTCAAATACTTTTACTGCTAGTCTGAGATATTCAGTAAAAGCAATAAATTTAAGTTCAGCATAGCTTCAGTCTTATTCATGAAGCCGAAAACCTATCATCAAAGTATGTGTGTGTGCTGGGGAGAGGCATTTAGGGAATACTTCTGGGATCTGGCTCACCTAAAGTTAATTTATTTTCTTATGCAACTTGATTCCTTTTCAGTAAGCCTGAAGAAAAAATCAATTTCTGTGATACTTTGCCCCTTCAAAGTCATAACCAGCGCTGCTGATTCATGACAAGATTACCATGCCTTCAAAAGTTCAATTAGCTCAATTTGAAGTAGAATTTCCAAAGGCGATGTTGTCCTTGAGCTAATAGAAATGTCAGAAAAAATGTACTAGCTGAATAAATATCTCCCACTTACAGTTAAATCCTAAGACTGCAGATGGATTCTACCTAGACCCTTAAACAAATAGAGCCATATTGTAAAAAAGATTGCAAATACACTTTTTAACACTGAGGATTCTTTTCAAGAAGCATTGATTATAATAAAAATATGCTTCCAGAGTCCTAAAGTAATGCTCTTCTCTGAGGTGCTTTTTTCTTTGTAAACATTTCTTTCTGCTTTGTTTGAAAGTAAATGTGCTAGGCTTCATTTTTTTTACTGTCAGTTGTTCTTGTGTGTGTGTTTGTGGCTTTGTTTTTGTTGTTTTTATGTTTTATTGAATTGAGCAACACATAGACTCAAAGTGAGAAGACCAGGAACTTTTTGGTTTTGTGAGAGTTTAACTGTTTCAGTGCTTAAAAGCTTTAGCTTCCAGTGCAGAATCCCCAGACCTGGTCTGGGCTCTTCTCTTTTGTACATGGTGTACATGGACACCCATCTGGCTGTTCCTTGGAAAAAGGTGACAGTTGCACATTTTGTGCATTCATGTCTGGAAGCCTGTTAATGAGAAAAATGGATTCAGTCCTGCTTTCCAGAGGATGGCCCTAACCTGTGAACTAGATGGAATTGAGACACTCTCCACTTACTCACTGCAGTTGAGTAACTACAAAAAAAAAAAGCATGCAATGTATACGGAGTCAGGAGGAGAGCAGAAAGGGGGCAAGGAGGTCCATGGCGCTGACCTGGAATGGTGGAGCACTCACTTGAGAGAGGAATTCTGCCCTCTTTCACTGCTCCCTGCATCGGACAGTGCTGGATAAAAATAGTTGTTGGAAAGGGAGACTGAAAGAGTATGTGTTTGAACCTAGGTCTAGGTAGTTGTTTTGTTTCTCTTTTTAAAATGAAGAAAATGGAAAAGCTCAATGAGCTATGGTGACAACCAAATTAAGCTGAGGCTGTCAGGTTTGACTGGCAGGGTTATTTGTATGGGTTATAAAGATTTTTATTTTGCAGTAACTGTTACGTAACAACACTTGCATTAATGGCTTTCCTAGATGGTCTCAAAGACTTTGAATTAGCTGTCACAATAACAGTTTTGTTTCTAGGTTTGTTCCTGTTGTTCTTTCTCTTCATGCTGCTGGGAAATTTTTGTATTATACAGTGTATACAGTTTCTTGTTACAGATTTAAGGCTTTAGTATTGCATATAAGCAGTGTCATCTGAGCAGTGAAAAAGATAGTGGAAGTCCTCACAAAACATTACAGAAGCTATATGTGACTGGCACTTGGATCTTTTGAACTTTAGGGACTCATTGAGACCAGATTCTCCAGATTCCATATACTTCATAGAATATTCTTCTGAGTGCTGGCTAGCTGCACAGTGGTATGCCGTGACCGCATGTTGCCAGCATCTTGACACCCTCTCTATATCACACCCTGATTTAAAAGAACACAGAAAGATTTGAGGAGACAAGAAGTAGAGGAAAAGCACTGTTATGTAAATTAAATTGCTGTTGAGAATCCCTTGTCTCAACTGCAGCCTGAAAACACATCCGTTGGTGTTGTGAAAAATATGCAGGAGATAATTAATGTTACAGTATACCTCTGCCAGACTACAATATCAGGGACAAATTTGGGACTCCAGTGTTACAGATGCATGACTGAAATGCATGGAGCGAAGAAGAATAGTTTAGTACGGATGCTGTTTTTTCTCACACTAAAGCAATTAAACCAATGGACTGTGTTCAACTTTCTGATCTGCAGTAATTTCTCAATGAGCCAAAATGAAGAGTAGGCCACCCTGTCTTCAGTTCCTGTGCAGTGAAAATATTGGTGGCATTATGAATCAGTTACTGAAAGCTGTTAGAGCTACCGGGCATAATCTGGGCACTGCAATCTGTTTTGAAACATTATTCTCAAAATGGCTGATTTTAATATCACTTACAGTCTTTTTTTCTACTGCTGGTTAACATTTCCAAGATGCAGAGCTGTGATAATGACATGCAGAATCTGGCATCATAGCTCAAGTATTTTCCAGGGAATAATGTAGGAATTTCATATGAACAGCTTGGTTTTAAGTTTAGTTCTGAAAAAAGTCATTTGGCTACAAGCAGCACTGCTGCTGTTACTCATTTGGAAAAGGCACTTTAATGTTCCGGCACTGTTTGTAGTATCTTCTAGGCATATTTTGATAAAATCTTGTAGAAGTATTCACCTGTATGAATCACGTACCCATCTGAAAAGCATCCTGGATCCATAAGGGAGTGGTAGTGGAAACCAAGCAACACTTGATTTCTTACATTGGTAAAATTAGTATAAGGCTTCAGAAAAAGTTTGGATAAGGAAAGGGACTAGATACTGGGTGAAAGTTATGGGATATTCCCCCCCCCCCCTTCATAACATGTTAGGCCTTGCTTGTGATAAAACTGAACTTTGTGTGATATCTGCCTTAATATATTTTTGCCTTTTTCTTAAAAATACTAAAACATTAATTTAAAAAGATTTATGACTATTATATTTTGTTCTTTCCTGAATGGCATCAGTTTTCCCTTTTTCTTTTATTTCAAACTTGAATAAGAATCCCAGCAGGCCAGGATGCAGTCAGCATAAATCAGAACTCCTGGCAGGAGTTTCCTGGTATCCCAGAACAGTACTGAACACAGCTTTGGTAAGTCAGGTAAAAAAATTCTCTGTTGTTATGCAGTGAGGCCAACAGTGTTGGAAAGGCAGAAACTTCCCTTTGATCCATCTATGCAGCTTAATGTAGGAATTGGCTTTCTGCCTATTTATCTTTTCTAATTACCAGAAATATTAGAATGAGCCCGGGACTACTGGAGTTCACATTGGCTGCTGCTTATTCACTGGAAAGTTGCACCTTTGTGATATAGTAACTGGCTTCTGGGGAAACAATTAGTCACAAACGGGATTCGTATTGGAAGAGAAGAAACTAATTAACACTTGGGCAGAACAGGGTGTAATTTTTTGAACATTCAGTAAGAAATAGCTATCTTATCTTGTTCCTGAAGTAATGTTCTCCAGGTTTTTAAAAACTAAGCCCTTCGTTCTTGCCAAGAGTTACCCTTAAAATATGATTTTATGCAGAATGCATGCGGTGTAAGCGTTGATTTTTGGAAGGGCATGTGGTTTGGGGGATGAAAAGTATTTGAAAAGGAAAAGAATCGTGTTCTGAATCAAATATCAGAACTTTTTGTATGCATCAGATTAATATGGAATTTAAACAAAGGCTTTTTTTAAAGGCTGCAATTAGCCCCCAAATAAGAAACTTATTTGAAACCAGTCAAAACATTCAGTACCTTGCTTCAAATTTAAAGTATGCTTTTTTCAGCTTAAAAATGGATTTTAATTGAATTGTGGAACCAGAGGCAGGTTATACAAGTGTCTACATAAGAGACAGTGAAATTAGTGAACATTGTAAAACTGAATGGATTTTAAAACTCAGTTTTACTTTTAATTGATAGGTTTCTCCAGAAACATCTATTTTGATTTCCAAGAAAAGAGAGATTTTTTTTCTGGTGAAGGTTCTAAAGTCTTGCTACCAACAAGCCTGGACTCTTTTCTCGATAGGCCAGTGCTAATTTAAGGAACATAGAAAAAGCTATCAAAGGTAATGCACAAAGAGAGGGCATACGTTTGACTCTTTCTAGAAGTAACCAAAACCAAAGATAGTTTATCTAAAGTTTGTAAGGAATGTAGTTAGTTTAGGAGGCCAGGCATGGAGAAGGAAAATAAGAATGCGTGAATGTGGTAACACTGCATTTACTGCCTAATGAAGAGCAGCATTTTGCACCCTGGAAGTTAGATTCTGAAGCCTTTGACTTGAGAGATTTAGAAGGGAGTTTCGAAGAATCAAAGCTAAAAGATATGGAAACTCAAATACGTATTCCAGCAGAGGCTGATTGCAGGCTTTAGGATATGAAATCTGTGAAGTGGGGTTGGTCAGTTTTATAAATGATACAAACTGGTAGAAAGATCAGCTTGATATTAGGATAATACCAAGACTAGAGAAGGATGGCTAAGAGACATATATAGCAGGAAATAACTAAGAGGAGTTGAATGACTTGCAATTAACCAAATAATATTTTCCAAAATTAATGGTTCCTAGATTCTAGTTTAGAAAAAAACAAGCCACTCTTAAGAAAATTTTTTTTATAGCTTGCCAGTTGATGATAACCTATTTAAATAAAGGTGCTATATATATGCTTCATTGTTTGCTAAAATTATTTCAGAACTTCTTGAAAATTTTAAGGAAAGTGTAACTGTGTTGGTAATAGTGTGTAGCCCTTGCTCCGTGCTCTGCTGGCACAGGACTTTGTCTTTTCCTTCAAATGCTGCTCAAGGTTCCACGGGCTCTTAATCATGTTCTCTCAGCCTTCGGCACTTGCAGTTAAGTTGGTTTCATGAATTATTGTTTACTTTTTCAGTCTGCAGTCGTGCATTTCAGTGGTCTAAGAAATGTGGTTTAACTCTGTCAGTACCAGAGACATCTGTGTTCCTCATTGACAGTGTTAATGAAGCAGCAGTCTTAAGGCTGGGGTTCCGATTACTTCTTTCATTTTCTGAGGTTAGGAGACACATGAGACTGGACAGCTATAGTTGTCAGCTATTTTGTTACTTTAATTAAGTTAAAATTGATTTGTGTGCTGTCATTTGTAGGTACAGACTTTGGGTCTGATTTTGGCACCAGTGATTAAGTGAAACAGATCTTTCAATACTTCAACTGGAGGAAGTATGGCTTAGTAAAGTATCAGGCTGAGAAGAGCTAGGCTCTCTTCACTGCTCTCTCATTAGGCTGAGTGTAATGACAGTTGCTTCATCCCTGTGTGCTGTAGTTTACCTGTCTGTAAAACAGGGATAACAAGGCACTTGTAAAGAGTTAAAAGAACTGTAGATGAGAAGCAGTATTAAAGACATGGCTCTTGTAATATTTTGTCATCAGTTTAATTTGGAAATTCCCAATCTGTTAGATAACTACAGAATTTTAATTGATCTAAGTTACTTGATGCACTGTTTCTTCTGTGAACTAGGTTGTTGATTTATTTGAAAAACAAGAAGTAGATGCATTCTGTCAAAGAAAGCCAAAGTAAGTAGTGTAGAGAAAAAGTAACACATTTGAAAAACCTTGTGAAACCAGTCAGATCAATACTCTAAATTTGGTATGGAAATAAACAGTTCTCCTTCATCATATTGTCAAATGATGCAAAATAAACAAATGTTAATTTGCACCCCTAATTTTTAATCCTTTGTGAAGGTGATTCCCTTTCTTTGAAGTTCTGTCTGTATACTGAGAGTGCACTAATGGAGTTTAGAGGACTGTGCAACTAGAAATCAGTGAAATATTGATAATAGCTCATTCTGAGTAAAAGCATTAATATGAACTGTAATGTGCTCCTAATGAGTAGTAGTAATATGAAATTAATTTTATTAATGAAACTCTGAAATATAGCTTTGCTGTTATAGGAAGTGTAAAGTTCCTTCAAAAACTCCTTCATCCTTCTAGTTTGTCAGCGAAGAACGCTTGCTCAGAATTTCAGCACAGAAAATTTCTTCATTAGAAAGAACATTTCCATGAGCTTTTGACCTCACTTGATGATGGCTTAGTCTCCTGAAGAGGATCTGCAGTCCTTTAAGTGCCAACACACCAAGGTTCCAGCAAAGGTCAGCAGGACAGTAAAAGAGATGCTAAGCTCTATAACCACACCAAAAGACAAGGCTATAGGATGAAATATAGTACTCTAGAGAGAAACCGTAAATTATTTCTGTTCACATCCTTTAAAATTTTTGATTCTCTTTTTCCATGTCTCACCAACTTGGGCGGGGGGTGTTTGTATGTCTCCAACCACATTACTGGGTGACTGTGCTGTAGAACAAAGCAGCTGTTATTTCTAGTGGCTTCCCTAGGATAAACTGAGGAATAAAACCAGTATAAGAGTAACAATAAATGAAGTATGTAATAACACTGAAAATTTTCTCCCTGTGCATGACATGGCATGAATCATACATTACTGTAGTGCTTTGTTTAAAGAGAAAAATAAAACCAGAAAAACAACACTAACAACAAACCATAGCAAACTTAATAAAGTACGACTTCTTTTCTGAATAAAAGCAGAATATTTTGAACTATGTTATTTATATAAGTGAAACAAGTCAAAAGACATGGGAGGAACAAAGGCTTACCTAAAAACATGCAAAAAGTAGGTCCCACAGGGGATGTGGAAGAACTGTATGCCCATTTCAAATCAGTGGGAATCAAAAAACAGGATTTCTGACATTAAAGTGAGATCCTAAAAGATGATCCCGAGTCAATGACTTGTAACAGTGTCCTGGAAAATCTTGTTTCTGACTGTCTAGTCTGGTGGTCAGATAATGAAAATGTGAGGCATAGTGCAATGGACAATTAAGAAGTCTTATTTTAGAGTAGGTTAGGTATGATGTCAAGGTAGGCTTAGTTGATTGGTTATACTGTTTAAGTGTAAAATAGTAATTAAGGTCTCTAGAGATCTAAAACATACATATGCCTGCAGGGAAATAAAACAGCAACATCTGAAAACAAAGCAAAAACATTCACATTCATCCATTGACTATAGCTTTGCTTTTAATCATTCGTAAGGTAAAAAGGGTTGAAGGAGGTTGGGGTTTTTTCCTTTAAGTTTAAATAGTTTATATTTTCAGGCTAAGATTCTCATTAACTATAAGAAAACATTGGGATGAAATAACTTCAGTAGTACCAACGTAACTGTCAAATGTATAGATAAACAGTCAGAATTACTGAAATGCTTTCCTGTGCAAAGGGTAGCCTCAAACCCTAAACTGCAAACGCGTTCCAAATCATGGCCATCTGATAAAGACTCAATTGTCAAGACCTGGCATTGACAGCTTCCAGGTACAAAAAGTTATTTTCTGTGTTGTCAACAAATGTTGAATCATTAGTCATTCAGTGGAAGAAAATGATTACCAAAGAATTTGACTAGGCCATTTTGGCTCCTGCAGTATAATTCTTGATATACCACACTTCTATAGAAACTTTAAAGTATGTGGTAGCCTTCTGTGTCTTTTCATAAAATATGAGTGGTATTGCATACATTTTTAGAGGAATCTGATTAATAGTTTTCCCCATGTAAATAAAATTTGGCATATAAATATTCTGGTGTAACTGAGGAAAAGAAGCTTAAATTATTTGAACCAGTTCTGTATTTGAGACGAGATTTCACACATCACATTTGGGTACGTAGGTAGTGATTGACAAATATTTGTAAATGTATCAACAGAAAAAATTAAGAATAAGCTATGGTATTTGAGCTTAGATTGGCCTGTTTTTTTTCTTATTTTAGTAGCACAAATACTTGGTCTGTTTTTATATTTCAAATGCAAGTGCTCTCGCTGTTTTGACTATCTGTGAAAAATAGTACCTGTGGCTGAGAGAGCTGAACTTCTCAGATAAGTGCCTTTAAATGTAAGTGTTTGATAAGAGCATTGTTACCTTGCCTCTGAACGCTTGCCACGTGTAAGGGCTACAATACCTAAAGGGGTCTGAAAGCTACGTGGTTGCTGCAGGTTACTGGGCTGCAGGCACAGTCAGGAGCCCCGGGCAGGAGGACTGCGAGCTTGCCAAGGCTCCCCGTACGAACACCTCAGCCCATCAAGAAGGCACCAGCCGTGAGTAGGGCAGAGCTCGCAGAGCCTTTGGTGTGCAACCTGGGGAGCGCAGCAGGAGGCTCGGCAGCTACAGGGTCAGCCAGGGAAGCTGGTGCCTCCTGCCTACCTCCATGTGCTAGGTGAGTAATGCCAAGAATGTCTTCAGGCCTCGGGACGTTGCAGAGCATGGAAGGCACACATCCTAAACTCACCTAGCTCCTTCCCTTCCTTCTATGGATTTGGAGCTTTTTGCTATATAATGCAATAATTAAAAGAGTTTAATTGTGTATATTCAATACTAAGCAAACAAAATAAAATCCTCCATACAAATTTTGTGGTAAATGTGTTACCTAAGATGGAGACTATATCTTGATGTCATTTCATGTCATGAAAATGCATTTATTTTATATCTAATTGAAAATTAGGATAGTTTCATTTACAAGTCTGCTGTGATATCATATATTTCTTAAGACTTTGCCTTAGAGGCACTGCCAGTGAAAACGTGAAACCAACACAGCCTGCACAAGGTCTCTCCTAAGACCCTGTGGATTTCCTGAAGAAGGGGTTTTTTTTTGTTTGTTGGTTTTTTTGCCTTGGAAGTAACACATAGTGTAATATGAGATACAGCAGTTGCCAAGGTAACTGTTCTTTTTTAATTCAATAGCAGCAGGTGAATAGTTGCCTGGATATCCACAGTAATTTGCTGTGGTTCCAGAAAATCAGTAAGGATGTACACATTTTTCTTCAGGCTTTTTTTCTCTTATAAAAGCTTTAACTAAAATCTGTAAGATACATGATAATTATTTAAATTATTCAATAATTATTCTTCCTGTAATACTGTGTGGAACTTCTGTAAGAGAACTGCTTGTACAAGGGAAGGTACTATAATTAAAATTTATTTTAATTTTATTAATATTTTAAATGCAGAATATTAGAAACAGTAAGGTCTTTTTATGTTATGATGGTTCTTTTCACAAGAACTTTTATTTCCTGATTTTTTTCAGTGTAGTTCAGTCTTTCAAAACCCTTCAAGAACCTAACTAATAAACTGCTGTTAAATCAGGTACTAACAAGACAAAAGCTGCAAGCAAAACTTGATTTTTTTTTTTCTTATTGTACTGTACTTTAGTCAAGTCCAAAAGATGTTTGAAAATAAGACTGATCTTCCTGCAGCTCTGCTGTAACGTTCTCACTGATTTGAAAGAAAATACGCTTAACAAAGAGGTATTCAGATCTCATGGACTTTCAAGATGCAAGGGAAAGTGCTCATGGAATGTGAAAAAATCATTATTTTCTTGAACACAGTTTTGGTTTGGTTTTGGTTTTGGCCTCAGTTAGTCTCAATCCCATCTGTGCAATGAAATGCTCCAGTTTAGAAGATCCACCTTGTTCTGTTTTCTGTGTTTTACTGCCTTGGGCTGACTTCTTTTTGTACATTTAGATTAAAAATTTCAGGGATTAGGACTTGACCAACTCTTAAGTGTGTCACAATTAGATTTTAGGTTTAACATAATAATGAGATTAATAGTTTCAGTCTGTTGGCAAACTCAGAAAGGTAACCTGCTGCATCAGTTATTTAGACCATGGTTCGTTGATTTATTTCATAAATGTAATCAGAATGTGCATTTCATTAATCTTCTGTAAAGGAAATCTTAAATTTGGGATAACCTGAATATATTTTACATAGGTTTCACCTATATGATCTACAGCCCTCTGTACACGTGCAGGCCTCATATGGGCCTCTGTACACAATTGTCTGTGTATTAGGCTCTGCAAGCTAGCTGTCTAGATGCCTCAGATTTGAGCAGTCCTCCTCTTGTAATCTCTGAATTTAGCTCTGTGTGTGAAGTAGCATTTTTATAGGAAGAGGAGTCTTTCTTCCTAATGCTGTTACTATTATGAATAATATCAATATCCCAACAATTACATTACAAGAAAGCTGACAGTAAGTAAGTGGCATTGCTTAATAAAACCATCAGACATCATCTTTATGAAAAGATGGACAAGACTGGGTCAAAGCTATGCCTCCTGAGAATCAAACCTGTATTTTCAGTGGGATTATTCTATCTGTAAGATGACGGTGATAATACTCTGAAAAATTTGCCAGAAGTTCTATTTATTTATTTTTCTGTAAGTTTTTTTTTTTTTTTCTGAACACTTGATTTCTGAAAGGGAGGATTTGTGTGAAGTAATATTTCAAAGCTGACAGTGAGACTGCTTTATAATGAAAGTATAGTCTGCTTTCTTTCGATTACTGAAATAAAATGCAAGGTATGACGTTGTTGTATGGGATGGGCTCTTCTTGGCTCACAAGTAGATTGTTCTGCTTCCAAAAAATAAAAAATAAATAAAGGTGATTGGGGGACAAGTAAATTTGTTTTAAGCATCTGTCTTAGCCAAGACTACCTTCTGACAGGTAGACTCAACATCTTGACACTATTGTAAATGTTAATGTAAGCTTTTCTTATGTTTTGATAGTCTTGTCAGACAATTATTCACCAATTATGCTTATTTAAGTAGATCAGACTCCTAGAATTATTAACAAAACTACTGTAATTCACTGTCCAAGGACGCATTTCTTTGAGGCATCCAAACAGATGTGATAGTTTTCTTCTCCCTTTATGACTTTACACTCAATTGCATAGCTCAAATGAGTGACCAGTGTATGACTCTAAGATTCTGGGTCTAGTTAAAATTTAAATGAAGTTCATCAGCTGGTAACAAATAAACTTCTGCAGGACTGTCAGGGAAGTTTGACTTTTTATTTTAATTACTGCAATAAATTTTTCTCTCTACCTAAAATGACTTCCAAATTAAAGCCTGCTTATTAAACAGAGGCAAACCAAAAAGAATGTTACTTTTACTGCTAGTAATTCTGAACAGTAAAAAGAAAATGCATTTCTGTTGATACATATTTATTCCCTCTGTTTCTACATGTCATGTTTTTAGTTAATAAATGGCAGTCCTTATTAGTAAATAGTAATCCTTTTAAACTAACAAGCTACTAATCCTGGTTGTTCCAGGAGAGTAAAACTGACTCTTCTGTATGAAGCAACTAATGTTTTAGCATTGAAGGAACGTTCTAACTTCAATGAAGTTAATTGTTCCAATATTTTATGCTAAATATTTAGACAGAAAATAAAGGTACAGAGGTACAGAGATCCTCCTAAAATACGTATTTCTCTCCAATCCTGTTGTTACCTAGCTGAGCTGTAATAGGGCTCCTGGCAACTCTAAGTGATAGTCATTTGTTTACATACTTACTAACTATTTATGAAAATCTCAGACAGAAAAATTATAATTTGTTCCTTTGGAATTGACAGTTGGCACAAAGGTGAATTTTCCATATGCTGGATTCTTAAAATACATTTTTAGTGGATAAAAGTAAGGATAGGCACTTACTGAGAATTTTAATGACACTTGTGAATTAACACTTTGAAAATATATAGAACTCTGAGTCCAGATTAAAGCTTTCTGCAAGGATATTTCATATATGGGTATGAGTTTAATTAACTTCAGTGCTCATAGAGCACATTTCACTAAAACCTGTGACACTCCTGTGAATACCTCGCTAAAGCTAAAAATGGAGTCTTTCATTAACACTGAAAAGCCTCCTGATCATTGAGCTTGTTGTGTAATAGGGTAATTTGCTGAGGAAGACACTGAGCCATTCTGCAGTGAAAACATTCAAAAATAGACTAGATAAAACATGTAGAAATAGTGTCCCCCAAAGTGACTGTGTTGATAGTAGGAAATGGCAGAAGTTTCAGGAGATTCTGCAAAGCTGTTGCTGCTGATGCACCATTCAGGTTGTTGCTTCCAATAAGACGCTCAGCTGTTTCTCTGCCTGATGTGCTTGTTCTTAAGGCCTGGAATGATGGCCTGGGCAGCAGTCTGGTGACGGATTCGACACCTAGTCTCTCCTTTGTATGGAATCTCTTTTGGCACATCTTAGCCACATGATGGGTGTGAAAAATACAGCATTGCTTTGTAAGCAGACAACTTAGTGCCTTTGGTACTATGATGATGAAAATTAGCATCAATCTTTAACACCATTTTTCATGAAGGTATGCAACTTCCCAAACTTCTGTATCTAGATTTGGGGTTGAGTGTGAGTTGTGTATTTTGATGCAGCAAACCCTTGAACCCCTGAAAAAGAGAGTGATTCTTTGTTATACTTGAATAGAATAAACACTTAATCGTTTAATTTTTTTTGAATGATGATGTTTAAGGCTTGGCTTTATTCATGTCTGCAGAAGCTGCAGAACAGATGTAATATTCACAGCATGGTACATGACATCATAATGCTTCAAAACATGGTAATATTTTGTAACGTGAGTGATTTTTATTAATTGTCAAGGAAATGCCTGTTCTGCAGCAAACCTCTTACCATCTCACTTCAGCTATTCTTTGTGGCAGCTTTTAAATAGCTGAAATGATAGTGTGAATGGCACATGTAAACAACTGCTTGAACAGCCCTTTTGCAGGAGTAAGGGTAAAATTCTATCTATCAGACTTTCTTAACTGAGTTGTTGCTTCCTTAAAAGATAAGTAAATAGCTTTCAGGTTACTTCAGATTACTTCTAAGATTCAATTTGTCTCTTAATCAGTGATAAATCAATATCAGATCAGTGAATATCAGATCAATAATATATGTCTGAATATCTCTAAATTTCTAATTTTGCATGTGTATAGCATGAAAGAAAAGGCAAAAAAGTATTATTCTTTAAGGGACTTCTATTTTCACTTAGGTGATTATGAGGAAAGATCAGGAAAAATAAGCCATCTACTGACTAGATTTAAAGTATTTGGCTGCTAACGTGAAGAGTGAGCTTGACCGTATCACGTGCCATGAAGACCAATTCAAGGAAATCCGATTAACGTCACACTTTGAGAATACGGTGCCAGCTCCTTGGCCAATGGGAATTACTAGTGCTTTACAGAATTCATGTCCTAGAATCTCTGTATGAGCACCGTTGTTTGGCAAACACGGAAATTCACATGTTGTTATGTGTCAAAACTGCCTCATGGTAAACAAGGGGAGGTTGAATACCCATGAAATATTCATCCATAAAACTAGACTTTCCCATGGGACTTAAATATAAATATATATATATATGTATATATAAAAATAATTTTTCAAGAAAAGGATTAAGTACTTAAGTAATCAGTATGTAGATTCCCTCACTCCCATGTAAGAGGAGGAGGGAATAAAGTATGAAGTGCAGCCGCTAAGCAGTATTCTCATACCAAGTTCCCTGGTAAAGGGAATTTTAGTGCATTTGTGTAGTGTTTTAACAAAACTGATCTCTTAATATTACGGTTTGTGGTGCTACTCTGTGCATGATGTTCCATTATCATTACCAAAAAGAAATCTAGCTGACTGCCAGTGTATGTTGTGAAATACTGGAAGCTAAGTGAATGTCAGGCATAAGGAATTGTTAATGAAGCTCTCAAAGATAAAACTCTAAAAAATAAACCCAAGTGTAGGAATGCTGGGAAGATCCAAACCTGTGGATTCACTTGTCAGTGTACTTGGATTCACTGCTGACTTCCCAGAATCTTCCTCATGCATTATTCTCTTTGTGGATTAGTCACTGTGTCTTTTGTGTTAATAAGAGAGGTCACTATGCTTTAAGGGGACAGGTCTTCCAGAAGACTGGCTGTTGATCTCATCTGGTTTAGGGCAGTCAGGCAGGTATAGTCTCCCTGAACCTCGAAAGCCTGCTAATTTAGGATGGTTGAGGCACAGCAGCTTCTGATGATGATCACATGGAGTTTGTTTTACATCCATTGTTTATCCCACAGGAGCCACAGTCAGCATGAAGTAAAGCTTGAACCAAAAACTCTGCATCAGTGGTGAGATACCCCTCCATTCTGCCCCCCGAGCTCCTAGCTCACTAAATATTTTCACTGAAATTAGCACCAGAGTATATAAAGTGCGTGAGTGAGGCACATAAATCACTTGAGATTTCAGTTCTTGAAGTGTAATAATTAGAGGTTTTTTTCCCTTTGCAGGCCTGCTAATATGAACAAGATATAATATGATATAACGTTAGTTAACAAGAACTACAAGTAACATGTAAAAATGAGGCTCAGGGAAGCATGCAAAGGTTTTTCATGGTGTGCCAAAAGATATGTAGAAGTGTATTCACAGACAAAGAACCACAGAAGACTTTCAGTCTCAGTGATTTTATTTTAAAGATTACAGTGGGGAAAAAGGAACAGTCTGTTTGTGAAAAATGAGTGGGTGTAATTCACATTATGACAGGAGCCTCAGATTTTTAAGGCATGCCCTATCCACAGGCTGAATTTTGCAGTCTACTGTTGTCCACTTGTTTATTTTCAAAGACTTAAATAATGCAGACCACAAATGGTAGGAATGTGCCATTTCTGAGATTTTTCTCAACTCCGCACACTTTCTTTATGGGTGACAGTGTATGTTTTGAACTGCAGATTTGCTGTAGACAGTCATAGTTCTCCTCTAAATAGGTGGTTACTATTTTGTTATAGCAGACAATAATACATAACTTGAATATAAAGTGAAGTTTATTGCTCTCTGCCAACTTCTGGAAGTCTCTGGAAGTCAAAATTACACTGTCTTAGATATACTACGGGAGATTTGCATTCTAACTTCCATGGAAGCTTCATGTGAAATTGGACGGGGCAAATACTAAAAAGTTATCACTTCTAAATATTTATAATATTTAAAGCAATGTTTCAGTTTACCTCTGTACAGTCTTTTTTCTTTACTTAAATGATACAGAAACAAGTTCTCTGGCTATAATGCTTGCCAAAGGAAATCATTTTTAAGAAAAAATGTAGAGTATTTGTGGGAAAGCAAGTGTTTGGGCTCATACAGTCAAGAAGTAGAAACGTATCGTTTGATCCCTCTCTTCTAGTCAGAGGAGCTCAGGTAGTTAACAGAAGGGAGTACTCTGGGTTGTTAGATAAGTAGAAATAGGTGTTATTTAATGTGGTGTGGCTAACTAGCTGTACTACTGAAACTGCTGTGCGTTGCAATCCAGTGAAGTTAATTGAGCCTTGTGAGGATCAGAGGTCCTAAAATCTATTTCTAGAAATAAGTGGTGAATTCTGATTGCCAGGCAATGGAAACCCAGTGTGTGGGCTAGGGCTCCATAGCACTATGGTAATAAAAGAATATTTTAGCCTCTATTACATGAATTACTACACTCTCACTGAAAAAATAGGGGAGATTTTATCAATGTAACTCTTTTCTGGGGAAAAAACAGTTTTAATTTTAAGGGGGCAGGCTTCTTCCTTTTGCCTTCAAGTACAACTGTGATGAGCCCTTTAGAAAAAGCAAGCTACAGTCATTAAAAAAAGTTTAAATCACAGGTTGAATATATGTTGGTCCAAATGGCCACCACAAAAAAAGTGTCACATAAATCCTACTTTGACGTATTTTGACAGGGTAAATGGTATTTGGGCCTTTACTTAACTATTGCATGCATGTAAATGCCATTCAGTATAACAAAAAAATTCATCTCCAGCTTTCAGTAAGCATCCTCAAGTTCTGTATAGGGCAGCTAAATACAGTCCAGGCATTTATGAGTGCAGATGGTGTCTTTAACCAGCTGTGTCACTGTGATGTAAAAGGAATTCCTTGTAACATAGAAGGGCACCACATCAGCTGAGGGGAATGTGAGGAGAAGCAACCTAAATGAGCCAGTAGAAACATCTGTTGCACTCATAAATTTATATGAGGCTGTTCAGCTGTATAGAATTAAAATTAAGTTTCGCTAACACTTATTTTAATAAACCATAAAAGGGATTGCATTGCAAATTATAGATGCTGACTGAATTTTAAAATCAAGCTAAATGCTTATTTTTGTACTGCATTTTCACATCATGATAACGTTGTGTTTTCCTTAATAAAATTCATAATTAAGTAATTTAGCAGACAGATTAAAAGGCTTGTCCTGCAGCTTTTGAGAAGAGTCATAAACTGATGGGCTAACATTAAGAGATTTGGAATAGATCTTATATACTAATCTTTTTCTTTAAAAAAAAAAAAAAGCAGTGAACAATCTCTTAAGTGTCAATAACTCCTTCTGTTTATACCATGTCTTTGAGTTCATATACCTGTTGTCTTGCCATGAGGCTAGCCAAATGGCTTTTTTTGATAAAGCTTCTCATTGGCTTCAAGGGTTATTGGATGCAGTGAATTCATAAATTAGGTCAATTATTTTGCAATATTTATTTACAACTTGCAGACTTCGAGGACTCCTGTCAGTGCTGGTAAGGTCATGATGAGGGTTGCTCTACACTTGGGAATAAAGAGAATGAGTCAAGTATGTATCTCAAGGGTGAGATCTTGTTTTCTTAAATCTCAGTGGCAAAATTCTCACTTAAATAAGACAGAATTCCAGCCTGTTTCTACCTCTTTGGTCTCTTATCTGCAAAATTTCTTAGGTATTTTCAAAGTTGTCCTGCTGCCAGTTCAATGTCCCCAGTAACTTTTCTGTTTTTCCAGAATGGTAAACACCATTCTTTTTTCAAATTGATCATGTGACATATTTGCTTTATATCTGTTAACTGCACTGATGATAAATCTTTTCTGCTTTTCTATCATGAGTTTCTTCTACATGTATATCTCATTCTGTTTTCCTACTGCAAATACCATTTCTATTTAGTAGTAGTCCTCAGCCAAATCTATCACAAGTACCATAACAAATCTATCCCAGTATTCTAATGACCATCCATTCGAATGTGACATATGTTTTGTTATGTCTGTCTTGGCTTATACTCTTAATTGATATAATTTGCATTTACTGGAAAACATCTAAATGTTTCATAATTTAAAAATAAAACTGCTTGAAGTAGCCTGTAGGATATGTTATCCATGGAAGTTGATATTTTGCATTGAAGTCTTTAAAATCACCTGCTAAAGAATAATTTCAGTAATGCTTGATGAGCAGATCACTCACTAGCAATGCTTTGCAACATATTGGCAATTATTGAATATCTCAAAATATTTTAATATTTATTCAAATGAAACATTGAAGTTTATCTTTTCATTGATAACTTTGGGGAGAATATGGTAATGGAGGAATTGTCTGAAATTTGATTGTGTATTATAATCAGAGAGAAACTCAAGTAGTCTCCACTCCTAAAAGAACACTTCTATCAGGCCATATTATGCTTAAATGCTATTACCCTTGGGAGCTATTTTGTTTAAAAAAAAAAAAAAAATGTATCTTGTCTTTTATTTGATACTGATTTTAATTTTGGGCAGTAGAATTGTCCTGAAAACATGCACAAATGCACATGTGCAGCCTTTTTTGATGCTAAGAAGCAAACAGGGACACTGGGAAGATATCAATTTATATTGTTTTAGGTTGCCGTGGTGGATAGTGTGTTGTAATACATGTTCAGCTTTACAGCAGTTTGTGACATTCACTGAGTTCTGCCTCAAGGTGGAGCTGTTATATTTTGAATGAAGAGGAAGAAATAAAAACATTTTTTCTTCCCCAAAATTCTGTTTCTGATTTGAGTAGATGTATGGGTTATGTTGGTAATGAGAAATGGCAAGCTGTCTTCCTCCCCCTCTTTTCAAGATGAAAAGTTCAGCAAAAGCTGAAGTCAGCAATGTGTCACACGGGTGGATGGGCTTAAGACACTGACTGATTTTAATTCAATCTAACGTTACCTTTTATCAATTGAGGAAGATGCATACCTTTCCTTTACAATAGGTATTCACTAGAATTATAAAAACATGTGCATAACGGCTGTCAAAAGCAGAACTATTTTTGTTGTGGCTTGTTATAATTGGTAACATTTTCCCAGAAGATGGTGTGTGTGTGTGTGTGTGTGTGTGTATGTATGTATTGTGTTCTAATTAGGACTATTTGAGATGGTTATGGCAGGTTGTCAAATCAATGGGATTCTGGATATATTTTAGTCTCTGCACTATAGTCTAAATAACCTTCTAAGGACTCCATTCTCTCAATGTGGTAAATAAATGCTGAATGTTTTATACTTCATAGGTCTTTGGGTAATGCATTCCACATGGCTTTATTGCTGGAATGAGACCTTCTTATCACTAAATATACAATAGTGACATGAGGTCATTTCAGCACGGAGAAATGCCTACATCTCATAGATGAACAAAGTCAGTTTATGGTGAAGTTCAGTTAAACAGGAATACTCTAAATTAAACATTGGTGGCAATCTTAAGGAAAATGAGGAAAGCTTACAAGTACTCACTTACTCTAGTCATCTTTCACCTCGCAATCAGTTTAAATACTTCGAACATCTAGCGTAACTGGATTTGTGGAAGTGACACTCATTTCCCTTTGGTTTATTCTCTTTGATTTAGAGTGTATCTTTATTCTGGTCACTTTAAAAGGTAACTGTATCACACATTTCACAAACTTCTTGCTCCAAGTGCTATGAGAGAGAGACCTGGCCAAGTCTGTCGCTTAACAGGTGTAACAAATTACCTGTTGATAATTCAGTTTGTGTGCAAAAACTTCAAGGTGGTCTCAATTTCAACCTGGGATGACATTTACCAGGAGTGAGAAGAAATTAATTTAGACCCTGAACAGCACATAAGCCCTGAAGTGGGAGCAAGAACTAGGTGACTGTCAGATGGGGGCAGGGAGAGGGCATGTAGGATTGGTGCCCAGAGTGCAACAAGAGGGTTGAAATTTTGAAGCCAGCATTATATACAGAGCTGGGTAACAGTTGTTTTGGCATGACATTTATTCACCTGAAAATGGAGCTTCTAATCGCTAGCAGTATTTGCAAAATTAGGTCGAATTAGCTTTGGCTGGCACAAAAATGGAAAAAGAAACATTCCCAAATGGTGAAGCATTTGGCATTCCAAAACAACACGCTGATCATTTGGGGCTAGATTTTTGGGGGGACTTAAGAGATTGTGTACAGAACTGAAAGCAAAGACATTCCCTTTTAAAGTGCAGGTTCTGGATTCTAATGTTCAATGAATATATTAATTACATTTTTAAAATGGAATGATTTTGCCAGGGAGTACTGGTCTCTAAACCCCATTATCTCCTGAATATTTTTTAACATGATGCTTCGGGCTCTTTCACAGAGGTGCTTGCAGTGCATACATTGATTCAGACAGAGAGAAAGTTCATTTCCACAGTCACTAATCTTCAGGCAAGTACCCTTAGCCACTGGAATATATGGGTTAAAAACAACACTGACGTTGATTCTTCTTTCAGTGATGTAAATGATACTCTAGTTTAATCCTAAATTTAATTCTTAGTATTCTAGGTTTCTTTTGTTAAAAATTGCTGGAATCAAAGTATTTCTTAGTCAGTCAGTCCTAAGCCTATATTATATTTATACTTTATTTGAAGAAAATGAAAGATTCTGACAATTTATTTTTCTTTTAAATTCTTATTCTGTTCAGTCACCAACACATTCTCTTCCCTCTTCCCACATTACCCACAGGGTGAGTACTGGTTAAACATATACCAATACTTAGCTAATTTACAAAGTCTTATCCTTGGTGAAAAGAAATAATGGAAATTTTGTTCTCTATATTCTTGTTGTTATCAAAAAACAAGCCATAAATGTCATAAAAACTAATGATCTCTCTCTTTCTGCTTCCTCAGCATTTAGAAGAAATAGTTTGATTGTATGATAGGGTTTTATAGCTTTATATATAAAGAAATGGAAGAAAATCTAAGTGTAAACCTGCTTTGTACTGGAAGCTTTATGTTTATTATTAAGTCTTTGCAGTAAAACTCATCCATTTATATCCAGTTTCTTGAATGGGGAAGTGAATCTCATAGCCCTACATTATTGTTTAATACAGGTTGTAGAACGATGTAACAAAAATCATGTCTGGGCCTGAAACCTGAGTGGAAAGGATTGAAAATTGTGATAGTTTGGGCTTTTTACTCATTTTTTGCAATTAGCTTCCTCAGAGGTAGAGATAAACCTTGATTTGTGGAATTACTCTGTTGACATCAGGCAGAGAGTGTTGGGTACCTTATCTAGTGCTTTTCAGACTCTTTATGGGCTTAGTTGCCTTCATGAGAACATGGTGAAAGTCTCTGCTCATTGGAGTGCAGGTGCTTTCTGTTCTTTGGCTGTGCTGGATGGCAGGAGTCAGCACTGCAGCTGTGGCCCTGTTTGCCTCCAAGTCTGACTTTAAGCCACCACTAGTGCCACCATTATGACTTTAAACTCTGAGACCAGTTGTTGAGTAGTATGTTTGGTTCTGCTCTCACATGTTGCTGGTGATCTTTTAATGGTTCAGGACTGAAGCGATCTCTTCTGAGAAAGAGGAAGATAATTCCTTATAGTAAGATGTAAAATAATCTTGAATTGAGTAGAGGCTACTTGAAATTCAGGTCACAGTTTTATGACCTATTTTGTTAGCTCATCTTAAATTGGCTAGAATGCATATGAGTTCACTGTCAGACCATGCTGTGACTGGACACAGAGTCTTATCAGTCTTCAGGCCTGGGTTGGATGGGGCTCAGCTGCAGGACCGTTTAGGAAGCCTGTATCAATGCTTCCTGTTTGTTTTAAAAGAAAACTTCCAACTTTCAGGACTTGAGTTCAGAAGAATTGAAGTGGATATAAAATAAACATTATATCCCTGTTCCATCTTTCTTTTCATCTTGTGATATTGAACAATACTTCTTGGCTTTCTGCTTAACTTTTTCTAAGTACTGCAGGTAGCAGCATTTAAGAATCAAACTATCAATTTCAGTCCTCACTTCTAGGCACACTGTTGCTTCCGTACACCAGTTCTACTGGCAGCTTCAGCGTGGGTCCGATCAGAATGGCTTGTGTTGTCAGAAACAGCTTGCTTTAATCTAGTCAGCAGAACCATAGCAGAAGGAAGATAATAGGCTGAATAAGCTTCTAACAGGCTAATAAGGGTGAGTTCATAAATCCAGCAGAGTTTGAATATCTGACGAGCATACTAATGTTCACATTTGCTGAGGAGGGCTTGCTGTACTGCTCAGTCTTTCTGCCAGAACTGTGTAGGTGCTTCCCTTCTGTCAGGCAAAGATATGCCATCAGGGAAGAATCCCTAAAATTTATGAACTGCAGATTCATTTGCATTTTTCAGGCTTTACTGACATTTAAAAGTACAGAGAAAGTAATGAATAGAATAGTCAAAGCATACATACATTTTTATTAATTTTTGTATGTCAATTCTTCAAAGATTTTTAGCTTATTAAAACAGCGCAGTTGTACTGTTTTCATGGCAAAAAGGGATGGTAATCTAAAGAAATCTCAAAGAGAATAATTTAATAATGTTAAGAGGCTGACTTGATTAGAGAATTGAAATAGGAATATGACAGCCAGGTTTTCCTGGATTTATCCCATCTTTCTTCTCTTTCAATCCCATTGCCCCCCATTCTATCCTCCTCCAAGAAATGGTTGGACAGAATTTGATGACTTGGAATATTTCTCTGAGATTTCAACATATTGCGGCAACCTACAGATCTCAGCTGTACTTGCTCAGATGAATCTGTGCTGAGTAGAGTAATTACAATGCTTCCAGAAAGTACAATATCAAATATTGGACTTTGTGCCCATAGAGTGCTTGCATGGTTAATCTGACACATGCTGAACAGACACCACCTGTATAGCAGAGAGAGTCTATACAAAATGCTATTCTTTCAACAAATTTTCCAGAATAAAGATCTTTGCCATAGTAGTCTGAAGGAAGGACAATCTGTGGTGGGGTAAAATAGTATGTCAAGTCAATTCTGTAATAAAAGTGTTTGTTCTGTAGTAGTATCATGTGCACAATGAGTTCATAAAAGAGTTCTGAAAAAAACTATATAAAACTCAGAAGTTAATTTTTCTGTCAGTCAGGCTGTTCTGCATAATTCCTTCTTGTTATTTAAAAGTTCTGGAAACCTTGCACTTGCAACCAAGACAACTTTTATTAAGTGTTGAGATAACCAGTTCTGTTGAAATTCCTGTGCTGTGCCCATCACCATATTATTTGTTTGCCTGATTTATTCCTATGAGAACCATGTGGTTTTAATTACGTGTTATGACGTGGGATTATCTTTTGTCTTTGGCAAGATTGTATAAATGTCATTCAATCCCTCCAATGAAAAAAACAGTATTTTTCAGTTGGCACAAAAATAAAAATGAACTAATCATGATAGCTTTCCTTAAGTTCTTTTAGAGTGGCATTTCTGGGCTTCTTGTTTGTTCCATGGGTTTCGTTGTTGTTTTTTGTTTTTAAAGTGTTCCTATTTGAAGAAGTCTTGCTGTATACCACGTTGGAAGTACAAGGCTCATGTAATGGACTGAGGCACAAAGAGAATGATTGTAGAAGATTTAAGCAGAAGTGGGACTGAATTTGCCTACAGTAGAAGAAAAGAAGTCAGATGAAGTGGGATATCAGGATTTTAAGGAGTACAACTATAGCTATTACAGTCAGAAGTTTTGGATTTCTTTTAAAAAAGCATAGGCTCATCACAGTATACTCTCAGGTTATAGGAACAGTACTGCACACAGCTTTTTATGTATCAGAATTCATCTATTCAGCAGTAATACCTTTAAAGAAAAAAAGTCTTGCTAGCTGCCTGTTTTTCCAGGAGGCATTTGTTTGATGGGTAAACCTTTTGAGAAGCTGGCAAGAACACCAGCAGCAAGGGAGGTAATGTACTGTCAGAAGGAGGCCCAGAGGTAGTGGCTGTATCCGTTGACTTTCTTCCTTTGACTTCTGTTTCATTTTATTTTGCAATTTAGTGAGCTTTTATAGATCAGCAGCCAAGGGAGCTAGCTGACTAATGCGTCAGCAGGCCTACAGAGACGTTGGTATTTCACAGGTACATTAAAATACAGTCGTATAGTTGTGGTATTGAAGGGAGTATGAAAATTAGAGCGACATTTTTGCTCAAGTGTCTCTGGATGGTTGGTTCTTGCATGGTTTTAGGCATGGCTGTATGCTGACATGGGCAGTGTCAGAGCAATAGAGCTCTGAGTGCAGTGCTTGAAAAAATAGATATGACTGGCTTTATTCTAGACTGTGCTACCTGAGGAAAACATTAATAACAGGGAATTAGGGAAGCTCTTCTCATCCTTTTATTGTATTGAATAATTTTCAAGGTATAGCACAATATATTAAGGTGAAAGTTGATACCATTTCAGGACTAATTTCTCTTTCCCTTTATACTGGGATGACTCTGCTAAGGGTAAAACCGTGAGCAAATTCTGTAAACTACTGGAAGCCCTGAAATGAATTACAGTCTCCCTTTTTTCCCCTTGTTTGCGAGGTTTTGTGAGAACTCAACATAAACTTCTTACAATAAGAGCCAGTGAATTGCATTTACTTTCGAAGGTATAACTTGTTGAATTAAGCTGGAAAGATGTCATAGCTTTTCATTTGTATTAAGAAGTTGCTGGAGTGTTTCTGATAAAGCAGCAAGCCTGTTTTTTTTTTCTGATCCTTTTTACTACAGCCTCCAGAAAAATGTAGCATTACTTTTACAGTACACTAAAAAGAACAAAGAAAGGGGGGGGGAAAACCTTTTTAGTCCATTCCTTTATTCTCAGTATTCATCAAGCCTGAGATAAACAGAAAATATAGTTGTTTCTAACATAATGCCTCTGCATGCATTTTTATCTAGCTAGTGAGAAGAGGACCTCTTGGTTACCATTTTCTGTTAGAAAAGCTTGTAATCCTTTAATCCTATGGAACTTGTATAGTTACATATTTCTGCGTGTTCATTTAGCATGCAGAATGGAAAGTGCTAATATTGTATCCAGGTTGCACGGAATAACCTAATGATTTCATGTCAACCTTTAGTGTTTCCATTTAAAACATGAACTGAAAAGTCAGTATTTTCTTACATAGTATTTACAAGAGGATGAAATGGTTACTTTATTTTCTTTTGCATTTCTATTAAGCAAGTTGGACCTAATTGCAAAACACCTCAGATCATGATATCTACATATATATGGTATAACTTTTATACTTTTATATATTTATATGGTGGCTTTTCAGAACCAAAATATTTCCATTTAGACTTACCACTCATCTTCAGATAGTGTACTTAAGGGGCTTCTCTGCTCTCAGTCACACTTGATTTCTTATGATCACTGGTATATGAGTATTAAACTGTTTTTCTGGTAGAAGTCTGTGCTTTAAAGAGATTAAAGTTATGAATAAACTGGGACTGTATAATAACTGTAGACCATGAGAGCCAAAAACACTAAAGCTATATAATGTTCATACACACTTTCTGCAAACTCAGTTTAACTGCTCCTTAAAGGACGTGAGCTGTTCAAGTAACTGTATTTGCAAGAATTAATCCCTACAGGCCTTATTTTCTGATATTGAATACTCTTAGACTCCGCTGACTTCAGTTGTAATTTTGGATGTTCATAGTCTCTAAAATCAAACACATTGTAACTTGTACTCCAGTGCTCTTCACTGACTGTGACAATAAGCAACAGCAGAATCTGCCCTAGCAGTTTCAGGGCAGTAATTGCCCCAGCACTATTCAGCTGGTGATCTTATGTTACGACAGGAACTTAACAATTATTTTTGCACATAGAAATGTTGTGAAGAGAATTTGTTTCTCTCTTCCTTGCCGCTAAATGTATACAAAAAACAACTCCCCTGCCGCTACTTTATCTTTTGAATCACATTCAGAAGGAAAATGTATAAGGGATAGTAAATAGCAGCAGGGGAGTTGTTTCCCGTATATGAATATATGTGCATATATATCTAAGGCCAATGGAAGTTTGTATTGCATGGCAAGGAAAAGTGTGCTGCTTTCATTCATCTCTGGTAGCTTTCTTTTTGCTTTCCTAACATTATTCATTGAAGTATTACAACAGAAATCAGCAAATAACCTTGATTTTAATCGAATATCATTGTATTTACAGGAGTATCTTTTTTTCTTTTTCCAGTTTTGTAAGTAGAGTGAACTTTCTTCACATGGTTTGAAACTTTTTAAGTTTGCATACATTCTCATCAGTAAGCTAGAGTACACGCCTTCACAAACTTTACTTCATTTCAATATTTTTATTAAACTTTAAATGCAGTGTTAGTCACACAGTGAAATATTCCTTTTCCGGATCATGTATTTCACTGTGTTACTGTCTCACTTTCCCTAAGGAAATTGAACAGCTGTCTTTAGTAGTTTAATGACTTCATTGCTTAAGTATTTGCTGTATTTAATTCTGAATTTCCACTCTAAAGGTAGCCATCCTTTGGTGTAGTGCTTAACATTTAAAATGTATTTTAACTAGATCAGTATTTTAACTCTATTTTAATTTTTCTCTGAGGAATATCCTAGCATATGAGAGTAACAATTTACAGTGGCTCATTGTAGGACAACATTTGCACGGTATTAATTCAACAGTCTTCAGAATCTGTAAAGTGCAAGATGCAAACTACCAGACTTGCCAGAAACAAATTTTTTTTCTATCACCAACCTGACAAAAATGCATCAAGCAAAATTTTTTTTGTTATTAATCACTACCTTATCATTCTGTGACAGTGGCCTTTTTTGTCAGACTTCAGTTATTGTAAATCCTGAACTGAAGCTTTTTCACAGTAATATTAGATACAGTAATCAATGTTAGGGTTTTTTTTGTTTGTTTTTTAGGAACGGTCTAATTGGTTATTTGTCTGCAATAGTCACATTAGTGTCATTCCTGTTGCCATGAATTATTTGGTTATGCATGATACTCCATTCCTTCTTGATGTTGGTAGGGTGGTGCCTAATTTACCTAAACTCAGGATTGCATTGCACTAGCATTGCTTATAAATGAAGCTTTAGTTTAGTCTTAAGAAAAGCAAAGGAGGAATACAAAGGCACTAGCAAAAGAAGCAACATGTCCAAGGTGTTCTGAATTCCTGAAAAGTGAATCATGTTGATGGATCTTTGAGCCTTCAATTTTAATTTTCTGCAGTAATTCTCAATCTCTCTCTCTTGGTTTCGGTGGGTTTTTTTGTTTTTTTGGGGGGTTTTTTTTTGGATGGGGAGGTTGCTTTGTTGTTTAGTTAATAGCAGGTGTCTCTTGTCTTTTACCTATATGTAAAAATAATTCAAGCAGTTTCAACTCCATGCAAGCTAACTAATCTCCTTTTAGTTTTCAATTCTATTTTTGATGTAGGTAAGACCTTGTTTTCTCTATTCTTTGCTATCTCTTTCTCCCTCCCAAAAATCCAGCAGCTGTATTCTTAAGCGTATGAATTTTCAAATATCAGTATACTTTTGGATATTCAGTATTCTCTCTTGGTTTAATTAATATTGTTTTTGTTTTTGTCATTGCAGTACTAAGTACCATGTTCTAATGTCAAATATTGTATTTAATCCCTTGTTAATACTGAGTAGCCACTTAAGATGATAGATGGTGTTTTGGATGTAAATTGTTGTAAGTGAGAGTAGTTTGGCCATCCTAATGCTTTTTTTAGATTGAAATTTAAATTCAGTTATTGTTAAAGGAAAATCCTATGGCACAATTCTTCATTTCACAATTCTAAGTAATTTTTTTTAGAAATACTAGTCTCAGATATATTTATAAATGTGTTTGTGTGTTTTTATCTGTTTCATGCAGCATTTATAACTGGGAGAGTTTTGTCTCATTTGCCTATCTTGGTATGATGTTCCAATATACTAGTTGGAAAGGGCCAAAATTGCACCCATTAGAAGAGCTTATATCAAATTGCACACTGATTCTTCTTACTGAAAAATGCAAAAGAGTTGATGGGAGTTTTAATGAGGCAATGTTTGAAGAGACGTGTTTTGCTGTTGAAATCTGAACTGGCTTTGTCAGACCCTCAGTATACAAACATGATCACCTACAGCGAACCTCTAAAATTTCTAAATATAATAAATACATGGAAAGCCCACAACAGCATGGTAAATTATTCTAGTAAGCTGTTTGGATAATTCTCTTTTTGAAACTGAAAATGCAAGTTTTCAATACAAAGCTCGCATATGGCTAAATTCGGTGCCCACGGTGAGGTTCATGTTAATTGCCAATTAGTATTTAATTTTATTAGGTTTTTTTTGTTGTTGGCCTGAATTCGGAATCCCATCTGGCATAGGTTTTGCTTTCAAATTCTCCTTTCCTGTAGCTTAAATCAATTGTCATCATTCAGGCCACTAAAAATCTTTATCCATCATCTCTCAACTCCAAATCTGATTGAACATGATTGTAGATGACTGCAAATGGAAGAGACAGGGCATGAAAAAGCAAATAACAGTAGGGTTCAAGATTATGCTGAGGTTTTCTGTCAGTGTCCTTTAGATTTTGTTATATTCAGGGATGCAAAATTCATATATACATAGCGGTAGGAATATTGGTAGGTGGACTGGTGCCTAAGGAAATAAAGAAGGTAGATAAAGTGAAATGATCACAGGTTTAGACTCATACAGTTCTGAATTTATGTAGTGCCAACTTTATTTCAAGTGTAAATATGTTTTCCTTAAAATCAAGCTAATTAAATAGGCATTTCCTACAGAGTTATATTTTCTTTGAAAGATAAGCCTGCATGACACTTTGGGCTGCTCTCAGTCCTCCAAAATATCTTACTTGCTTTTTGTCTCATGTAAAAGTTGTCTGCCTTAAAACCTGAATCCTCTGCCTGAACTCTGGTTATTATGGGTTATTGGACCAATATTCAAGAGCAAAATATTGATACCTCGCTGAATTAAGCTCTTTGCAGATAAAACTGCCTTTTTCCTGCATTTCACTCCTAAGCCCCTAGTTGGGACTAGATACGTCTGTCCTATGTGGGGATGAAACAGACCTGTGGATTTCAATAGTAATCACTTGAAATAATTGTTATGTAGCAAAAAACTTTGAGCAGAAATAAAGAAATAAATTATAGATGGCTTAACAAACAGACCACACAAATAGAACAAATAGAAGTGCTGCCGATGAAACAGCTTTTGGAAGAGATCTGTACTTTTTGCTGGAAATAATGTCCAATCTGAACTCATCTTTGGATGCTTATTATTTGCGTAGGGCTTTTGGGGATATAATCCCCTTTTCTATGGGGAGCTCTTAAAATCTAAATTAAAAAAAAAAAAAGAAAAAGCATCTTTTAATCAGTTACTCAGAAACATCAAGGTTTAAGGGAGGTGGAGGAAAAAAAAAAAGCATTCCATAAAATCATCTCTTCAATTATTATAAGAGAAACGTGACTCATCAGTAATGTGCACAGTCCTGTTCTTCTTCAATGAAAGCGCCTGATAATTCAGATTCCCTGAATTACGTCTGGTCCTCACGTAGCTAATTCATGGCCAAACACTAGCAAACTAGGGTATGTTGCTCTTTGATCCCTGCCTAGCAAAGGAGGCAGAGCAGAAGGCTGCAGATGCAGAATCTGTGGTTCCAGTCAATGTTTTCTTGATTATTTCTATCAACTAACTATGCAATGTGAAATACGTAAGCGCTTCTGGGAATGTGAAACTTGGGCTTCCTCCTCTCTCCTAACTACCAAGCTATGGCATGAGGATCCCTCTTACCTATCCTTCTGGTCTCAGGAGTTTTGTACTACTGGACGCCTAACTAACCAGTTTCAAGTCAAGGAAATACCCTGTAGTCTGGTAGTTGAGTCATTCTTTGGGCTTATGGGAAATGTTGTTTTATGCTGAAGAAGCCTGGAATTCAGTACTCATCCTTTTGGGCAGATTGTTAGAGGGTGGTCACAACTTCTTTCTCCAGCATGCTTTGGTTTGAACTTTACTTGCTAGGTGAGCTCAGAGCATGCCTAGAAATTTAAGCTTTTCAGGAGAGGCAGGTAAGGAATGACAAGTTTTTGGATACCAAATGAATTTGGGCAGAAAAGAGTAACTTCCAGCCCCATTACAGAAGTATTGTGTCTGGTGTTGATTCAAGGGAAAGTTTCTAGATCTAAAAAAGATTTTGGCAATCTCAGATACACATGGGGTCTTGAGTGCTTATACGTGCATATAGGCAATGAAATTCCTTTTGTGCTGCACTTTAGTTGTTTCAGTGCTTTTTGGGCTTGTGTGTGACTTCCCAGCTATAACTACAAGATTTCAAATATCTGTATGGGATTAAAAAAAAAAAAAAAAAAAGGCGGGGGGGAGTCCAACTAAAACCAAACTGAGAATCTGGCCCATAAAATGTCTGTTGGACACTGATCACTCTTCTCCTAGAGTAAAACAGTTCCTTGCTGTCACTCCTCAATAACATTACATTGTTTCCATTGATTTACTGGCTGGCACATGCTCCTTTTTTGTAGTAGGTGTGATCCAGCGTTGTGACATTGAGAGCGCTGCTGGGCTGGCTCATGCAGGTCTGCGGGTGGTCTTGTACGACTTTTTATTAGACTGGTGATCCAGCCCTGTAATTTGTCACCTTTGGCTGGCAATTGCAGTGAGGATGTGAAGAGGTGACTGGACTTGGAAAAAATAAGCTGTCCTCCTCTTCTCAAGGGCAGCTGTTCTCAGATGGGCTGAGGCACCCTCCCAGCACGGTGGACGGCTGCGCTGCCATTCCTGTCCTTGTTTTGTGGAGAATAAGCCCGGGGGTTAGTACCCTTAGTCTGGCACTGTTCCTCACCAAGTACACTGAGCTGCTCAGCCTGAGGGAAGCTCTCCTCAATTTGTCCATTAAGTGTGTGTGATTGATATACCTAAATGAACAGTGTAACTGGTTGATGTCAGAGTATTTCCCAATAGCTGTTTTTTCCTGGTTTTGTTTCATCTTTTTGGCAGAACTCATGTTTGCTGGTTTGTTTGATTCTATTGTCATGCGTGCTCTAGACGTCTTCCAACACAGCCTAATGTCAGATGGGAGCACACACATCTTTATTCCAAATTCTGTTTGGATTAGGAAGTTTTGTCAAGTCTGTAGCCAGTGTCTTAGTTTTCTGTTAATACTGTGGTCTGAAAAGTGGAAAAATCTTCTTCTAAATCATTAGCAGTTGATGCGTTGTTGTTAATCGAATCTAAACTATAAAAGATGTATTTATGAATGAAGAGAGAAACCATAACACAGATGTTTCAAATTGCAGATAAAGTAACAAAACTAAAATTACTTCTGGACAAATTTTATTTCTCTGCAAGGTCAGGACTAGTTCTTGGTGGTGTTCACTGCCAGTGGTATGGTTCAGACAGTATTTTGGGGTTAAGCACCTGGTGTTCCTGATGTGTGTCTTGTGGACTTGGCAGTGTTGAGTTTGGAAGCGGTACTTGCATTCTCACAGGGAGAAATAAAAGTTCAGCCATTTTTTTTTCCCCACAGAATGCGCAAGATACTTGAATATGCTTTTGGCTAGGCCACTTGATTATATGGACATGGGTAAGAGATCTTGTCCAACTGTCCATTAGTGCCAGAGACAGAAGTTGAAAAAGAACTTGTCATTTCAAAAGAGCTGGTTATTGCTTTGACTACAAGGATAACCTTCCAGTAACTGTAAATTATACAACTATAAACTTCTGCATCTTCAGAATTGTATCTATAGGAACAGCTGCTTGACAGATGTGGTTTCAATGTAAAGTAATATAAAATTACAGTTTAATGTAACATAATTTACTGTAATGAAGTAAACCACTAAATAGAAAGCAGTTTCAAACACATTCAGAAATGGCTGGAAATTATTTTGCCAGAATGCTTTGCTATAGAAAATTGGTCTTTTAACTGCACTAAATAGTTTTTTAAAGTGACTATTTTCTATTTACAAAATTTTGGCTTTTCAGGGAGAAAACGGGTGTAGAAGAATCTTCTGGTGTTTCTCTCCCTTCCCTTCTCTCACTACCAGGGTGAAAAAGAAACTTAGAAATGCCACCGAATGTCTCCTGTGAATTTAGTTCAGGTGTCTCATGTCCCATTCACTGGTACCTAAAGGCCAAGTTCTCAGTTAGATTGTTTCCTATAATGCCCTGCAGCCAGAGATCACATAATGTTGTTGCAGAGTTTTAAATGGACTAAAGAGCTGAAGAACCAGTTTTCATGAGTGACCACAGCATTGTTTCTTAACTAAAAATTTTATTTTATCTGAAACATTTGTAATTTTAATATATGTCTGAAATTCAACATTTTCTATAGGGAGGAATGATGCATCTTTTCAACCATATCTAATTCCGTAACCACTGGTTTGATGTCTTGAATTTGCATTATAATATTTCTTCTATTAGCACACAGTATTTCCTTAGTCAAAATTATAGCAAATGTCTCTTTTTAAACACTATCTTTTCTTTTAGTGCTATGGCTAAAAGTGTGACCACTGGCTGCTTCTCATTCCCTGCTTCTCATTCCCATGTCATACATTAAGCGGTATCTCTTCCAAATAACAGAATAAATATTGCCTTGAAAAGGCTTCCTTATTGTTGCCTCTCTTTCTCTGTGAGGTGGGCTATTTAATTTAACTTACTACCTTTTTGATAGGCCATGGATGCTCAGCCCCAAGAGCTCATAGGCAGGCATTGGGGTTGCAACCCCCATTCTGCTCCTCTTAAAGTGCTATGTAGAAGGAAAATTCTGAAATGGAAAAGGCTGAAAAAGCTGAACTTCAAAGCTTCACAGCTTGTCTCCCTGGTTCTTGATTTCATGCCAGCTCTAAAGAATTCCTGTTGGGACTTTGAAATTTTGCCCCCAAATCCACACTGGTAAGTTGGACAAAGCATTTTGCAGCTTGGCCAAAATGTAAATTAGCAATCACCTTGTCTCAGAACGGAAAAGAGCTTGGTAAAGAAAAGTCATTTTCATAGTTTGCTCAGTTATAGAAGAGCATGAGATATTTGATTGCCTTTCCGGGAGGAGAGAGGCTAGTGAGGAAAAGACAGAGAAGATTGGAACAATAAACACAATTTAGATTGCCTTAAGTTTATCAGCACTTTTAAGGTTTGTGATGTTAGTTTCCCGATTGGCTTCATCAGGTAAAACTAGTTTTTCCTCCTTGTCTTCTCTCTGACTCATACCTTAAAAAAACCTAGCTGTGCTTTGAAACAGCCAATGCATTTTTACTATTCCTGCCATCATGCCAAAATCAGTTCTCTCAGAATAAGTGATAATAAACCTCACATACTACTGTTCATCCTTAAATTAGAAGAAAAATTTAAAAAATTGTAGTATCAAAAGAGAACTGTATAATTTAGAGTAATGATTTCCAAATCCTAAATAATTGACTGTGAAGGAAGCTTGAAAAGGAGCAAACTAAAAAGGGTTTAGTAGAAATATAAGCATGTCCTAACTTTTTATTACCACAGTTTAAAATGTCTCACCTTTTCCAGTTTTTCCCAAAACATTTGCATTACTGAAATGTCACGAACCATTTAGTTCTTTTCTGATAATCAGAGAAAATGAGCAGACGAATGTCCAGAAGTTGCTGTGCTAACAGATAAAACATCTTGCATTGCAGGTGCATATGCCAAACAGCACTTACAGTGACTCACTGCTGTGAATAAGTTACAATTATGAATCAAAGGAGACAAGGACACATGGTACAAGCAGTTAATGCGTTCATAAGGAGAACAAAACCTGCAACTGTTATATCAGCTACTTCCTCCTACTTGGGTTGCACCTCTGATTTCTGTATGATTAAATATGTGCTGGTGCACCAGCATTATCACCTGAAAAGCACGCAGAAGCATAGCCGTGACATTTCTGATCACAGTGGAGTGGGGCAGGGGGAAATGTTAGAAATCAGAACTGGCATATGGCAGATATTGGAAGTATCTCACCAGGAATACTAGTTAAACATAGCATTTTTGCTGTTGCAAAAAGTACCAATTCAGGTTGTACTATAGCTAATGAAAGCAAAATTTCCCTTCTGTTTAACCCAGCAGCATCTTCCTGAAATCTGAAAGAGTACATTAAAACAAAATTAATCTTTAAAATTATGTTACTAACAGCTTATATATAATAAGGCAGTTTTGTTGATGGTTGAGCACAAAAGAGAATAAAATTACAGCTGAATGACAGGAGCAGGAAATTAGAGAAGAGTCTGTGGCTCTGGGAGAGGAATTAAAATATTTAGTTTTCTTTCTCCATTGTAAAACCGGGAGTAGTCTGGATTATCTTGCTGTGTTTTTCGTGTCACAGTGCTCTTACTACAGTTTATTGCATTTGTAATAACAGGATTTCTTCTAGATTTAAAAAAAAGAGAGAGATGTAGGAGGAAATTAGTAGTGTTCTAATATGAGCTAAATATTTCTTCACTTTGGACATTCTCAAGATCTAAAACCTTTTTGCCAGATCCACACAAGGACTTTTGTGGAACAGGCTCACCAAGTCCAAACCGTAGGTCTCCAAAGCATTCATTCTGTTCCTGTCTGATTTTAGAAGCATTTAAGTTCCATATTCTCTGAAGGTACCGACTTTAAAGTTCTCGGGGTATCCCAGAGAAGTTACTAAGTGTATCAACATTTATCTTGATTCTGTAACGAGAAACTGCACCAAGACTTTATATTCAAATATTAACCAGGAGACAAATTGAATTTATGCCAATTTTAAGGCCTTTATATCTTGACAGAGAATGAATGAAAATCAGGATTTAAAAGCTTTACTGTTGTGAGAGATCAGTAAATTTAAAAAAACAAACAAACAAAGAAAAACTTCTCCACCAAAGATACTGTAGTACTTTGGGGAGTATAAAAGATTAAAATCTGAAAGTTCTGTTTCTGTACTACAGAAAATTCTGTAGTACAGAGGGGTTCAAAATTGATCTCTGCAAAAAATATTCCTGCTAATACAATTCATCTCTGTTTATCTGATTTCCTCTTAGTGGGTAGAGAGCTACATTATTTCAGACTGATTTCTTTGGAGCCATTATGTTCCTATAGTCCAGAACACAAGCATGGCAGAATGGGAACAGATAACCAGAAGTTCTCTCAGAGCCCATTAGCCACTGGAATAGTCTGAGGAGACAGAAAATGGATTAACTCAGCCATAAAAGTGCTTCTTTGAAGGCCTGGAGAGGAAATTTATTCTAGACTATTGAGGTACTACAGCAGTGTGATGTTACTAACCCAGCTGGCTCAGAACATGCCTGGAGCCTAGGTCCGTGTTCTTGGTCCTTAGCCTGTATTTACGAGCCAGAGTAAGGTAAGGTGGTTCGCTGAGCTGCAAGCTGCCTGTTTACCAACAGATGATCTCCTAGCTTTCATTCACCAACCACCCTTTCAGAAATGTCCAAAAATACTTAAAGCAATAAGGTGGGAGATCCCAGCACTTTTTGAGAGTAAGCAATTCCAGCTCTATTGGTCTCTTTACAATAGCCAGTTCAATAAAATTAGTTCAGCCTGAAGTTTGAGGAACTCAAACCTTTCAGTGAGGTGGTGAGGATCATTTGAAATCCAGAAACTTGCACTACCATGTTTGTGCGTTTTGGAAAGTAGTCTGATAAACAGAAACAGAAAATGAATGAGAGGGTTTTTTTTTTTTTTTTCTGACCCATGAAGTATGCTTTCCCTCTCTGTCATTCTAGCAGTAGAATCATTTTTCTTTACTAATAAAACCAGAATTATTCTAGTTACTCTGACTTACCAAAGTTGTCAGAAATTTCTATCTGCTGTATTAGAACATAGTTAATAGGAAATCCTATAGTAAACAAGAGAAACCGTATGTCTTGTTGAAACCATCTTGGTGGCTTTTATTTATGATTTGAATTATTTTAGGTAAAGTATTAAATGTCATATTTAAATATACATTGTTCCACTGAGGATGTTCGCTGATCTGTTGTCCTTACTTTTTTTCTTTGCCTTGAAAAGAGAACCTAAGTATGCACCGTTCCAATAGCTAATAAATCCAAGCTTAAGAGCAACCTTGTAGATAAATGCTGTGTTTGTTAATCTAGTTATTGCAGTGTACGTTTCACTTATGATTAGGGCTGAGTGATGACTAACAAGTCTCCTTCGCTGCAGCCTTCAAAGTTTGGAAGTTTTCACTCTGCATTGTCACAAAGAGCAAATGTAGAAAACATTTTTGAGGTTTTGTTAGACATAGTTCAGAACACTGCCCTGGGGAATGGCAGAGTATGGTTCAAGTTGCTGATTAAGAGTAATGTTTTTAATCCTAGATCACCTCGTATTAATGAGTCCCTATGAATCAAGGTTCATCTCCATTCCAGGCATACAGTTGAATCATCCAGTTATAAAGAGTATGTGATGTTGTGTTAGGAAAGAAGTTTTAGCTTTTTTTTTTTTGGTGAAGTTTTCCATGCATTAGCTGGACTTTCATGCTTGGGACACTAATGTATCTCATTAATCAACAACAGATTGAAGAGATCAATGTGACAGTAACTCTCAACTAGAAAAGAAAACAGAATTTATTAGCATCAAAACCAACTATTGGCAAGAATCAGGAAAGATGCATATTTATACAACTGTGAGTTAGTATGAAACCTGCAGTGTGATTTTGCAGGTGAAAAAGAACTCTTCCTGATATTTAACTGCCTGCTTGTATTGTAACTATGAGCTCCATTTGGAAGATGTATGCAGGAATCTCAAATCTTCTACTTCTTCTACTTCTACTTACGGCATGAAAATCCACCAACATAGGGGAACTTGGAAAGCATTTTCATCTAGCGAACATAGTACTGATGTCCTACAGAATTAAATGGGAGCGTGTGCTTCCAGCTATGGCTTTCGAGCTCTGTTGGACTTAACAGGAAGCAAAGGGTTTGATTTTTTTAGAAAAACAGCTTCCATTGTAGAATATTGTAATGCCCCTTAGATACAAGGCAACTGCAGTAATCATTTATGGTTTGCCTCTGCCACACAATGTTTTGCTTAGTTTTTTAATTGAATTGAATTGAATTTTATTTTATTTTACTTTTATTTTTTGCTTGCTGTATTTCAGGAGCAATTATTCACAGCATCTTTCTAGTCTGAAATGAAAATAGTCTACTAGGTCTGACTGCATATCTCTTGCTGTATTGATTTGTATGTACAACATAGTTTACTAATTGGAGTGGAAAGAAAATGGAGCTACAGCCACAGAAAAAGGTGCATCATAGGTGTCATTATTATAAAGTAGAAAATCATGAAAAAGCAAATACCCAAAGCTATTATGCATTTTGACTTTTGTATGTATTTATGGTTAACTCCAAGTTCCTTTATACACTCATATGCAGCCAGGTATGCTACAAAGAAAAAAGTAGAGTGCCAAAATCCCTTGAGAAATATTTATTCATTTCCCTTAAAAACAAGAATAACTTTGTTGCCAGCTTAATTGTTTTCTGTTGTGAAATTGCTTCTTTGATATATAAAAACTAAATGAAGTGTTTCACAGCCCAGGGAATGTCGCACTGTAATATGTTTCTTCCATGGCATGCTGCATTAAAAAGAAGTAAAATCAAAAGAAAAAACGATGCACTTACCTTTCCTCTCAAAACTATTGAATTGAGAATTATTTATGTAAGCCTTATGAACTTTCATAGAATTTTAATAGCTATACTATTGCATATGCCTGAAAGTTCTCTATCGTTCTGTGCTAAACTCAACAGCTACAGTTTAACCATAGACTTGTTGAAAAATAGAATTATATTCAATTTTAATATGAAAAATATTACAACAGTCTATAATTACCTCTTTCCACTAACCCATTTACTAAAGTGTTGGTATTTTAATGTATTTAAACAAGTGCACCATTCTATAATATGTTATAGCAAAGGAGAGATAATTGGTGGTTATTGCATAAATCCTAAACATGACAGAGTACTCTCAAGTCATAATATTTTAACAAGTTTTTATTTTGTGAGTTCATCTATTCAGTATTTGCACTAGATGTGTAAATTTATAGTACTGAGGCTACTGGAATACTAGCTTCTACAACATACAGCTTCATGCGCTAGCGACATCCAGTTGCTTTCAACATACTTAGGTTGAAACTAATGTGGCCTGCTATCCATGCCTATAGACGGTCCTGATAAGAGACATTTCATTTATGTCGACAAGGCAAGACGCTAGACTGGGGAGATGCCAGTTCTTCAAAATTCTGGCCTGCCTTCCTTCCCCAGGCCGAGTCAGTAAACGTACATCCCTCAGTGCAGGTCATTACCTTCGCTTGCAGAGAATTCCTGGGTTTACTCCGGCTCTTTCTTCTCCATATCTCCCGCATAATACTATACCAGTGGAAATACTATATAGTGGAAAATGTCAAAGGGAAGGATTGGTAGTATACTAATGGGAGAGCTGAAGGGGACACAGGTACAAACACATAAGAAACTAGGTATCATGAATTCCTCCAAATCCTTTTGGTCTTACTTGCAGTTTTCTTTTGGTTCTGTTAATGTTATATCAATGTCAAGGAAAAGCATTAATAAGGCAGATGATATCTTAAAGTTTTCCAGTAAAGACTCTATTGAACTGTGACTGCATCAACTCTAATGGTAGAAAAGATCCTAACCTTAGTGGTAAAGGCTCCTTCTGCAGTACATATGCAGTATTCCCGATCATATCCAAATCCATTCAGGATAAAAGAGAGAAGGGAAATGGACCATAGTAGCGGTGCTGGTACTGCCTTTGTGAAATTTCTTTTACCGGACTTCCTGAAAGTGATTCTTTTTTACAACATTCTTGGTCCCAAAGCTTAAAGAACTCGGTATCTGTTATGTGTCTTTATAGTGCAAAAGATACGTTTTCTTGTAGATATTTTTGCCTTTATCAGGTGGCAGCATCTTTTACTTTCAAATCATGTCATTATATTAAAATGGGTAATATCACTGTCCTGTATAGATACGCTTGTTATGGAAAATGAAATACTTTTGAGTGGATGAAAAGTGTCTAAGAAGAAAAAAAAAAATGCTAGTCAGCAAATCTGTGATTTAAACAACATTTTGAAAACGAGAAAAGATGTCTGTCTTAGCTACAGGCAAACTTAAGAATAGAAAGCATTAGTGCTGTAGGAAGAGTTTTGGTTTTTATTATACTGCCCTCAGTTTCAGTATGGCTCCACGGTAGGATGAGATTAGATGGATCAGGAAGGGATTGATTTTGTGCAATTTAAGATGGTATGATCATATTCATAGATGTTATGCTGAAAATTCAGTCTCTCTCTGAACCACAAGAGCACGTAGCTTTTGATTTGAGACAGTTACTCCTCCCACACTTACTCTAACCACTTGGCCTGACAACTGTAGTTTCACTTCTCCCTCTAAAGCAGTGAGAAATAAATGTTTATTTCCTGCCTAAGCAAAATTAGGGAGATGATATTTTTATTGTTGAGACTACTTATAACTACTTAGAAATGTATACAAATACTCAAGTTGGTGACTTTTGGACCACTTTTAGAGAAATGCATATAATCTCATGAAAATGGGATAAATATTTTTACCATAGTTCTCTAACATGAAACAGAAGGTCATCTAAACCTATAAAGCTCAGAGTAAGCTATAAAGCACCTTTTTACTGGAGCCATCAAATGCCTACTACTCTGACATACACATTTCCTTTCATGATACAATACAACATCAAGTAGAAAATTCTTTTATCATGGTGACTGTTCCTTCATCATTGGAAGTAAGTATTTCTTCATGACGGGGAGGACTTCAGTTTTTCCTGCTCATTTGTCTCTCTTAGGCCCTCACACAGTGCTGCTGGTCATCACAATATCAGAAGACCTTCCATGGAAAATTGATGTACTGGTAAAGTCCGTAATTATTTTCATTGATTTTCCTGCATGTGTCTCTTTTCAAATTTATTACTCTGTTTGGGTTTGAAGTTTTGATTTGTCTTTTTTTAAGGAACTGAGGATTTACTAATGACTTGGGGATAAAATAAAATATCAGTATGAAATTTAGAAATACCATCCAGATAAAGACGTTTATATTGCAGGAAGAAAAGGTTGTGCAGTGCCTAGCAAATAGAAACCTATGATATAGTTATTGTCAGGAAAACATTCTTTTCCAGTGTTTTTTATTTTTTTTTGAACAAGATCATTTAAATCTCTTAATATCTACTCCATAAACTCACTTCTGCTTGTAAATTTTTCATATAATTTTTAATCTTCAAATGTAGGTTGCAGATGCCTTTGGTTATATTCTGGCTTTATCTGTGTCCTGCAATGCATATTGCTGTTATTAATCACTGTTAATAATAAATTCCTGTAGGCAATGGATTTTAGGCATGGTAAGGAAAGGACTCTCTGAAATTTGTTTTCTTGTATCCTCAATAAGTAAACCCTTTGATCATGCTAGCAGAAAAGTAATTATAAAGCAAGAAGGCAAAAGGAGTCAGCATTCTGCCTTTTGCCCCATCAGTGTTCGCTGGACAAAGACAGGGTGAAGAGAACCCGTGGGGTAACTGAATGTCAAAGTTGTCGTGCCAGATTGTCCTGATTTCTGATGAGGAAAACCTAAAAAGTAGAACACTTTGTGTATGTGTATGTTCATTTGGTTTCTGGAACTGTAGAGTGCAGTACTGCCTCCTCCATTAGCAACAACAGCATCAAAGTGCCAATTAAAGGCGCCAAGTGAGGTTTTATTTGTGTAATCCAATGGTAAGTGTGTCTTATTACTTTCCCTGTAATTTTTTTTGGCCACTGTGGAAATTCTGCTGCAATTTCAACATTTTTCAGTACTTCAAACATGACATTGACTACATGCAGGGAAAGAAACATTGTACTGGAGGGGGAAAGACTATCAGGTTGATTAATTAGAGGTGTGATTTGTGAGTTCTGGCAGCTGCGCTCAACTGTATGTGTTGAATGCCAAAATTTAGCCTAACCCAGTTCTGTTTATGCCTCAGGATGTGGTAAAACCTTTCCATTTGTTACTAAGGGTGTGACTTTCTTTGCAGTGTTCTGAAGACTAATAAATCAGTATTTATAAGGTACTACAAAGATAGATGATGCTATCTAAAAATTAAGGTTCTTATTGTTTTACCTTTTACAGCTACCTACTAAGAAATTGTGGTCTTACACTTAATTTTTATTAAACTGCTGAGAGTACTGTGTGCTGTCTAAATAATAAATCTTGCTGTACTACTTTATCACTTTGCAGCCCAGTGAAATAATTAAGAGTTTAAAAAAAATGTTTAAGAGTTTAAGAAAATGTGTAATACTGAATGACTGTTTCCAGAGTTAATAACCTTCCTACAGCAGCAAATGCCACTAATTACACAGGAATTACCCCAAAGTTGATGCTTCCAGGACTGAATATTACAATATAACTCTAAATATCACTATAATATCTGTACATTTCAAAATTGTCCTGAAGTGTTTCCAAACAACATTTCTATCTTACCCTCATCAAATCTAAGTCCTCTGATTTACCTTTTGGTAGCTACTTTTTGTATTATTGTTACCATCAATAATGTGTCAAGTCTATGAGAAAAAACACCTTCAATCTATAATTTGAATAAGGTACTCAGCATGTCATAAACTAAATCAAATAATAATTTTTATAGAATTAGAAAATTAGACCATTAACTCTTTCTAGTCTTGGTTATATTTTAAAATCTTGCAAGCGGTCAGGAGACACCAAACTTGTATTGCTACATGATTCTGTTTTTGCTCATGAGTTTTCTAGTTTAGCTTCCATTTAGCTGGAATTTTGGGGTGGGAGGAAGGGAAAGGGAAGATTAACATGCATTCCCTGTTCTGGATGAAGCTATTGCACCTACATAATCCAATATTACTACCTAAGGAATTGTTCTTGTGTGCATCTTACACAGCATCTGTTTTCCAGTGTTTCTGAACGGTGGTTTTAGTGATTTTTTTCCCCCCTTGTTTCACTCTAAGGACAAAGGCAAAAAAGCATTTTTGGAGTGAGTCAATCCTAACACTATCATGTGCAAAAGAAAATTGGAAAATTCCATAGAAAATAGGAGGGTGGATGATTCAGGAGGCCTCATCCAATCCTGCTTAGCAACAGGAAAATATTCAGTGTTTTGTATCTGTGTTTCAGCAAGTACTTTGAAATATGGAAAATTTTATTTAATTTCAGGAAGCGCTCTTCTGTTCTTATTAATGGCCACTCACTAAAATTTAAAAGCCTTATAAAATCTCTACCATTAGATGGAAAATTCAGAAAATACAATAGCATTGTGCTTCTAAATACAGCACTGGTAATGAGATATTGGATAGCATAGCTACTACTGATTATTGACTTCTCTGTTCTTCATCTACTCTAAGTGCTTAAAGGATAACAGAAAATGTCACTGCTTTGCCTGAAGGTAATTGGAAAATCTAATTTGTCCTACAGTCTTTCAGTGAAGCTGAAGACAATAAGTTAGGAAGTGTATTTCTCTACGTGGATGACTATATGGACTCTAGCTGCTTGTGAAACAACTGTCCGTGATGGTAACATTTTAAACTGAGCAGTGCATACACAAAATGGTAAAGGATGTTAGTTAAATTTGGCTTCAAATATACTGCTGACACAGAGCAGGTTTGAAAAATTGACAAATTATAACCATATCTGTATTATATACATTTCATGGGCATAGTTATGCCTTTCTCATTACTGAAGCACTACCCCCCAAATAAAACCCACATCCCACAACAACAAAAGATCGACTATATTTCTTCTGGTATAACATTTTCCTGAGCATCTATGCCCAACTCAAAGTAGCAGTTATATAATTCACATATATATGATGCCTTCTTGATGAAGAATCTGTAATGTTTTTCAAATTCTATAGCAAAGTTTAATGACTGAAATGCAGCCATTTCTGGGGAGGAACACGGCCATTGTCTGTCAGTAACAATGCCCATACATACCATCCTTCCCCTTTTATACTAAAAAGTATATATAGTGGAACTTCGACTGAGAGGTTCATGCCCTGCGGTATAATTCTCCCAGGGGTTGCTGAATCCCATAGCTCGATAGGGTTGAGGCCACCGCAGCTCCGTGTCCCCAGTAGTGAGGCTGAGCATGTGTTCCTGAAAGGCAGGCACACAAACACGTACGCAGGACCGGCCCCACAGATCAGCACTGACAGAGACCACAGCACTCGCACGAATACAAACAGCACCAACAGCCTCATCCTCTTCCCCTCTCTGACTGATCAGGATAAAGGTTCATTAGTGGGAATTTTCCTTTACTTATCAAAGTAAAGAGCTGGTCTTGTGCATACATACAAAAATAAGTCATTCCATCTTCAAATGCTCTTCTGCTACATCCCATAATGAGTCTAATACCCCAGAGACAATAACCCCCCACCCCAGTCTGTATGGTGCTTGGGAAAGCCTTTCCCATTGACTCGTGGGGCTGGTTGTCCCCTTGGCCCGTGGGGCTGACGGCTCTCCTGTGACGGCCCTGAGGGGAGCTGGGGCAGGGACTCTGTTTCTCTGATTAGGTTATTGGGGTTTCCTGCATGCTCCTCCTTGTGTGTGGAGACAAGCCTTTTACCATGTAACCCAACAGATTCAATTAAAAGCAGCTGTATTGATCAAAAGATGAAGGCTTTTTTAAGGTTGATAGTTCTCATATTGCTTTTCCTTAGAATGTAGCCAAGGCCAGGAGAGCAAAAGGCGGGTCTGCATCCCATACTCCCCTTCAACAAAGATACGTTTTAGCTTCTCTTAAACACTCACACAATGGTAAATTTCCTGAAAGGGTCTTTGTACATTTCTGAAATATAATTTAGTCTTCAATAGGTCAATGTTTTCCAGGTCAGCAGACAGCTGAAGGCCTGATTGTGAACCCTACATTCACTGTGTTTCCATAATACTACCTGATTCATTCCTCAATGATGGAAGTGGCTCGGGGTGTCTAAAAGGAGCTGCCAGCTGTACCTTCAGTTGGTTTAATTCTGTACTAACATTCTGCAAAAGGTGAAATGCTCCATGTCTGCTTAGCTGGGATACGTATAGACATGTTTTAAAGAAGATTCACAGACCCTAGGAGAAAAGCAATTTTTATCTCCCTTTAAAGAAAGAATGCTGTGAATCTTCTTTAAAACATTTGTCCATTCATTTGAGGATAAAAAGGCAAGCAACCAAAAGAAAAATCTGATTTGGGTAAGATAGAAGACATTTCCCCCAAAGCTGTAGAAGCTTTATCAAAAAGTCAAAGTAATCTTTGTGTAGTAAAAACAAATTTGATTTTAAAAGCCTGTTTTTTTAATTTTAAAATCGTATTTCTTTTAGGATGGTTTATTCATTTTGAAATTAACTGTTTACTGCTGAAGTGTACAGGGAAAGGCAGGAATTTTTTTTAAACCCTCATAATTCACCCAAGAGACACTCCAGAAGATTATAATTGATTTAACTGCTGACTGGCAATATAGCTTAAGCAGAGGATAACTGAAAGCAAAAAACCTAAAAAAATTCTAATGTAGTGAAATATTTTTTAACAGACATTTGGAAGAATATCAAGGCCAGAATCAAACGATAAAGCATTACAGTTTTCTGCAATATTCATAAACCGTGGGACAGAAATGTCTGCTAATTTGTGTTTGTGCAAGATTCGTATTTGTCTTTTGCTTGTTTTCTTTTTTTCTCATTTAGAATTCTGCAGCCTGAGGATGTTTTGTTCTGCTTAGGGATCTTAACTTTGCCATAAGAAAAAACTCCATCTTTGTGTATCTCCTTTCTATGAAATCTCTAAATCCAGACTATGCAGATGTTAAAATTATTTGAAAGGCCACTTATATCCTGGGATTTGCTTTTTCCTTCCTCTACCTAGTGAGAGTAATCTGTTATAACTGTTACAGCTTAGGAGCAAGAAAATTGTTCTTTCTTCCTCCTAATGAAAATTACATTATTCATAGCCTCAAATTCTTAAAATGCCTAGCACTTATAAGCCTACTCAACACCAGAAGGTTTTCTGAAAATGCATTGCTCAAAAACAGTTCTGCGGTTTCAAGGGGAGTTTTGGGACGGTGTTGTCTATATTTTGTGCTACATGCATACGACAGACTTTTTCAATACATAATCTAGTAGGTGCTACTGTCCACATTGAGAAGTGAGCTCATAACTCATATGTTGTTCCCACAGTTGTAGCAGAACTACATTTTTCTGAATAAAGGTAGATCTGAATTTTGAAAGTCGTTTAAGAAGCAATACAGCAATTAGTGTGTAGTTAATTATTTAACTGTTGGCTAGCATATAATGTATGCAGAGGACAGCTGAAAGCAAAGAGTGTTAAGGGAGTTCTAACATAACTAAATGTTTTTTAACAGATCTTTGGAAGAATATCAAGGCTAGAATGAAAAGGGCAAGGGATTACATTTTTCTGCAATATTAATATGTTTGGCACAGAAGAGCCTTCTAGTGTGTATGTGTGTGTGCAGTTAGTGATTTCAAAGCATGTTTATGTAATGTGCTGGGGAGTATAAGCCAGGAAACAATGAGCGAGAAGCTCTGGCACCATTCCGCTCCTTTTCCAGGAGACACAAGCTGTGGAGAGCTAAGTAAACAGGGGGCAGATGTAGTCCGTGGGGGCTGGCTGGAAAGAAGAGCTGAGATGTGCTGCTACTTCTGCATGAGGAGTCTAAAGAAGCTTGCCAGTTGGATAACCTCCAAAATGGGAAGGAACGCTGACTGAACTCCACCTAGCTATATTTCAAGTTAATGAGCTCATAGGGACAAGAACACCTCTGTCTCTGGTCTTGTCTGTACTTCTATACTGATGTGTTTACACACATCATATATAACCCACATATGTAGTATTAATAGTTTAGGTATTTCATCACTGAGTTTTAGCAGAACTCCTCAGTGAATGCTGGCTGGTTCTGGTGATGTGTTAGTGTTGTATGGTCTGTACAATCTCTTGTTCTGGAGTTACTTTCCAATTAGAAGGAACCTCTACTTGCAGGGGCTTCCCAAGTCAGGACTTCTGCAGTTTCTTTCTCAGTGAACCAATTCAAAGAATTCATGTAGCTTCCTCGCAGTGTTCTTGGCCTTTCTCAGTGCTGGCTTTGTGCCATGAACATCAGTCGGCATTATAGACGCTCTGGTGGGCTCGCTCTTTCTGAGATGTTTGAAGGGTGTAGAACTGGTTTTGACCCTTGTGGCTAGTTGCTCCTCATACTATTTTTTTACCCTGCTCAAATGCATTTTTACATTTAGTCTGCCAGAACTTGTGATCCTTTCTATATTCTTCACTTGGTTAAAAGTTCAGTATTTTAAAGGCTATCTTCTTATTTCTAATACTCTTCATAAATTGACTGTTTAGCTGTGTTGTTTGTCCCCTGCCTTTTCTCAAACCTTTTAAAACAGGTAGTGGTGCACTGGCCCACACGACAGCGAAGGATCTTTAAAAGCACAAGACCAGCTCTTTACTTTGATAAGTAAAGGAAAATTCATGTTAAAGTGCATGAACAAAACCCTCTCTTACCAAAAGAACTCTGTAGAAGCAGAAAGGTTTTGTGAAGAAGAAGGAAACAAAATCTATGAGCGCATGAGTTGAAGAGTAATGGCATCATTTAAGAATAACTTTTCCTTCAAGAGATTTTTTTTTTAATAAAAATAACCATAGGAAAAGCATATTATTCAAGCCAAAACCTTCATAAGTCATCTTCTATGCATGATATCTTTTTCCTAATTTTACCTTCTTGAATATTAAAATTGTAAACTTTTTTTAAACTGACTTACTAAAACATAGAGCTGAAAAACATCCTAAGCCTATTTTTGTTTTTTTAGCAATAAGTATGGTAAGTAAATTATAGTAAATTGTCCTTTCATAGCATAGAATGGTGTCAGAGTTTGCATGGGCTTTTAAGTATTTTTCATAATATACTTTAAATACTTTTTGCAAATAGCCTTCTGTATACTGATATTCCTTTGCTTGTAGTTTCAGAATGATGAAAATTCTCAAGTTTATGCTTATTTGTGCTTATATTTGTTATATGATATACATGTCATATTATTGCATCGGTACATCTATTGCATGCAGTATTTTCATAACAGTTTCCAGTAGAATACCTTTTGAGCCAGATATAAGTTAAAATCGTATTCTTACCTCTCCCATATTATTTACATGCGTCTGGACAGATAGACTTCAATTCACCAGATACCTTTGTAAAACTGGATTAGTGGCCTAAAATACGCATTCAAAATTATACGAATTACTGCAGGAGGAGAAAAACCTCAACGAATGGCCCTTTAAGACTGCAGAAATAGTAAGACAGCTCTTAGAGACATAGCTGTGTTATTTTCATAATGTCAGAGACTGATTTTAGCAGTGGATACATTTCAGCATATTTACAGTAGGTTACTCCTTATCTGTAGAGTTTGAGGTTCAAGTGTTCCAAAAGTTTTATAAAATAATAATGAAGAAGATGGTGTGGATATGAATAATATATGTTATGCTGGAGATGAAGCAAATTTTCCAGGTTTTAGAGGACCCATGTTGCTAATACTGATCCACTTCTAGTACGAGAATGGGGAATTCTGCTTTCTGGAGTGAAGGATCTGAGTTTTCATGCCATCAGGGCTAGGAAATACACTGATATGCTGTGCATAGGGGAGAGAATTGTGAAACTGTGAACTAGTCATAGCTGTGTCTGAATACTACAAGAGCAGGGTTACCTGGTTTCATCAAAGTGCTTTGCTGGTCCAGATACCTGTTTGTCTTGTAGTCTGCCTAGGATGGGAAAAGGCAAAAGTGCATTGAAAAGTCAGTAACTGTAATACTTGGGGAGAAAGGGGGGTGGGTGGGGGGGGAGGAAGAGTTCTTACAGAGTACCCAAAAGCCTTAGGGATTAAATTCCAGTTTCTGGTTGAACTCAACACTCATCACACTGAAAGGATTAAACTTATTGTATTTTTGAAGATGTGTTGACCTTTGTACTTTTTAAGTCAAAAAGTTTTTATTAGATCCTTTGTAGATGCTTTAAGCTTTTAAAAAAGTTATATGAAAAGAGTACAGATTCCATGAGAATAACCTATGAAGTACATTGTTTTTGTTATTGTCAAGTTGCGGAGTACAATACTTAGAGGAGCAATGCATTTAATAGGAACATCAAGCTCTTATGTGCATACAGCAGAAAAGCTGAAAAATCGGGGGATACAATTTATTTTTAATTTAATCTTCTCTGTGTTCCAGTTAGGTGAATTGAAGAAATGTTACAAGTAGTGTGAAATCCAGGCTCTATAGTATGAAGTGTACAAGTTTATTTCTTTTATTGTTTTAAGTATCCAAAATAGTAAAAGATTCTTTGTAGAGAAATCAATAAATAAATAATTTCTCTAAAGAGACGTTGATCTTTTGAGTGAGATCAATAAATAAATCTGTGGAATGGACAAGATAGAATTATAGTACTGTTAAAAATAAAAAAAAATCCATTGTTACTCTTAAGTGCAATTCCTTGTTTTCTTTCATGTACTTGTGTATGTTTATAGGGAAGACGGAGAGTCAGTGGCAGCCAGAGAAAGGTGGCTGTCTAGCACCAGATTGGTAGCAGTTTCTTGGAGATCAAAAGGAGACCTGTTGTGTTCTGAACAGTTGGGACTGGATGTCTAAGAAAAATGAAAGTAGAGAGATCATCTGATTAGTAGGGTGATTTTCAGGGACCTAAGTACTGCCAGCTGATTGATACATAATGTGTTTGAGTGTTTAATATATTTAGGCATCCTTAATTTTTACATACCGGAACCTTTCTGAAACAGTGCTGCTTCTTTGTGCGTTTGCAAAGATGGCCTGGCGGATCCTGTGGGCCTTTTGGCACTCAGCAGCACAGTACCAACGTACCTTTGTGGAACATGCATTGGAAACTTCTGTAATTTTTTAGCTGAGGATCTAGGAAAAGCATCTTTCCACAGCTGGAAAGCTGGAACTGAAGAGGGACCAGGGACTTTCCAGATGGGAAAACTGGGACAAAAGAGCAGCAAAGAAGCAACTGTGATGTTCTTGCAGAAATGATCTATGCACAGGAAATCCATGCATAGAAGAAAGCAAGAAACTGAGGGAAGGCAATGTCATGGGTGTAAAGGAGAAACAATCAGAGAGCAAAACAGTCTTCAGGGAAGGATTTTTTTTTTTTTTTAAGCAGATGATTTTTTTTAAGGGAGTGATGTGAAAGCAAAGAGAAGTTTGAATTTAATTTGCTGACCTCTTTAAGTAACGTAGGTTTTCTGATATAGAAGGTGGATCCTTGCTGGACAATACCGTGAATATACAAGCAAGAGGATTTGAGGAACTAGTGATAGGAGGATTTCCCTTTTTAATTCTTTTTTCCGTAATATCCTCAGGAAAAACTAATACATTTGGCTGGCATATTAGTGTTGGGGACTCTTTGAGCTGCCATTCTTATATTTTATTCTATTAAAAAGTACACATTGTGGATATTTTGCAACTTTAAGCTTGTGTTTGCAACTTTTTTCCTTCTGCTTTTCTTAAAGGTATTTTGTATTTCTGCCTCTCTGGAGCCAAAAGAGCATCAGGTTGCCACGTTGCAGCTAGGGGCTGCTTTCTTATGGTATCCCCTCTGTAAGATACTGCGCAGGTGAATAGATACTGTCTGTTCTGGGCTGTAATCTCTGTGCCAGTGTATTATGGTGTCAGGCTTGGTACTAGACCAACATTTATGGACCTGTTGTCTTTGATTTGTCTAATCCTCATTTTAAATTTACTGAGTGAATCTGCCTTCACAACCTGCAATGACAGCAAATTGTGGAAGTTCGCTACCTGCTATGTAGGAAACACTTTTTTATTTTCAGTGCAACTCTTTTGCAAGATGTAAAGGCTGGGACACAGTTGAGGTGTCTCTGGAGCATATCTGGGGTCTGACTGTCTTGGCAGTCTGGTTCCTGGCTCTCCATGGCTCCAAGAAGAATCCATACAGTGATTCACTATGCCTGAAAGAGATTATTTCCCAATCGTGAGGTAGAATGGCAGTCAGTTTTTTTATATTCTCACTTTCATTGTAGAACATGCTTTCCTGCCCATCGGACTGCCATGTGACTGCCTCACCTTTCCTTTCACCCACTTAGACGAAAATGTTTAGAGAGTCACGGCTGTGCCATAAGCCTGCATGTTCATTGATACATGTTTTGGTGATGCAAACTGAAAGTAATGCAACGTGAGAGGGGCTGAAACCCCAGCATGGTCCAGCAGGCTGCCCGTGCCACGCTGGGTGCGGGCAGCCTGAGCCTGGGACAGCCTTTGGCTTGGGGCTGCAGACTGGAGGAGTGCAGCTGCTGAGGAAGCCGGCAAGCAAGCAAGCTAAAAGAAGCATGGGAGGATTCTGCTGGCTTGTTTCTGAGGCAGCTTCATCAAGCCATCTCTGTAAAATATGGAACTGGCAAACACCAGTAAAAACATTTCTCAAAATTTTCCAACTAATTCTAAAAATGAGAATTTTACTTCAAGTGATACACTTAATTGTGTTGGTAACAGGAACTCAGGGAAGATTAATGACCAACAATTCTCAAATTAAGGCCACGGCTGGTTGGCCCAACTCTCTGCTAAGGGTCACTTTAATTTTCTGTCTTTAAAATGCAAATTTTGTCAAACCTGAAACTGAAACACTGGAATAGGTGTGCCCTTTTTCCTCAGGAGTCCAGCACTGCAGTGTCTTCAGACAGTGGCAGTTTACTTGGGATGAATTTGCTCCAGTGCCCTGGATACTGAGGCTTAAAATATTTGGGTGATCCTTCTTGATCTAAATGAGAATACCAAAAGCTATAGTAAATCTTTTAATTCTTTGAAAATGCATAAAACTACAATTATATTTCAATACCAGAAAAGCAAGGGAAGGGACCCTTCAGGATTAGTGTTTGAAGTCCTTGCTGACACAGATTTCTGAAGCAGTGATGTGACCCATAAATTTTTTTCTGCTGTTTTAACATGTACTTCTTTAGACAATTTGGGGCGTTAAGAATAAGCTGTGTTGCTTAAGGAATTTAAAATTCACCAAGCTTGCCTTCATTCCAATAAACCTTATAAAGTTAAATGATACAAGTGTAAAGCAATGCTCCAAGATATTAGGCAGATAAGATCTGATTGTGAGCACTGTTATCACAAAGCACATGATGCACAAGTGCCACAGGCAAGAGGGCACAATTAGGCCAACTGCCTTCCAGATGGTGCAGTCTGTGATTTTGCATAATTGCTTGAAATGATACAATGGGAAAAAAAAGTGGAAACCTTGCTGCAGTCTATGTATAAAAAATGGATCCAAATCCTTATAGTGCACTTGCACTTTAATTTTAGGAAGCCAATATTTGCAAGAAGTTCATGAGACTGAAACACTCCTGTGGCAAATGCACAGTAGAAACCAGTTTCTTTCACAAGTGTTTGAACGGAGCAACTCAGCAGTAATTATGTGGAACTTGTAGATTGCCTGAATGGTGAAAGAAGCATCATTTATCTCTGTAATATTTTTCATCATCGCAATATGATTATGAGAATATAAAAACATGCATCTGTGTGCATTTCATTCCTCTGAGAGAGGCTCCTGCTCTTCCTGCTGTCCGACCATTGAAAGTCATGAACTGAAACAACCTGTAGGTGTGGATTTGAAAAATCCCCCGCTGCAATAATTGTAGCGGAGAAATCAAACAGCACAGTGTCATTTTCTTTCTCATTTATTGGCTCTGACAATGAGGCACGTTGAGCATGAATGTGTTTTGCGGAAACAGGACAGTTGTACTGCTCTGTTTATTGCATGAAAATTTTTACTGCCTTTGGTTACTTTGCCAAAGATCAAAAAACATTGAGAATCTGTGAGACAAATAAAAGGAAGAAATCTGCCGGATAAGAAACCATACTTAACTGCTTAGCTTGCATTAGTAATATGCTTTAATGGACTGACTGAGGACCAGCCTCAATTTTTTCCTTCTTTCTCAGGTTCTGTTGCGTAAAAATGGCAAGAATTCTAGAAGCTATTCAGTGCTATGGATGAGCACTGCACGTAGCCTGACTCTGTGCTCTGCTTCTATTTGAAGTGCCCAGAACTGGGCTGGGGAAAGTTCAAGGGCAGGCTAAATCTCTGCCTCTGCAGGGATGTCTTGATCATGTCCCAGTAAGGGGTTTTAACGTCTTTGAATTGTAGGGAAGAAGCTGCACTACTCCTCTGTCCGTTGCAGGAAGAAATAAATGAGAACCGTCTTTTTCTCTCCACACATCCCTGCAACATTCAATTCTTTGGGCTAGCCATTAGTAATTGGAATTCCCTCTTCCTGCCTCCCTAAGCAGAAGTAATCTGAGTTCTTCTCTTACTTTGTTTTTCTTGTCTGACAACTTTCAAGTAAAATTGTAAAAACAGCTGCACTATAATATAGTGCAAAACTACATGTTCTCATTTTTTGCCACTGAAAACATTTTTGAATAATCTTTCCATAATATATATCAATCAGAATATCTCACACTCCACAGAATTTAGAGGGAATCTTGATTTTCAGATCATACAGTTCTTAGCAGACTGGTCACAATGTTTCCCCAGCAATACTGTTCCTTCATTCTGCAGAGTTTGCTGAGTGCAGCAGCCTCTCAAGACATGGATGGCAGCAAGTGGTGGTCAGCAAGCCATGTGCTCATTCTTTTATTCTTTTTCCTTTTTTTTTTTTTTTTTTAATGAGGAAGCAGATGGAATATTATTTTCTGAATGTTCCTATAAGCAAAAATCAGTGGGCCCAACTGTTCGTAGGCAAAGTGCCATGGAAATGTTCTATAAGCATATTATACAATTGATATGCAGAAAAGTGCCTGTGATTGGTATCCAGGGTAAAGCCAACTAGTCGATAGGAAGCTTGTGTAAGCCCTGACTTAAAGCTTGGTTCTGGAATCCAGCTGAATCCAAATGCAAAGCAAAATTCAATAAGCATAAAGACAAGTTAGCATTGTAGAGGGAGGATGCGGTCTAAAGATGATCAAAAGCCCTAGCTCTTTCACACCTATGCTATATTATATGGAAAATTGTTCCCAATTAGGAAGGCTTCAGTTTAACTCAGCACTGTGTAATGGGCCATCTCCTTTTGTCCTTTCTCAATCTTCTGCCAGTTAGCTTAATTTGATGCCCTTTTCTCTTCTACTTGAAAAGGTAGTGTAAGACAGAAGTACAGTACATTGTAGAAATTTATTATACTATTTGTAGTGATTCCATGTCATAACCACACTTATATTCAATCGATTAAAATCTTTTCACATGCATTAACAGGAGATAACTCAAGCCATATGCCCAGATATGTACATCATATTATAGATCCTAGTGTATACGCCCTGGGACCTTAGCAAACACTTTATTGAGATGTGAAAGGTTGGACAGAGTCTGGTCTTTCTAGAAGAGTGCTTGGAAATCTTTATGTTCCGCCTAAGCTCACCAGACATAAGTTTTTCTGTTTTTTCTCATTTCTATATCACTCTTATGTTTAAGCAGGTAGCAAAAAGCCTGGGACCCAATCATATTGTTTTTTTGGTGCATTTTATAATTGGATTAAAAAATAAAGAAATACTTAAATGTTTTATGTACTTGCTAAAGAGAAAATTATAGACCTTTTAAGGGAAAAATAGCTATAATTCAGAAATAAGCAACTTAGAAAAGTTTGTATTATGCATACTTTTACACATATTTGTTTCGTGGTTGGTTTGTTTGTCTTTAAGATCAATCCTAACATGAAAGAAGACTTTGTACTCCGCACAGTCAGGAATGTTGTTCTGTGGTTTAGTGGAAGAAAGGGTTAGTTATTGTATTATCGAGCGTTTACAATATTACTCAATTAATCCGATGTTATTGGATAATTGCAAACACAGGAGTTGCACATACACTAGTAAGTCAGTGAAAGCTGGCTGCTTATATAATGGAAAATCATCTTATTGGGCCTACTTTCTAACTGATCCTATAGTTTCCAGTGAGTGTTGCACTAGTGATTATGTCTCTTTTTTTATTTTAACCAGGGCTGGTAGGAGTAGATTGTGTTCTTGTAGCAGACTGAAAAGGTGAAAGAACTGAGAAGTGCTTCTCTCTTACTGCTAATAATGAAAGAATAAAATATTATTAAAAAAATAATTACCTTTGGGAAGATTCATGAACCAGTTCTCTTTTTGTTGTTTTTCTCTTTTTTAAAATTCTCCAACTGCTATATCTACCCCTAAAACTAGTGAAAGATGTTACTGGTAAAATGAGTGACTGTTATTGGGGAGCACAGTCAATCGGCAGAAATACAATCTTTGTTACAACTTATTTTTAAAATAAGGCTTTTCTGATATAACAGTCATTTTCAAAGCTGGCATAATCATACCCCTATATAGGTATTTGTAGAGTTCCCAGCCTTGTAGTATGAGAGTCTCAGCTTGAGCTGTCTACTTTCATAGCACAAATATTATTTCTTATGCATCAAATTTATGCACCTTTCACCATTAAATCTGCTATTTTCTGTATGATTTCAAAGAATCTTTTGCTGAGTGTTACCTGAATATGTAGGTTTTCTGCAAGAGCAACTTATCTTGAGCAAGCTTGAATGTACATAAGACTTGTCTGTTCAAGTGTTCACACAAGTGTAACTCACATTGAAACTGCATTAATAAGTATTCAAATGGCATTTTAGGTTGTTCCTATCAACCTTTCCAGTTTGAACTTCTGAAAAGGGCACAACTGATTTCACTGAGATACTGATATATTCCTTAGGTTTCGAGGTAGCTTTCGTGTGGTAGATTAAACTGTTTTATAACAGTTTACAGACCTACTGTTTGTAGGACAGTTTATAACAGTCCTGCTTTAATTAACAATAGTTATACTTTGTGAAGGTTGCTAGTAAATTCTTGAATTTTCAAATTTCTGATCTGCACACCTGCACTAGCAGATATTTTGATGCTGTCAAGTCTCAGATACCACAGCGTGCAGACAGTGCACTCGTATTGCTCTTGTGTTTCTTTGTGCAATCCCATATTGACTTTTCAAGAATGTCTGCCAGGTGTCCCATTATTCAAGAATGGGCATTAATGTGACTTTAATGCAAATTAATTTCTTGGCAGGCCATCAATCTTGCATTGATTCCTGATTTCTTAGTCATTGTGACTAATCATTATAACTAATTATAATATTGTTTCCAATGAAAATCATTATTTTAGTGTCTATTTTCTTCACTCAGGACTGATCAAGTATTGGCTGGACTGACAGTCTTCATGATGTGTTTAAAATGAAGTGAGTGAGGAGGAGGTTGTGTAATCTTAGCTGTGATAAAAAAAGAAAGTTCCATTCTTAACTCCAGATGGCTAAACAAAGTTAATAAAATCACAAGCTTGGAAGGGATCTCAAAATGCCATCTAATCCATTCCCCTGTTCCAAGACAGACCAGCTATACTGATAAAATTCTCAAGTGGAAATAGTTTGTCTTGTATGCAAGGACTTCCAGTGACAGAGATCCCACAACCTCCCCAGGGAATCCATTCCAGTGTTTCACTGTTTATCATCAGTGAGTTTTCCTTACTGTCTCATCTAAATCTCTGTTGCTACAATTTAAGCCTATTATTTCTTGTCTGTCCACCATGTACTTTAAGAATACATTATTCCCTTATTTCATGCAGCAGCCTTTTACATATTGACAAGTATTATTTATCACCTCAATGTTCCTTTTTTAGGCTAAACAATGTCAACCTACCTAATCTTTCCTCATAGGTATCTGCAGTTAGCCACAAGTTTTCCATAGGTCTCAAGCTGGACACATTGCTCCAGCTGAATCCTTGCTGGTTCTAAGTAGAGTAAGAAGGCTTGGTTGCCTCACAGTTCTTGCAAGCTGTGCTACTATTCTTGTATATGTGTACTATGTTTGTGTTTATTGCAGTGTCACAGTCTAGTTAATATGTTCGGGTTGTGTGACAATTACAAGCTGTTCCTTTCTTAGGGAAGCACCACCTGCTAATAGAGCTCCATTCTTTGTATTTTACAGGTTATTCCTGCCTGATGTAGTTTTCACTTGCCCCTATTTAATTTCAAACCATTTTTCTAGTTTATCAGTAACATTTAAATTTTAGTTTTGGCTCTCGCTTTTAATCCCTCTCACATGAACGTCACTGTCAAACATACTTTTTTTTCTTCATTATTTAGGTCATTAATGAAAACACCAGCTGCTTTTCAGCAGGGATAGTGCTACTCAGTGGGATGAACTAGTAAGAATCCCACTTGATAACATCCTTCCGTTTGGGTAAAGGTCAATGATAACCATTCTCTGAGTTCTGCACAGCCTGTACAGGAGGTTAATCTAAACGATTTTTGCATAGCCTGCTTATGAAAATGAAATGAGAAACACTGTTAAAAGCAAAACTGACATTTGCTTCTTCTCTGTCCACGCTGCCTAATTTCCGTGTAGAAAAAAAACAGAAGTGTAAGATATATTATTGACAGATCTGTTCTTGATGTTACCAAACAGTTTACCAATAGTTTGTTTCATTTATCCCAGTGTTTTTCTGAGGTTTGAAGTTAAGCTAGTTGGTCTCTGATTCTGTGTCCTTCTTTTCTTGCTTTTTAAAGGTAGATACAACAGTGCACCTTTCCTGTCTGCCAAGATTTCTCAAATAGAACTACTGATGGCTATGAGATTTCTTTGGCAGTTTGATACAGTACTTTAAGGCCCAGCCAATTTGAAAACATTCGATTTATCTAGGTGTGCTTCAACCTGTTCCTTTCCTATTCAGGACAGGTTTTATCCCCTTTGATACAAGTGTAAATAGTGATAGCAACCAAATCACTGTTGACTTTTTTAATGCAAATTGATGAACATGAGGCACTCAATACTTTGATTTTAGAAAGTGGGATAGCAGTTTGGTTTTGAGCTGTATTAACAACCTAAATTTAACCTCAGTAAATCCAGAAGATATTTCTTAGAGCTCCACATGCAAGTTAGCAGTTAACCTAAATCATATCGCCTCTACTCCTCTTTTACTGCAATCCTCTTAACTTCTGTACTGCTGTTTGGATTTTTTGAATCAGTTGAATCTTGGATCAGATCTGTTACATTTTTTTTATTTGGCAAATCAGTATTCCTCTTCCTGTGTCCATGAAGTGGTTTTAGAATTCCCCTTCGTAGTATTCCAGAACTTGAAACATGACTTTATAAGCAGGAAACCAAGTCTTTCCTATCCTGAACTGTGCGTTACCATTCTCTGCAGGTCAAATTATAAAAGGCTACAAAATCCTGCCCTTTTAATTTATTAGAATTTGACTGTCATATTACATGCTTTCTTAGGAGGTGTAGGTGTCTACGCAAGGCATTAAGCACTAGGGAATCAAATTCTATCTTTCACTTCCTTTTAATCACATTCCAGTTTTGCAGCTTCTTTGTATTCGTGTCTTGCCTGTAGAAAGAAGTAAAGAAGCTACGCTAACTTAGCTAAGTTTAGAAATTAGTATTTAAAACAGGGATTGGGGGAGAGTTAACAGATATTTCCGGTTAGATGTAAAAATTCCTCATATAGTTCAGCTTAAGTTCTTTTCTAAACAACATATGGGAAGGTTACTTCCATAGTTAGTAGGTTACTTCCACAGGTAACCTACAATAACAAGTAATGTTTTACGCAAAGCATGCATGCCCAATTTCAGCTGAGCTGTTTCAGAGTTTAATGAATACAGTTTTTGCAAAGACCACAAGACTTCTGAATACTCTCCTTGATTTTTGATTAGCGTTGAATTATCTGAAAAAGAGGTGCCATTCATAGCTGTGCAAAACTTTGTGGTTTTATATGTTTTCTTCAGCTTTAGTCAGCCTGTCTTTATGTTCATTGAATTTTGCTTTGCATTTGGATTCAGCTGGATTCCAGAACTCCAAGGAAAACACAGGTTTCACCCAATTTCACACTGAAACCATGCAAAACCCACAAATTCTGAGTGTTTTTGATATGAAACCATAAAATAGCTTGGCCCAAGTTCACACAGAAAGCATGTGAGCCTTTCAGTGAATGTGGGCTGAGTTCCCAGTTTGTAATGAAACCTTAGGCCAAGCAGGGTTGTTTTTTTTTTTGTGGCTATGTATTTATTGTGCATGTTTTGCTTAGAACCCATGTCAACACGTTTCTGATACCTTAAAACTGAGTTCATCCTTCTGTTCCTAGCTTTCAATGTACACAATTGCTTTTCCAGTAGAAACCAGAGGAGGTTCTTGAGCTGAAGCCCTTTGAAAGGAGGCCGCTGACAGGATGTTTCCTATCCAGTTACTCCTGATCAGGAGTTGGTTCTCTTTTTCTTCATCCGTCCATTTGGTTTGATGTTAATCTTTGTTCTTGGTTTCATAGCAAGGATGAACAGTGTGGCCCAAGGTAATGTACTGTGGTTTTGATTCAGCTGTTATCCAGATCATCTCCCAACCACTGATGGTTCAGTGTTTTTAGTGCAATAGTTATTAATAAGTTCCTACTTATTGTGGGTCCAATATTCAATAACTAAAATCTTCTTTCTACTAATACAAATTTTATAACGGTATTAGTTCTCACTGGAGAATTCTTTAGATGGAGGGTGGGGATGCTTACCTTCCTGGAGAAAGTGAGGTAAGCTAAACAGTGATAGAAGCATGCTGCCTATCAATATTTTTGAATGAGCAAGAGCAGTTTTAGTAAACTATCAAAATTACTCCTTTCTAACCTGTTTTAGTTATGTTTTAACTTACATAACAAGTCCAGAGAAAGGAATAAGTGTCAGGTGAAAAACTATTTGTGTTGTTCACATAGGGAACAGCGAACAATTCTCTTGGGGCAACTAGTGTCTTAGCAGTATTAAAAACAAACAAACAAACAAAAAAACAGAATGAAGATCTGATTCTGCTTCAGTTATTAAGGACTGACCTGCTGAATGCTGAAAACTAATGTGTTCTGTTTCCAATAATAAGAAATATAGAGGAGGGTAAAGTGTCTTCCATAAGAATGCCATTCAGCTACTGTAATAGTGTATAACTAATAACAGGGAATAACATTCCCTTGCATAACTTAACTCAAAGTTAAGTTGTGTTTAAACAGGTACTGCAGCCTGTTCTGCTGAGGATCTGTTGTTACTGCTTTAGCTATCTAACAAAAGCTAGTTAAGGTATGTCTCACCTATATAACCTGTGTTGGTAAAGGGGAAAAAATACAAGCGCTATCAAGAAGAAATATGGAAAAAATGAAAGGATGAGGAATGTAAGCAGCTGTATGAGCAATACAAATTTTACAATGTTTTATTCACAGTTTTCATGAAGATTCAGAGACAGAATGGCTTTGATTTAATTGCTGTTTGTGATCCAGACACCTTGAGATCTTGCATAAAATTTCTAAGTAAGGCAATAGCTACAGGTGTTTTTATCAATGAAAAAACACGATCTCATTCTAGGTAGAGACATAAGTATTCTAAGAAATGATTCAATTATAGAATCATTATCTACCTGACCTTCATATTTTTTCATGTACTGTGATGCACAAAGATTCAGCTGAAAATGAAGGTGAAATGAAGGTTCTCTTTATTATTTGCTTTTAAATCTATGGTAATATTATATTCCAACTTAAATATTTTTGTTGGGAGTGAAGGAACATCCTATAGACATATGGGCTAATCTTCGCAGTATGCTTATCCCAAATTTTGTGGCACTTGAATTTGATTAATCTGAGTAAGGTTTCTAAAAGCTGTTTATAAAGTTTATAAAAGCAGATATTTGTTGTTTAACTTTGCAATACTGCTAATTTTTGTTAGTCTTTGAACAGATTCTCATTTTTTCAGCTGCTAGGAATTTTTTTGAGAACTCCTATTGAACTGAAGATAAGTGAAAATGACATGCATTTGTTATGAAAAGAATATGCTCTTTATTTAGGAAAAGCTCTTCTCAAAGCTGTCACTAATGGCAGTTGGGTCTGGGTGAGGATGATAGGACTTGATGCTTTTGATGCTTTCCAACCCTGAAATCCCCAAATACTTTAGAATTGTCTCATAGTTTGAGTTGCTGGATTTTAATGGCTTGTATGTGGGACAAACACAATTTGTGAAGATCCTCAGTGGTTATTATCCACCTTGACTAGCTCCTTTGCTTGGAGGCCTGGCGCTTTTACTCTTTCTATACACAGCGGCAAGGTAGTTACTTCTAGCTCAGCCCAGACCTCAGAAGTGGAGAAAAACCAAGGTAAGGGGTTACATTCAGCACTTCACTGGCACCAGTGGAAGCCAGTGCTATAAGGAGTAGCGGGTGCCTGGTGGGAACGAGGACTTTGCTACGGCAACAGGGAACCTTCCTTGTACTGCAGGTCAGGCCAAGTCTTACAGCAACACAGAAGCCGTGGGTGCTTTGGATGTCATGCTTTGTCTGGCTGGACATCTCAAGCCTCATCCAATGGCAAGAGGGAGAAATGTTATGTTGCTGGAGATCCTGAGTTCCCAACTGTAGTCAAGAAAACACAGAAAATACCTTATATAAATTTAATAGGGGACGTATAGTTTGGGGACTCATATTATTTAGCACTGCTGGAACCCCTTCTCATAGTTTGTCTATCTTTTGTCCTGTCTGTTGCTTATGTTGAGCACTGCTTGGGGGAGAGGCAATCTTTGTGTTTTCTTTGTACTGTACCAAGTACAAAGGATCTTGAGCTGTTACTTAGGTACACCACAAAGCAAACTATAATCACACAGTAAGTCTTGCACCTGTCCCTGAAGCTCAGCAAAATGAGGAGTGAGCTTGAAAGCATACAGCAATGCTTTGTGACGGTTTGACATAAGCAGTGACCCTTTCTTCAACTGTCAGTGAAACCTGCTGGTGTACTGTCTTAAAGAAAGTCAGCATTGTCCTCTTACCAAGTAGCTGCTCTTTCCATTTGTCCCCAGTTTTCAAATCCCTGTTGTCCATTTCCTCTGAATATTTTATCTTGCAGAACATAAATTCATGATATATTGAATGGAATTATTGGTGACTTTATTAATATGAAAGCCTAATCCAGTTATTTGTTCTAGAAAAAACTGTACTCTTTCTTGAATAATACAGCAGGTTATGTCATGATAAAATCACAGTAATTATGTTAAAGGTTTCACTCAAGAAGAGTAAGTTACTTTTGTTCATTACATGGTTTCAGGAGAAAATACGTTTGCTACAGAAAAAAAATTGCACTCCTGCTACATTCTGGGTAAGGTTCTATCAGATGTGTGAAAACAACATTTACTCTGTCAGTAAACAACGTGACTTTCTGGGTCATGAACACAAGTATGTGCACTGAGTGATAAAACTGGTTATTTAGATCATGTCAGTATGGGTTTGTCATAACTAAGTCTAAACCAAACCAAAGTGTGATGTTCCTGTTAGGTCAGGAGAGCTGAAGAAATGAGTATGATGTGCAGCTCTGTCTCTGTCATTGGAGCACGGCATGCCTTTAAGCCCGTCACCACATTTGTGCATCAGTTTCCATATTTATACCAAGAGGATCATGTTGCTCAGGCATAAAGCTCTTTGATGAAAAGCACACTCAGAGCTAAATGTTAATCATTGTTATTGCTGTTTGGTATTAAGAGGTGTGATAATCTACACAGCTTTCAATTGCTTACCATAATTCTCTTAGTGATACTGAAGTATTTTGCTAATATTTTACTCAACTTTTCAGCGTCATCAGTAAGTCCATCAATAAGAACATTTTGTTCTAACTGAACTCTCATTCCTACATCACATCATTTATACCTACATTTAGATCATCACTGTGTTCCTTCTTTGACCTGGGTGTTGGAAAGGAAGACAAAGGAGGACAGAAATAGCAAAGTACTCCTCTGTCAGCATCATCAAAATAGGGGTATACAACAGAATACTTTTGCTTCTCTTGCTGAGGTCTGTGGGAACTATGGGTCTTCAGACTTTCCCTGGTGAGCGCATCTTTTGACACTCTCCCAGTAGCATTTGCTGCATGGAGGGAAGCAATGTAACTTGTCCCAACCTGCATTATCTTGTGCTGCTTCAGTGATACTGTCAAGGGGAGACCCAAAGCAGCCAAACGGTTTCTCCGCTCATGCCGTCTACTTTGGTAGAACTCCAGTACTTTATGTAAGTTGGAGCTGTCCCACAGACTGCAGTGGATGATTTCTGCAAGGGGGTGGAGACAGAGATAGATTTTGTCCCTTCCAAAGCTACAATATTCCCTGCCCATACTGGTACAGGAGGATGCATGCACATATAGTGTTCATCCTTTTGAGGCTGCACAGAATTGTTATGTATGCATAACAATCTGTGTGCCATATCCCATATTCCTGACATCCCTTTCTGCTGTACTTGTGCTCCCCAGATGAATGTTTAAGTATATATTTTTTTTCTTTGTGAACTGCTTTAGTGCTGTCATGAGTTTAGATGCTCATTTCGTTATAAATGTTCTCTTTTGGAATTCAGGCTGCATTCTGTTCCATACAGCAGTGACACTCATTGTTGAACCAAGACAAAATATAAAATTCTGTAAGAACCAGTATTTGGTAGAGCTCAGGTTAAAGTGCACAAATATTTAGGAGCAAGGGTTTCTTGTAAAAGAGAAGAGTAGTAATCTGTCAGGTTAATTTTATTAAAACTAAAAACTTGTTTGCTGTAATTGTTATCCTTATTCATCCAGTATCTCCTTTGCTGCTTCTAACATCTAAAATTTAAGTCAAGATTATTAAAAGCGAATCACCTAGAAATTTGCTTATAGCTAGGAAAAGCCATTGAAAAATACCATGCAAGGTTCCCACAGTTTATACGCCAAGGTGCTTGATCCTAACAAGCAAGTGAACAGGTTGGTCCCAACTGAAACAGTGTTAAGTGGAGTTAAATGCAGGTGCTGGTGTTCACATTTTTCCTTTTCAGGTTTGGGTCCTTAGTGTTCGAAGGTGTTCTCTTGCTCTTTTCTACATCTATACCTCCAATACTCTGGCATACCTACTGTAAAATAACAATATGGGATGTAAATGGTGAACTGGATGATGCACTTCTCTGATCTTCTATCCTGTAAAACCCTAATCTTACTGAATATTAACATTTTACTGTTACACGGATCAGTTAACTAATAAAATAATTAGTATTAATTAAATAATAAATAACATTGTTCAGGATTTTAACATTAAAGTTAGGATACTTGATATTTGATCTTTTATGTTATTTTATTTATTGTTAGTAATATGAAATTAGTTTTTATTTCTGCTTATCTAGCAATTTAAGACTCTTAGGGACAGTGGATATCAGGGAGAAAAACAAGCAATAACATTTGGCATTACATAACATTTCTCTTTACTGCTACCTGGTCTGAGCTAGTATGCATATTTCTGCTATTATACCTCATCTGTGATGCAAAAGTAGTCTTTAAGTTTCATTTATATAAACAACCAACAAATTGGAAGCACAGTCACTTAACTAACCTCTCTAGAAACTTTTGACTCTGCAGAGAAATCTTTGCTTATGCACCACTTCCTATAATTATATTGCCTTTTTTTAAAAAAAAAGGCAAACTGACCATTCCACTGTATTTAGTAAATGAATAAACCAAAATCAACTAAAAGTCTAATAGTAATGATGCCATTCATCTTTATTAGCACCTAATAGTTATTTTTCTTCTGTTGTTATTTATTTAATGGAAACCGTGCAGTTAGACTAACAATATATAATATGATTTAGATATTAAACAAAATTTAAGGAAAATCACAACATACCTTAAATGTGTACTTTAATGAAACACAGCTATAATATAATGATTAGCTCTCTTGATATTGCTCCTTACTGGAGCAATGTGCTGTAATTAAAGAACTAAATTATAACAAATCTGAAGGAGATAATAGTGAGTTATCTTTAAATAATATATACCAATCATACTGAGAAACAAATAGGCCAAATCAAAAATTATTATCTGCCACTAATTAAGATGACATGAGGACTTGCAATTACAAACTAAATGCTAATGGATTTTTCCTTTTCTTTTACAAAGGTCTTGATGCAGTTCATTAAGAAACTGATTTTGTTGTTGAATGTTTGCCTGCACTTTGTGATGAATACTATTTTTAATAGCTAATGTTAAAGGAAGGGAATTTAAAGCTTTACATCCAGCCTACCATAGTACTCTGTCTAGTTCATGCTGAATTTAATTGCACGTGCAGTGTTTGTCAGTGGTAGGACAGAAGTTTTGCTAATGAGTTGGCCAGTATGTTGAATTCACTCACTCCTTTAAAGTGGTAAATGAAGTTGAGAGTTCTCTTTGCCAGCTTGCTCAGAACAGTAGCTAATTAAAACTTGGCAGCAGAACTGTGAGTGAAACATTGGCATAATGTCCCTAACGAAAGTAATTGAGGAGTGAACTGCATAATAAAAGGTGTCGTTGCTTGAGTTGACAATTAAGTCTTAACTCTCTGTCAGTTTTGCTAGTTGTATGGCATTTGTATTCTTAGTGACAGTATTTATCATATCCCTATTTTTCTATAAAATGATGACTTCTAACTTATTCTCTGTCTTTATACAATGTTAGAATGAATTTATGTGGCAGAGGAGCAGACTCGATGTACTGCGGACGTTTATGCATGAAGATGAAATATCTCCCAAATAGTGAGTGACATTTCCTAGTTCTTATCTTTTGGAGAAGTAGGGAGATTTCGATTCTTATCAGCTTCAGCTGAATCATTTTGAAAAATAAGAGTGCCATTTCTTCATGTGCATGGACTACTCTAAATATTATCCATCTAAAGTTGTTCAGGGTTATAGAAGAAATCTTCAAATATGGGTATAGTCGCACACTGTTACATAGTAGTTGGCTGAAATTACTGTAAAACACTTGTTTTATAGCCAGCACATACAAAGACCTCAAGTATAACCACAAAAGTCATCAAAGTCTATCAGCAGTGTTATCTTTTGTGATGCACAGGTACCAAGGTAACTCTGATTAGAGAGATAGAGCACGTTCTTGACATCTCTTGGAACAAGTAGTTATTTGTGTGTTTTTATCGTAAAAAGACAGCCACAACAGCACATGATTACTGCAGCTCAAAAATTACAGAACTGTCAGAGAGTTAGAAAGGAGTGTGAGTCTCAATCTTCTTTAGAAAATTTCAGAAGCAACTAATTTTATCGTTCTTACTGTTTTTAAGTAGAAAATCAAAACATACTTATTTCAGTAGTTTCTGTGCATGAAGGAGAGATTCATATATATATGCTCAAAAACAGTATGTACAAAATGCATTCTTTGTTCTGGGTGTTTGGAATTTTCATTCGATAAAGTAAAATATTTAAACTTTACCCATTGCAATGCAGGTATTAGAACCTGGCCATTAGAACCATTTTAAACTGTGATGATATGCAAAATTCATACACTGGAAACATAATATTGAGTCATATTTTTAGTTTGAAATCCGTATTTTCTGCCAGTGCTAATAACAGTAGAAAACTGTGTTTCAATGGGGGAGTAAATAATAATAATAGTCTAATAGTAATGATGCTGGTAATATTTAAGTGTGTGTTCTTCAACATTATATCACATTGTCAAGGGAGCCTGAGGTTCCATTCTATGCAGGTAGAAATGAGGAAATATCAGAAAAATGTTTCACATTCAGTATGCTGCCTGTTTTCATATTGTGTCCCTGAATAATCTAGGAAATAAAAATTCAGTGATTTCTGTTCCTTTTTTGATAGGTAAAAGTAATTGTTGAAGAATGCATATGGTGTGACAGTGTGTGAAACTGTGCACAATTTCCTGTTCTCCAGTTCTGTGAAAGAGGTATTTGTCTTGTTCGTGTAATTCTTTTCCTAACCTAAGAAGTGCTGCCTTTGCAATTGTGTGGGTCCCGGGGCCTGTGTATTGCATGGTGTAATCCTTGCTGGCAAGGGAAAGGACTGTACTGCTCGATCTAATGTTTAGTTTCTAGGTCCTCTGATTGTCAAAAGGGGTAAAAGAAATGGTGTCCTGAGAGAAAACAATGCATAGGACACTAGAAGAGGAGAATAAAGATAATGTGATACCTTTGGTGAAATAAATGCTGTGAAATTCAAGAGGCCATCCCGAAATGGTCTCCTTTTTGGGCCTTGCTGTTTCGGGAACCATAATGACTATGAAGATCCCTTCCCAGTAATTCTGTTGATTGATGTTCAGCCACATACTCTAAATGAATATGTGCAGAGACCTTTTTTTTTCTTTTTTTTAACAGTCTCTTCCACTTACGATGCATAATTTAGTATTAAAATAAGTTATATAGGCTGGGGTTTTTTTTGTTTATTTGTTTGTTTTTTTACTATTTGTCACATAGTCCTTCAGTCTCTTCTCTTACCCTTTTGACTTCCTGTTAATTCATTATTGCCTCACCCCAGAGTTCTTAAGGACTTTGTCCTTGTCTGTCTTCCCTGCATGTTTATTTTATCACTTTGTAGCATGAAAAGATATTGCTAACATGCTGGTACCATGCAGATATCTTTTTCATATCTAATCGTTCCTTGTTCATTTAAGCATATATGTCCAACATCTTGCCCTGAAAATCTTCCCACCAAAGCAGAAGTGGAATTTCTTTCCAAAATGCAGCCATTCCTTCAAAGGTTTTTGATCTTGTCTGTAAATAACTGATGATTTTGTTCAGTCACAATATGCAGACTTTTCAAGACTGTATATATAAACTGTATATGCATCCATAGTGATAATCATTCATCTTTATTAAAGGGGATAAGCCACTGTTCTGACAGCAACACAGTTTATAAAGGGCTTGAACATTATGACATCCCACGAAATTAAGAGTTGAAGCCTCTAAATTGGAATCGAGAACCCTGTGTGGGGCAAAGTGGTTCCCGTATGGGCTGGGAGGGCTGATTGCTTTGTAGTGGTATCTGAAGCAGCCAACACACTGAGCAGCTGAAAGTTTGGATTCAGTCATGTAGAGTTAACCAAAATGAAACATAGAGAAAATATCTATGTTAAATCCTATTCAGAGGTGCAGGAAAGCCTTTCCCTCTACTCAAGCTCCACTATCATACACCTTCTTCTTTCAGAAACCTGAACAGGGTTTTTTGCTATATTTTTGAAAAAAAAAAATCTAATTCTGCAGCCTTCTTGATTAAAAAAAAAAAATTAATGGCAGACTTGGCTTAATTCTCTCTCCCTTTTTTTTTTTTTTTGTCTAAAATTGTGATCTCTGCTATTTAGTCTTCCTATGTACCTTATAAAAATCAGTCACCATATCAAATGTGGAACTGGACCTTTAATGTGGAACTGGACCTTTAGAGCAAGACTTATTGCATAGATAAATGTGTTAACCACCAATGTATGGGATCTCTCTTGCCCTCAGCTGTGTTGATTTCTTTGCTGTGTAATGGGACACATTCAGCTTGATGAATGAGCAATGGTTTCAATCTAAGTAGGCCTAAATTTAATGGATTTGGATGGAAGCTAATGCTGGAGCTACTGCTCAACCCTATCAAGATTGTGGCATTTTGGGATGTGCTCAGCAGCACGATTATAGATTCTAGAAGGCTTTGAAGTGAAACAAATAAGATGTCTAGAAGGTGTAAGCACTTCAGTGGCTAAGCAGCCACTGTTGAGGAGTTTACAGCATCCCAGTTTCGGGTGTGTGTGCCTAAGTTTCACATTAGTATGTGGTTCTTGAAAGTTATTTGTTTACCAAAGGTCATCATTTATTCAGAATCCTACCTAATTTGAAGGCAGTAAAAGAAGGAAAAAGGAAAAGAAGAAAAATATTTAAATGAGAGGAGTAACTAAGAAGAGAAGAAACTGGACAACAAACTAGTCACAAGAGCTGAAGGAGTTTATCATTGCTAAAGTTTAAGAGGAGGCTGCATAAGGCCTTAGTAGTAGGGATACAGTTATGCTCTACAGAAGGCAGTAAATCAAACTAGGTAAACCTGCGGGTATTTTCTTGTCCTGCAGCTGTCTAACCCTATGGTTTATCCTTGAATTTTCCTGTCTGTGACAACAACCCCTTCGTCATTGCTGCACATAGTGTCTTCATTTTGAACCTTCTTTCAGAATCACTCTTGAATATTGCACTGTATTTAACCCTTTCCTTCATGCTTTTCCTCACATCATTCTGTTGTTCAGATGCTGTGCAATTCTTTGCTACATAGCTAAGATATGCTAATATTAATTTTTTTCTAGATCATCTGAAGTAGCAAATGTTGCCATCCTCAGTGATTTTTATGTGCTTACTAGGCTTCCATGATGCTTTTATGACATAACACTTCAAAAGCTTGGATCATTTCCTCAGCTTCTGCCATCTGAATTCATTTTACTGACCTAATCTATGTCCCCAATGCTTCTTTATCATATGACCATAAACCAGACTTTTGCTATTGTTTTCTAGATGATTTCCTTGCCCTCAGGCCCTGAAAATTAGGTAGCAGAATTGATTATGTCTTCCTGTATCTAAAATAAAGCTCGAAAATGGCTATTTTTAAAAGTTATTGTTTTTTTCCCTTTCTTTTGTTTAGTTCAAAATTGAGTATCAATATTATGTCTTGAAACTGACTCACTTTTCCAGCAAGTACAATAATATCTCCTTAATTTTTCATTTTGTCCAACTCATTGATGAGACTATAATGAAGCATTACTGTACGTAGCATTATTTTTCGTTAGTGAGAAGACATAGCATTATTTTTCATCTGTGGGAAGAGGAGAAAGGGTAGAGTATGAGTGTTATCAAAGGACATGTCCATTTAGAGAAGAAATTGTCCTGAATAATATATATGACATGCTTTACCTACACTTAAATTTGTAGGTGCATGTTACTGCCTTGTATTAATTTTGCTTTATTTTGCTGCAGTGTTAAGCATTCATGCCATAACTGCCTGTAACATTGAGTTTGGTCTGAACTACATATCCAGATCCAAATTCCTTCTGGTCATTAAATAGGTTGTGAATCTGAGTCGAGATACAGACCAAATATTTGCTCTTCATAAAGGTGTCCTATGACTGCACATGTAATCAGTCCACCTTTGAAAAAAAATAAAATAAATCTCGTTTCATTGTTCATTTAGCAAGTAGCTCAGATGGCACATGAGAAGGAAGCCTCTGTTCATTAATACGGGTCAGACCTTTGAACTTTCAGTGGAGCTTTCTTCCCTATGATGTTACTGCAGTAGCTGATTCGGAAGCGTAATTAGTTCTGATCCAGAGAGTCACTGTCATATGGTGGGAGTGCAAGACAGGAAGGTAAGGCAGCAGTTTCTGGAGCAACCTCATAGAGCCATGGTTATGTTTAAGGAGCTTGGACACCCTTTAGGGAAGATGATAATGGCTGAAAAAAACAAGACTGAGAACAACTTTCTATCAGTTTCTTGTTTTTGGAGGCTAATTCACTTTGCTTCTAGTAATTGCTCTTGAAAAAGAGAATTAGTGAAAGGAAGAAATATAATGAAATTTAATGTGCCAGGACAAATAGGGTTTTTTTTTTTCTTCCTTGCTTTCTTTCCCAGTAATTCTCTCTCTTTTTCCAAGCAAGAAGTATCCTAAGCTTCATAAGCATTTGATCTGCTGTTACAACTGAAAGTAAGCACTCATTTTCCTATTTTGGCGATCATAAGGAAAATTCCTGCCTTAGACATGAGCACATGTCATGACATAATCACTATGGGATGGACTAAAATGCAGAGCAAGCTTTGGGGTTTGGATTTGGCTTGTTTTCAAAAATCCTGAGGACTTTCCTGGGATTTTTGCTAACTCCTTCCAATAAAAGTGCTGTGATATCATAATTCTAGTATTTTAGATGGATAGATTTCATGTGTGTAATGAAACCCACTGCTGCAAATTTTATTGGGAGAATATGAGAGACGGGTCAGAAACTAAATAGAATCATATTTGAATCAAGAATAATCTTATTTGTCATGTATGCCATATGATGATAATTTGACTCTTGACATTTTTCCTCATTCTGATGTTACCTGTAGAGGGACTGACCTTATAATTATACGTTGCTCAGCAGCCTGCTTAAGGCATCCCAATAAAATAGGCAAAGCTGCTCTAAGGCCCTGGCTAGTCCTGACAGAAAGTGGAAGTGGAGAGGAAAGAGGCATATCCAAAATGTAGATCTGAGGGAAGATTCAGGCTTGCTGTTTTTGTGCAAGGATGAGGAACTCAGCTGCTGTTTCTGGGATGTAGTCCATCAAACTGTGACCTCCCTCTTAGTACCATCAAGTCTGGCTTTCCAGAGCAAGTATGGGAAAAGCTAGTAAGAAAGCCAAGCAGTTCCTCAGTCTGCTTTCTCAGCAATATGGTATCTTGGCTCGTTATTTGCCAGCGGTTCTAAGAAATTTCAAGTCCTTTTGCTAATGATAACTAAAAAAAAGCATTACGGTACCTGCTAGTAAGGTATTACTATTAAATCATTTAGAGAAGTGAAGAATGGGGCTTGCAATCAGTAGGAATGACAGCAAGTTTCCTGCTTTCTTTTATTATGCCTGCATTTTGACCAAGATGGTAACATTACAAAATCAGGACCTGAAGGTGCATTCGATGTACAGGTAAATTAGTCATATGGTTCTGACCTGAGGTACCTGAAATATCCTGAGAAAAGTTATTACCTGTGTGATTTTAAATGTAGAAAAATGTAGAAATCTAGCTCTGACACTCAGGTTATGCCTTATGAAAAAGGCCATGAGAGTGGCACAAGCTACCTGATTTTGAAAGTAGGGTGAGACTGTGCATACCAAGAAATAGCACAAGAGAGTGTAAATCCACACCTCAGCTAGCCTGGAAGCAATGTGCTTGTGTAGCTATACCCTTCCATTCAACTGCCCCCAAGTCGTAGCCTGACTGTGAACCTCTGGAACCAAATATTTCCCAGAATTGCAATACATTTCAAAGTAAAAGACTAATGAGCCCCAACTTTACAAGTGCGTAATTGTATTTGTGTCTCTGTCTATACTCTACAGTTACTCTGTTTTCTTTTGGAAGGCCTCTATAACTTTGAGTTTTGAACAGTAACAGATTGAATATTGCCCTGGCAATGCTCCAGATGCCTGAGGGCTGGAATCAATTTGCATATACATTTGCATGATTTTACATTGCTTGTATGTCTGTTTGAATCTCTGTTGGATGCAAGTGAAACTCGTACCATTAATACATTAAGATCTGCCACCATTTAATAGTGGAGGAAAAAAGAGAAGAAAACTACTTTAACATACCTTGCAGTATGTTTATCGTCTTTGAAGGTTATCCTGTGTATTTTTGCCCTCCACTGTGCTTTTGCAGCAGGTAAAAATTCAAAAACAAAGCACATTAGATGGTCATATTTTTTCGATATGGACTTTTCAATCAGACACTTCAGAATAACATGCCCTATAGTTATAGTATAGGCACCTTATCAGTGCCAAAAATGCCCACAAATCTAATTTTAAAATGTTTCATCAAACAAAATCTTGTTTTTCCAATCTATCCAAATCCAAGTTTTTAAGAACTTTTCAGATAGCAAAGTTTGCTAATATTTTACTTTTCCTGGCATTCTCAAACATAAAGCAATATTAAAGCATCACAAATGTTTATTTCTGTGTGGCAGAAATGTTTCATATATGGGGTATATCAGATCAGGTTGAGATCTTTTCCCAAACTAGTGCTTATGGTCATATAACAAAGGACCCTAAGCTGTCTGTGACTTCAGATGATATCTGAAGTTCCTGCAAGTCTTTCTCACAGTCCTGATGACTTCACGTCAATAATAGTTATCTACAACCCAGGGATTTTTTGACTATAAATTAATATTTTGTAAAGAGTTTGAATGTGGAGAAGATCATGTATGTGATATGAATTGTATGTAAGCAGAGAAAAATCAATTTATTTTCATAAGATCTGTGCTAGTAAGGTATAATTCTTTTAAAAAGTTTGCTTTTTACTAAATTGTTGTTAAGCCAAAGTTCAGTTTTGCCATAGCTGAAACCAGATATTATTGATTTGAGATAAAAATCAAACAGTACTGCAAACAAAATGCAAGGAATTTTTTAATAATAAATTCTATTTTCCTTCTCTCACCTCATATATCTAATTATGGGGGGCAGAGACTTAAGTCTATTTTTCATGTATGGTTGTTAACTTGACAGTGTCCCTTTAACTTGTGAGGATGTGCAGAGTAGTTTGGAATGCGAGATACTGTAGGGTACCAAATGTGTGATGTGATGTTGCTAAGCAACTCCCATATTGTTTTAAACAAACCACATAGAGCTGGCAACAGCTGTCAAAGCTCTTGGCTCTTGACAGTAACACAGACCTCAAAAGAACCTAGAACAAACATCTTCCAAAATGACTTATAATACATAATGGAATCCCACAGCGCTAGTAAATAGGAGAGCCTACTTGTTAAGTTTGTAAATATAGTTATCTGTTAGAACTGTATATCTAATAACATATTTTTGAGAACTATTCCATTTGTTTAATTAAATAACAAAATCTGTAAAAAAAAAAAAAAAAAAAAAAAAAAAGAAAGTGTATCAGACTGGCTTTTTGAACAAATGCCTTTCATAACTGTAGATGGTAACAAATCTGAGTGTATAAGATGAGCTTCATATGTCTGCAATCAGGAAAAGATGTTACATAGAGAATAGCTGTGTGCATGTACACATGTTCACATATATATTTTTTTTCTCTGCTGTTGATTGTGTATATTTTGGCACCTTGGAATTAAAGATGACTTCCTCTTCATCAGTATTACGTGGAGGTCTGGACCTAGCATACTAAGCACCTATCGAAATTGCAAAACCTCTGAACAGGAACCAGCCCTGCAGTCTCCAAAGCTTCAAAGGAAAGCCCCGTTCTGTACTGAAATAACCTAAGATGTATCAAAATTTTTCGCACCAGAAGAAGATAACTAGGACTGTAAACAGCCTGGTAATCTGGACATACATCTGGAATGTGAAAAATTCCAAGTACTTTTGTACTAGTTTTTGCCCTCTCTCCTGGCTGTTTGAATGCAAACCAGCACAAATCCAGCAGCCAGGTAGTGCTGTGCTTGTGTTAATATTTCGTGTCTCTGAGTGCAGTGCCAAATTTCAGATGCAGCATCATACTAGCTCATACTAGCCTGGCTATTGGACTGATATAAATCACATCCCACCAGAATTCAGGTGAAGTCAGTGTATAAGCGTCCAACTATTGCCGTTCTCCTAGTTGCTGAGTGAATGCCCTAACCATCAAACTACTGGCTGTTCTTGGCAGGTCCATTTCAATATCTCGTGTTGCAATTGTTCAGTTCTATCTATACAGGTCCAGAAAAGGCAGACTGACCCTCTAGCTCACTGTTTAAGACATTCATAGAAAACTCCCCAGGTTTAGAACTGTTCTCTAAAACAGAAAATTTTCAGCTTGCCGTTCACCCTACAAATGACAGGACAGCAGAGATGACACTTGATTGTACTAGACATCAGCATATATATTTTTCTACTTTGAGTTAGGTCTTTTTTATCTGCTAGTTTTGATTTATATTTCCACCTTGCAGAGAGAAGCTTTTCCAATATAAGTTTTGTCAAACCTGGCATTGTCTTTTGGAAAGCTTTAGAATGCAAGAATGGCTGTAGTGTTTCAGATGAAGGGTCTATGTAGCATGATATCCTGTCTCTAAAGTCATCATATCCTGAGGTTTGAAGAGGAATAAAAACAGCGTAGGGAGAGATAAAACTTTCTCTAGGTGTTCTCCTACTCTGTGACTATTTCTTGGCTCACAGGATTCCCTGAGCTTGATACAATTTGTGTATTTCGTATTGATAAGGTTCTCTATTTAATGACCTTTAATAATTCTCCTTGCACACTCTTCTTTTGAACCCACACAAACTTTTTGCATCCTCAGTGTCTTCTGACTAGGAATTACACAATTCAGTGTACCACTGTACATTGAATCACCTTTTGTTAGTTTTGAGTCTGTCTGTTAGTTTAAGTTGATGGTCCATTGTACTTATGTAGAAAGAGGCATTGAATAATCTATGCACCTATGCACCATTTCCATGCATTTTATGATTTTGCAGGCCTCTAACTCCTCTTACTTCAGGCTGAAGAGTCCCAGCATACTCAGTTGTTCTTATGGTGTTACTTAGCTCTGATCACCTCTGCTGGACTTTTAGCATTTTTTTAATATCCTTTTTGAGATTAGGAGTTTCAAGGAGTGTGGGTTTACTTTACTTTCAAAAAGTGTTCAAGAAGCATGGGTTTTTACTATGGTATAGTGATGTTTTCTCTGTTTTTTTTCTAATAACTCCTAGCATTTGAGTCATTTTTTGACTGCTGCCTATCACTGAACTGATGTTGATCTTGACAAATCATGATTTTCTATCAGCAAGCCATTTCATTAAAGAAATAATGATTGGTTCTGCTCTGTGCTACTGATTTATCGCATTTTCAGGAACCTTTCCTAACATCTGCCTATCTAGCTGTTAATTTTTTTTTTCCAGGATTTTTCATTATCAGACAAAAAAATTAAAAAAATCAGGTATTGATTGAACAGGTACAAATGTCTTTATCCATCAGCTGTCATCTGTGAAGCAGGATCTTCCCTTAGTGGGATGGAATGGAGGGCAGCAATTCATCCTGCAGTCTCTGTGGGAACATTAAGGAATATCTGAACATCTGCTTTGAGAACCTACTTGAAAAATAACCATACACAATATAAGAGGAACATCTGTGCTATATGCTGGAGACCACTAGTAATACAGCTGGCACAAGCAAAAATAGCAAAAAACTCGTATAGGTTACATGAAGACATTCTATTGAATAGCATGTGTCATTCTTCATTTTTGTAGTTGCGCTATATTTTTGTTGAGAACAGCAGTATGCTGCGTGTGAAATTACAGACAGACAAATGATCCCTATAACCTGATAGTGAATGGAAATACAAGTGCCTTGCAAATTAAGGAGAAAATACCCATGCATAATGATGTTGTTCCCATTGTTTGTCTGGAACTAATACTTTGCATGTATAAATTTTGTGTCTACAAAAAGATAATTAAGCAAACAAGAAAAAAAATGGCAAAAATACTGCGGTGGTTTTATAATGAAAAGCTTGGTACTACCAGATGCACTCTCTCTCTGTTTATTAGGCCTGTTCAGAGTTTTGCTCCTGCAGTTGGTTTTGGGTCTCCAGCACAGGAGAAATTTAGCAAGTTCTGACATACAAGTGTCATGGTCTGCCTACATTACTGTTGCATTAGTAGGTTAGCTGATGGGTAAGAAAGTGCATTTTTGATTTTAACCCTATGTACAGTACTGTTGATGTTACTCCTATAGACATTATGTGAAGTCAGCAAATGTTTTTGTTTCTCTTCTCTTTTCCAAATTCCCTTCACATTCAGCAGCTCTGTCATCTCATATCTGTTCATTTATTTATTTTTAATATATATGTTTCTTTCAAAAGACAAAATGAAGAAATAGAATGATAAGTCTTATAGAGGAGAAAATAGAACAACCCCACTCCTGAACCAATTGCAGAAATTCATAGAAATAAGCACAACAGAGACAAGAGAAAGAGAGGGAAGGAAACAGAGCTCCATTTAATTTGAATTTGTCACAGAGAAAAGAACACAGAACTTCTTGTCAGGTATCAAAACACCAGGGAAAATTCTCTGACATGCTTACTCATCTTTGGGCTCCAGACTGTAGTACACAGGAAGAAGCATTGTGCTTTACTTTACCACCTCTTTCAGCTATCCTCTCCAGGCTCTGGTGGGAGAGCTACGGCCAATAGTTTAAATACAAAACTGAACCGCTGGTCTTGTGGTCAGTTTGTATCTATGTTATTTGGAGGGTTTCTTTTCTTTTGCTAAAGGTCTTATATTTGCTGTGTGGTGGAGGGAGGAAGGGAGATGAAGTTGTGTTCATGGCCTGTGTCATTAGAGGGCCCAGATTTCTGCTACACGAAGTGGGACTGCTTCTGAATATCGCAGATTGGACTTAACCATTTATGGGGTTTCCTCTAGCCCTATTTTCCTACTTGACAGCAGATCTAGTAAGCCCTAGTAATTATTAAATGTAGTTCAACACTGTTTTCAGGTAGCTCTAGGAAAGAAAATTTTTTCAATGACGTTAACACAGTTGGATGGGGAGTGTAAAATTATATGGTTCCATATATTTCATATTCATATATATAAAATTATATACATAGTTTGAAAATTCAGTGTCTTCAATTATAGAAAGTAGACAAAGATTTTTTCTGTCTTTTTTCTGTGTTTCAGAAATAGTTATATGGGCTTAAGGTCTATGTTGCATGCAAATCCCACTTAATATAATAATGACTGTGTGAATAAACTACCCAGTGTTTCCTAAAATCACAGGAGCTATTAGTATAAATGTCTAAACTCTTAAGATTTAATTTATGACTTCAAAGAGAACAGCTGTAGCACATATATGATATTGTGCAATGGAGAATCATCAAATTAATTCGAAAAATTCTGAGTAATTAACTTTGAGTGATATGTAATTCTGTACATTCAGAAACTTGCTCTCTGTGCTGTAATACTAGAAAAAAACTTTGGATGCTTACCCATACATAAATTTTTTTTTACATAGCAATAAAAGCTTTTAAATGTTAATCCTGTTCTTAGACATATAACAGGAAATAGGGAACAGATGGGAACATGCTCATGTTTCAGCATCATTTTTAAAGCCAGATGGTCACAACAGCTTACAATGGTTGCCCCATAATCATTAGTAATACCAAGAGCCAGAAGGGTACAATTTGACGTAGTACACTAGAACTGTATTTGGCTCAGTTATGTTCCATTCCTCAAAATGCCATCCCTGAGGGAACTTCTTTAGCAAAGTAGCCAACAACGTAAAAAAAGGGTGCAAAAATCAGAGGCTGAAATGCCTTTTTCTACAAAAATAAGTACTAGAAGCCAAAAAACACCAAAGGATCAAGTTTTTAGGTTGCAAAACTGTAGAAATAACATAATATGTAAATGTTGCTCCTTAACAGTGTACAACAAAGTGTGAGGAAACCTTCCCATCTCTGTAGAGCTAGAGTTCAGCAGGGTGGAGATTTAGCTCTCCAGATCTTCACAACTCATTTTACTTCTCTCTCAAGTAGGATTCCTTTAGCTTCAGTGGGATCTAGGGTTTTGGAGCTTTCAGTGCTGAGAGAACTAATGCTGTGAACACTGAACAGTAAAATAGACTATTTACACCATTTTGTATACCCTCAGTGGTGAAGTGGGTAGCTATGTGACCATTTAGCATATCAGCACTTCTGAGAGAATTTCCATGGATGGGAAATGGGATCAAATAAGAGTTTATCAGACCTTTTTTTCCCGTATCAGTATTTTTGAAGGGTCACTTGGGTCACTGTAGGTCTAATTACAGATGTTGATTTACGAGTTTATCAGTACCATGTTTAGGAGGTGTGGTTGCTCTATCAATTTCAGGGAAATTACAGCAGCACGGGATTTCACCTGTTCTCTAAAAGCTCATTTATCTCCCTGGATGCCTCTATGGTCAACTGTCTAAAATGCTGACCCCCACGACACCTCTGTTCCACAGCAGCTGATATTGAAGTCTTTGCATTAAAGCTAGCTTAGGTATGCTCATCACTTAACCCTCTGCAAAACTCCATCCAGCTGTAGCAAGTAAAGGGTGAACCAGTCAGCATTTGTAGCTCTCCAACACTTAGGACATGAATAACCACTGCAGTAAGGCCACTGGAGATGAAACCATGGGTATTTAGATACCAAAATACTTTTGTAAACTCCGCATATATACCTAGCTTAGTTATCCTTTTTTGAATTTTTATTACATGTCCTCAACTTATCTGCTTGCTTTAACCCATATGGTAGTTAGACATTCACTAATAGGAGCCTAATAAGAGACAAACCAAGAGGAAAGTGGCACAACAAAAAGCATTTTTTATTGTCAGCATTCTGTCTCCACTCAAGTCAAAATGCGTTATCTTCCCAAGGCTGGATCTAAGTACTATATCTAAAATTGGGCTATTAGCAAAAAAAAAATCCTTGATGCTTGGGTTGACAGAGAAGAACACTGGAGAAAGAACTTACAGGAGGAGGACAGACAGACTTTGCCAGTTCAGTAATGAAGACAAATTAGGTAGTGACCAGTTGAGTTGGTTAATTGAGCTGAGTTGTGACTAGAGGAGTGAAGCTTAGATAAAAAACACCAAGACGTTTTGTTGTATAGATTCATTTTTCTAAAACTCAGGATTTCTGAGAAATAAATATATAGTTCTTTGCTTCGAAACTGGTGTTTCTAAGTCATTGCAATGTCAGAGGAACTTTGAAAGAGAATTCTTAAGGGATTGAGAGCCAGCATGGCTGCATCCCAGACAGCTAATTTAGACTGTCTGGCCTTAAGCAACATGAGAAGTGAGGAGCCAAGCCTATCATCTACTAGAGCATTTGACTACAATGCTTTTGGGGCACATGTTGTCCTTCAATTCTGGTAGTATCCCTAGGTACTAAATGCCTTTTAAAAGTCTGGCACTTACTGCTTTATGAGTAGTCACAGGGCAGCCATGAAGAATATTTTTATGGAGATGGAGGATGTGAAGTTGGCTCATGAAACATACCAATATCAATCTCTCTTATCCTGCTTATTCCTTGTTTTTCGGAAGTATAGTGTGTGTAGAACTATATATGTATACTAACTAGTACCGAAGGAAACTCACTAAAGATAGTCTCATGATTGCTGAGTGACAAACCTGATAACAGGTCTGTCCCTCACCTGGATAGAGCACTCCCTGACATGGTATTTGGGAGATTCCAAGAGCAGTATGGGGCACGGCCTCCTGATTTCATTTACACTTGGTCTGGCCAGTGTGTATACTGACTGACACTGAGCAAGTCATCGTTTGCACACATGGAAATTAAAGCAAACCAAAGCCCTTTATTTCTAGGCTTACTGACCTCACTGGGTGATGATGAAACAGCTCATGTGAAATAAAACCTCTTGATTATGGGAGTATTAGAGAGCATTTGCCGATGCAGGACAGTTTCATTGTGTGGTATTGCCAAGAAGATTGTAGCTAAGCACTGAAATCGTTCTGGGCAGTTATCAGTTTGGCTCTGCTGTACCAGTACTTCACTGGAGAAAGCTGAAACAACTCCTGTAAATCTTAACTTTTAAAAATATGAAACTTAGAAAAGTGACTCTTAATATCCCTAGGATATATATGCTTTGAAATGAATCATTATACACATCTATGAGGGTATCGGTTACCATTTCTGCTATATGTTTATACATTCTTGATCCTCCTCCATCTGGCTCAGAAATCTGTCGGAGTGGGTTGAAAAGTGGTTTGAAAGATCTTAGAGGCTTAGAGCAAATTTGTACTCCGGCTTGTGCAGAACGCAGGATACATGCCTTTTGAAGATTCAGAACACAGCTTTGGAAGTTTCCTTCAAATAGTTCTCATGCTTTGCATTTGTGTTTCTGCCTCCATTCTTAGCAGGAATATCCAAGTCGTTTTATTCGTTAGAAAGATTTATCAGTTGGGATTTATACCAAGAGCTGACAGTAAGGTGTCAGCATTTGCCATTTGTTACTAATTATGGTATGGTATATACACCTCCAATTATACTGGAGATGTATTCAGGAGCTAAATGGTAATCACTGCAGCAGTCTGAAAGGTTCAAAAATGTACACATTCCAGATGGTGTTAAAGATTATTGGAAGGATTCCTCTCCAACATTTTCAGTAGCATTTTTATTTTTTAAATAACTTAAGAATGAAATACATAAAACCCAATATTCTTTATTTTAGAGAATTGTCATATGTTGCAAACCTTGTTACAAAACTAGTGAAACCAAAGCAAATGACCTGCATTGTTTTTAGTCCATAGTATTTTTATAAATCTTGTTAAGAGTTCTGTTGCTACAACATTATGGTTTTTGTTTCCTCTTCACTTACACTTACTTTATTTCTATATTAGTAGGAACTTACTAATAAGTTGAAGTGGTTAATTTGCTATATTCTTTAAATCACTATTTGAAAAGAAAATAACAGTGTCCATGGCCATTTCTCAGGCCATAGCAGCCTTGTCCTTACTTTTAGTTAATAGAGAGAGATAATATTTCATACTGAGTTTTAAATATTTACTGGAAAGACTTCTTTTAGTACCATGAGTATCAGGATGTCAAATATGGGTCATGCTTTTTTCCATTTCCCAATTAAATTAAAAATAGAATTGACTAATTTAAATATGATGTCATATTTTAATGTATATATATATGTTAGTATAACATTAGATCTTTTCCCCTGTTGGACTTATAAAGATTGTCCTCTTATGGTTAGGTTGGTCAAAATTTGTAAGAGGGAACCACAATATTTTCATGTTTTTATTTACCATTCTGCGCAGAGAGGTGTTATAGCACAAAGTCCAGTCAAGCTTACTGCGGTGAAAAGGAATTCATTGGCAGGAATTTTCAGAAGTTTTCAAGAAACATGGCTAAATAGGGGGTGATTTGCAATACATGCTATTTATAGTATTAGAGAATAGAAATTTGTGATGTGATCCATGTTGTCATTCAGTATAATCTGAATTTCAAATTCTGAACATCAGTTATTTGTAACAAGATGCCCTGAAGCAAATTATATTCATTTTTCATATGCTGTGTCTTTAGTTGTCTATTTTGCATTTTTCAGTTATTTTCAAGATACTTCTTCATCACTTCACAAAATTTACAAACTCAGAGTTGTCTACAAAATACTCGGTATAAATCATGGGTTCATCTCTACTTCAGTAAAGTGTTGAATTATTTGTACAGAAATATTTTTCATACTACTTAAAACTTTCTGGAATACAGAAGAGTATGCAACTAAAACAGGTGTTTTAACTATACTTATGTTTTTTTTCCTATTGCAATTTTTTTTTCAAATTATAGATAGAGACTAACCCATGAAGTCTTTATACAGCTAAGATGTTCATGTCCCTCAATATCCTCAAAATATAGGGATTGTTGAGTTCTGGAGCTTTTGTATTCCTCAGTGAAGAGGATGCAGTTTGGTTCCAAATTCAGATTTGGTACCCACTTTAAATTCTGACAGTTTCTCTTATTAAGTATCCCAAAAGGAACGATTTATTTTCAAAGTGGGAGGAGAAAGTGGAATGAGCTTTATAGTTTTATAGATTACAGACATACAAATACTACAGATTCGTATGTCTTCAAGCAAAATTTTATCATGAGGGCTTTTTTAATATTGCTTTTTAAAAGAGGACAGTCTTTTTTATTCACTTCTTTTGAGTCTTTAAGTAGACATCTTAATTATTTCTCTGCATTCAAAGTGGACTGAAAATATACTTTTGTGTAGAAGATGGATCTCCTAGTCAGATATCTCCAGCAACAGGACTGAAATCATAGCAAAAGTCATGAAGTATTTGATGTTTCTTGATGTCAGGTCATTGTCATCGTACAACAATGTTGTTAACACTGGGAAATTGCGAAAACTCATATAACCTAACTGGAGATGTTTCAGAAACAGTAGGAGTATGTGATTAAGCCTATTATTTATAGTATGTTTTTAACATTTAAAAAAACCTGCTTGCACCTCTATCGTCTAACTAGTGTCAGAATCTTTCAGCTGAAGGCATGGTAATTTGAGAACTTAATTAAAGTTCAAATGTTTCCTTCGTTTGGGTGTTACGCTTTGAAGAACAGAAAAAGCATAATGTATTCCTAATCTTTAGTGACAAATGTTGTAACAGAATTTCTGGTTTCTTAAAGAGTGGTTCATTTTGAATACCAAGATTCTGGAATTATGAAAAGAATTTGAGAGTGAAAGCAGTGGATTTTGTTCTGAACTGAGTATTTATTAGTCATAAATAACTGGAAGAGGCACCTACTGTGCCCTAGAATACTGTTTCCATAAAGGGTGTTTGCTGAGGGATTTGCGGAAAGGCGCTTTCATGACAAACAAGTCTGCAACTGAAGCTGCTTAATACTTGAGACAGTTCTGACAGTAAGTCAGTAAGACAGTAAGTCAGAAAGACTTACCTAATCACTTTTTCTCTATTAGTTTCAGAAACATTATCTGAAGTATGTATCTGTGCTTATAGGATCCAAGTTACACCTGGCATTCACTGCAAAAATGATATTACAATTAATTGCTGAGTGCTGTGAACACGAGACAGGCATTATTAAGAATAATAAAATTTGAAAGTTATTTTAGTCCTTCAAGAAGTCTGGCAGCTAGAACAAAAAAAAATTATTTATTGGCATAATAATTCTAGCCTAAACAATAAAAATGCAGCTGTCTCTTCTGCTAGCATGCTACATGTTAACTTAGAGGACAGCCATGGCACAGGAAGGTAGCAATGGGAGGTCTTTAGTTCTCTTAAAGACTGCATATCTCTAGTGTCTGTCATTGCCACACTTCAAACTTGGGACAGGAAGAGAGTGAGGGCAGCTTCCTATCCCCACTTCTGAGCTAACAAGCAGCTAAAAAGCGTATTTACACTGCCTGTGTTCTGAGAAAGCACAATGCCCTCAGAAATCCTGTGGGAATCTTAAGAGCAGTGTTATGATTGTGAGGCAAATTTCAGATTAAAGATGACAAAATCGCAGTGGTGATAAGTAGTGAATGTTGGCAGCTGTATTATCCTAGCAATCTGAACTGCTTTTGATGGTACTTATTGTGAGCGCAATCTATTATGGGAAGACATCTGATCGGTATATAATTAAAAGTATCTATACTACTGATGTACTTCTACAATTCAGAATTCAAACCATCTCCCCAATTAAATACAAATAATTAAAATACCAACTATTAGCATCCTATAATTATGACTCTTAGCAATTCCGTCATTATCCACTCCTTTCTCCACATGAAAATACCCTCCTGGAGAGAACTTTGTATCTAGAATCTTCACTGAGCAGCAGGATTTTGCTTTTTTCCTTTGTTTTATAAAAGAATAGAAAATCAGTATTTATCCTTCAGACATAGCTTGCATATCTCAAATTCAGAAACTGTATCATTCTAAAACAAACGGTAAGAAAACATGGATTTGATCCAAAGCTAAAAGAGTTAGTGAGTTTTAAATCATGTTACATATGATTTAATAGATTATCATTTTAATAAATTGCAATCCATAGTTAGTTGTGTGTATTCAGTAATTCAAGAGGATTATTTTACCAATAATAAAAATAGGGTTGTTTTTTACTGTTATAGTGTACACTTTAAATCTCTAAAGTAGACTGAATCTAGTTTTATCCATATAACTGTTACACTGCAGTCGATATGAATGTTTCGAATAACCTGAAAAGAACACTGAAAAGAATTATTTTCACTTAGGATTGATATGTAGAGTTTGATTAATTTTGTATGGATATTTGGTGTCTAGACGATCTCAGTTCTCGAATCTGGCATTTTCACCTGAGGTTGCTTTCTTACCCGATTGCACGTGTTCAGTTGCTCTCGTGCAGCCCATGGGAAGGGTCTGCTGGCCAAGGCGACGTAACGTCACCGCTACCTGGAGTTGCATTGTTCACCTGCCCAACGTTCCTCTGAGAGCAGCAAGCGGCAAGCCCAGCTTCAGGCTCCTGCTTGCTGGGCTGAAATGGGAGACTGTAATGGGGAGGGCATGGCCTTACTGCCTGTATTGACCTTAAGGGACCCAAACAAGGAGCGCCCGTTTCTGTCTGCTTACACTGTCCTGTTGGATTGCCTTGGCCAGTGCTTTTCAGGCCAGCTTTCCTAGCCGTGAATTATGTCTACCTCATGGGTGTCACACCTGGTATGGCAAGTGAGAAGCTGAAGGAGTCTTTCCCCCCAGCAACTTGTCATCCAGAGCACTCATTTGGGATAGTACACATCTGGAAGCAGCCTTACGGAGGTCTGGATGGGAGGTCAGAGGGTTGTTGGGGGGCTGAACAGATGGGTGTGCAGTGAAGGCCTTGCTCAGGATCCTGTATAGGCTTACCAGCTTGCTTGTGGGTTTGAAGGTGCTCCCTTCAGTGAAGGGGCAGCGCTCTGGTTTAGATGGATGTGCGATAGTCCAGCTTGGGGCAGCTCTCAGGAGAGATCTAGCACAGCAGGATGAATATAACATTTGTGTCACAACTGTTTCAACAGGTGTACTTCAGATATTGAGGCCTTCACCTTTCTTGACAGCCATAATAAAAGAATATATATCCCTTAAAATTTTCACATGTCAAAGAGAAAGAACTGGTTGTGAAAAAAGGGAGTCTGCCATCTTTTTGTGGTAAGAAAGTGAGTAGGTTACTTGACCTTTCTGTAAAAGTTGTAAGGGAGAGGAAGGAGTTTCAGGTACAAAGGTGCTATGGTGATAAATTTATAAATAGAATCAATCAATTTGTGCTTCTTTCTTTCTTTCTTTTTTTCTGTCTCTTTTTCTCTTTCTTTTTCTTTCACTGTCTCTAAGCTTCTTTTTTTATTATTCTTTTTTGCTTCCTCTCTAGAAGGTGTATTTCAAGTCATTGCAAATTTTGAAACATGCTAAAAGGTTAAATGCGTGCTTGGATTCTGGGAATAGAAATAAACATTTCAGTAGACTGTAGCTGGACATTTGCCTGTATAAAGCTTTAGCGACATAAAGTGTACTTCTAAAGGAGTGCCAAGTGGTGTATGAGTGCCACAGTTTCCTAAGTATCTCAGAAAGCATTAATTGGCACAGCCTGAATAGAAACAACTTGGTTTTTTGTCAGCAGTGCTTTATCTGCTTTAATTTGCACTGCACATGCTTCCATGACAACTAAGGGAAAAATAAAGTCCTGACCAAAATTTAGTGAAAGCAAGACAAAACAACCTGCTTTGATTCATGCTGATAAATGTGAGTTTGGCAATCAGCTGTGGATCACAGTTTTCTTCCAGTACAGATAGGACTTTTATTTGCATACATTTGTTCTCTCAGCTTAAGAAAACAAAAAGAAGGTGCTTTATGGAAATGTTTGTTTGTTTTATTCCACATAAGAGTCTTTTTTCCTGCCTTTACATATTTAGATTTTTCTTATTTTTAATGCAAATAGTCTTTGGCTTGGCTTTTAATTCCTTCATACTTCTTTTATTTCTATTTTCCTAATCTGTGTTGAAGAGATTTTCAAGTTTGGCTGAGCTGAAAAGATGAGACAAAAAAATAATACAAAGTTTTGTAGGGTGTATTATGTTTCCCTGAAGAGAGAGATTTTGTTTGCCTGTTGTTGCTCACCTTCCTGCCAAAAGACGCTATAGGTAGAGAAGTACCATCTGGAAACAATGGTGAGCAGTAGACATTGATGCTTATTAATTCATTTTTAGAGAAAGGAGTAAAGTCTGACCAGAAGTATCAGATCGCTCAACTCATTGGTATGCTTAATAGATGCAGTTTCCTTGTGCTTTAATACACGCTAACAACACATATGAACCCTTGTAATATTTCATATGTGATTCTCTGTGACTGGTGTTTCTTTATCAAGGTTACTGCTATAAGCTTCTTGTATAAATGCAGTTTCAAAACACAAGAAAAAGGAAAAAGCACAAAGGAAAGAGCAATAAGCCAAGCTAGAATCCAGGTTCCAGCTTCTTCAGGATTTGAAAATGTATTTTTTGAAGTAGCATTGCTGTGAGCTTTTATATGTTCACTTCACTTCTGTCACATAACTGCAGGCACCTTTGCTACCAGCATTTTAGTTATATTGTTTAAATGATGTGGTTTGGGCACATACTATTCAAGCAAGATAAGATCCCTTGTCTATGGAATTAGTTTCTGTAATTTAAAAAATATATAATTTGGGTACATCATTTGCAAAACAGAAGGATTGGTAAATTTGTTTTTGAAAAATATTTTTTCTTTAAAAATGTAAATTAATACTTTCTCAAATGCACTTATTAAAATCTCCAGAGCACATAGTTTAGGAGGTGTTCTTCTTTCTTTGCATTAATGTGATTACAAACAACTTGCTGTGAAAATGAAATATTGAGTATTTGTCTTTTTCTTATTTTATGACCACAAAAGTATTAGGGTTAGGCTATTTTATGATTTAATGTGTAAGCACAGAGATTTTTAATTCATCTTAATCAAAATAAGCATATTTGCATGGGTGGTTATCTTACTGTAAAGTGTGAGGTCAGATTATTTTCTGGCTTTTTGAATTTTGAATTATATGTGAAGAAGTAGTGTCTTCTCCCCACTAATTTAACAGATGCCTCCCTGTGCCACCTGCCTGCTCATGTGGTGGGCACCTACATATGCCTGGCGAAGCCAGCTGGCCTCCGAAGGGCAGAGTCCATCCAGGGAGCGGTGTCTGCTGTGAGGGGGATGGAAGAGCGCTCAGCGTGGGAGGAGGCAAAGCGCCTGCATTGTTTCCCAGCATTTAGAAGGTGTTTCATACAAATAAAATGTGGCTAGCATTTTGTTTTCAGATATTAAACAGATGAGGTACAACCAGGGCCAAAGTAACTTCATTTGAAGCTTGCTAAAATTCTTTGATGTTGTTCATGAGCTTCACAAATTAGCTTGCCTGAGTTGAAGTGGTGTTTGAATATATTTCTCAAGAGCCTATTTCTGCCATGCTTTCTTGTGCCAAATGCAACTTTTTAAAATAGTTCAATTCAATCCACGTGACACGCGTAGCAGAAAGTACTAGCAGACCTAAATTTGTCCTGAAGTTGAAAGGCAAAGGGCAGCTACTGCTTAAAGCTGCAAGATGCTGAGCATGCTGGCCTAATTCAGCAAAGTGTTTGACCATGGTCTTGCTTTTGAGCATGTGGACAGTCTAACCGACTTCTTTGGTGGGGTTTCTCCAGTGCTTAGTGGTAACATGTTTGTTAAAATATTTGTCTGTTATACCAACAGATCAGATTGCTGTGCTCAACATCACTGTAAGAACACGGCAAGTTAGACCTAACTGCGTATTAGTTGTGGCTGCAGAGGATCGACTGTTGGCTACTTGCCAGGTGTTAAAGGCGCTGCTGGTGGGAGTAGGCTGGGCTGCAGTCCGTGCAAGCCTGTGCACTGCCCCTGGTGTTGCTGGCCCAGGAAAAGAAAAATAAACTGTGAGGTGCTGGAGGCTATAAATCCGTCTTCCCAATGCACAGAACACAGTGCCGCTCAGGGCAGTGTAACTGCACGCTGCCTCTTAGCCTGGGTCATGCATTATCTGTGTAACTGAGCCGGGGTTTACTTACTTAGAAGGCGTTTTATTTTGGCAAAGACTTTGGGAATTGCGGAGACATGTGGATGGAACCCAAAGTACTGTCACCCTTGGCTGCCTTTGACTCATCCTGGAGTTTTATTAATAGTCACCCTTGCAGTGTTTAGTTGTTCATTTTAATTCTGAATGTAAAACCCCATGATTAATTCAGAAGATAAAACTCTATGATGTAAATTATATATTCTGTTGTACCTCAATAGCACTTTCTATCTTTAAAAATAAGACACTGGAAAAGGAACTGTATTTTCCTAAAATACACTTTTGGGCTTATAATTTTCTGTTGCCATAATGAAAATATTTAAGTCTTAAAATGTACCTCACTTTCTGTGGCATCATCTATAAGCAGAATGAGGGCCAGCATAAAGTTAGGTAAGACACATCTGAGAGTCGTATTTCATTGCCACTTTTGCTAGCCGTGGATTGCAAGATTTCATTAACAGCTTTTCTATCAGTATAGGTGGAATATGAAAAAAAAATGCACTGGTACTGCCTCTCCTTCATAGCAGCCACAGGGCTTGAAGCACAGACAGTTCCTACTCCTGCTTCCTGGCTGAAAACCAGCAGAAAACTGCCTACGCTTCTGCACAGCAGTTGCTCTAGTGGAAGCTAGGCAGGGAGTAATTTATGGTGGCGCCACATAAAACCAATGAGTTCTTGTTCTTTGTGCCAGGGCAAGTGTTCTCCCCACAGCCCACGGGGACTGCGTGACGACGCACTGGCTTGGTGCGGCGCGGACCTGCCACGTGGCTGCTTGGACACCAGGCTGGGTTTCAGACTATATTGCTTTGCCTGGGTGTTTTGTAGTGTTTAAAGAAAAAGGTAACAGCTAAGGCAGAATGCTGTCTTTTGCTTTAAACTGTGGTTAAGGTTCGGTGTAACCTGTGGGGTCTAGTCATACTCTGCTTATGATGATTGCCTTGGTTTTAGCTTGGGATTTATTGGAGACACGAATTGTGCCCTCTGCATGAGTATGATGCAGCGGTGGAGTTTCTGTTGCTCTTAGAAAGGCTGCTTAAATTTGGTCCTTCCCCTGTCGTGCCTGTGATTCCTGCGTTGTCTGTGTTCGGTTAAGAACTAATCACTTGTACCCCTAAGGAAAAGCCCTACCGTAACACACATTTTATTTGTGGAAGTGATGCATCGAGATAAGCAACTGCCTCCACGCCGCTTCGCAGGTGCTAGGAACCAGGATTTCTGTAGAGCCATGGTGGGAGCAGCAACTGGAAGGAAGCTGAGAGGAACCTAAAAGACAACTTGTGCAGGTTTCCGTAAAGGATGAAGCTTCCCCTAAACCAGCAATAGCTTGGCTACTTATACCTAATCTGGAAGAAAATTAGTGGGGAATTTTGCTTGGTGGTTTGGATTGCCGCCTTCTAACTACTTACTTGTGTAAGAGAAACTCAGTTTGCAAAAATGATTGTGAACTGGAAGACAGGGAACAACAAGGAGTGAAGCACATAGGACCTAGAAGGAGAAAGGACTGGGAAAATAGTGACTGCCAAGGGCTACAGAAAGAAAGAGGCTTGTTTTTGAATGCTACAGATGAATCAAGCCAGCAGTTATCTCCCTCTCCCCCCCCAAAAAAACAAATCAGACTAAATATGAAATAGCCATGAGAAAACTTGAAAGTGGATGAAAAATTGACAGACTGATTCAGAACAGAGAGAATTCCATTGAAGTTTATGGCTTAGGTATAGTTTTCCTTTTACTCCCATTAAAAGATAAAATGATTCTGGTCTCTCTTTTTTTTTTTTCTTCCCCCCCCGCCATAAGGGGAAGCTGGCAAAATGGCGTACCTGCTATTTTATATGCGTGAAACACTATTTAGAGCTTCCAGTGCTGCAGCAACATATGAACTTCTGTTTGGAAAAGGGGATAGAGACCAGCACTACTGTTCTCTAAAACTACTAAATGTTGTTGTGATAGCTAAAAATACAACCAGTTGCTATAGCAACTGGAATTTGAAGGCTCAGATGTTGCTTCTTCTACTCGCTTTCAAAATTGATCAAAACAAAACTTCTTTTCTTGCCTGTAACTATTTAATCTTTAGCTGTGATATTAGCTGTTTTATCTAGTGTTTGTCTTCTGTCTGCTCATTTACGAATTACTTGAGCAAGAAAGCACGATAGAACATATTTTAGTAAATTCTAAGCACATACTTCATATATGTTGTTTTTTTATTTTTCAAGCTCCACAGATTCATCCAAGTTGCTTCTTTGGCATTCTTTAACTTAGCAAAATCTGCTCTTTTGGTTTGGGTCTGACATTTGCTAGCTCTGTCCTATGTTAGTTTTTAAAAAATTATCTCCTAGGGCTTGGTAATGTTTAATTTGCATCTTTGGCAGTTTTCTTCTGCTTTTTCCTGCACTGTGGTATTGTATAGTAAACTAAGCAAAATCTCATTGCGAGGCCAAATGATCGTTATCAATAATAGCTTTGTTTTCTAGCTGTAGTGGTTTCTATTTCTAGAAAAACAGCATTCATTGATATGTTTCGCTACTTCATATTTGGTCAGGACTTTCCTCCACATAGTGCTTCTTGCTAGCAGTGTCTGCCTGCAGTTTGAATTGACTTTACTAGATGCTTGGTGGTAGTGGAACCTTTTAGACTGAAGTTGGCTGTAAAGGCATGAAGTCTCAAAAAGGCCAGTGACCAAGTGAGAAGATGAATGGCCCAAGCCAAACAAAACACTCTCTTTCTGTGTCTAGGATACCCTGGAGTACTAAGTCTTTTGATGTAAGGTTCACATTTTAGGCTCTGGAACAAGCACACTGTGAGACTGGATAACTGAGCTTAATATATCAGAATGGTTTTGAGAATTGTGTCTGCAGATTTGGATAGACTAATGAACTGGTTTATTATTTTGGCTAAATTATTAGCAACTGCCAAGATTATTTCATCCTAGGAGGATTAAGCATAAAACTGCAAATTTGAAAACTGGCCTTCAGTTTCCAAACTTGGACCGAGTTCCCTGTATGATCCTTTTTAATTCAAAATCCTTTTTTTTTTTTTTTTGATTTTACATATAAAAAGGAAATAATCAATATGGTGCCTGTTTGAGGGGATTAAATTATTTCCATACTTATTTAAGAAAAAGTCCTGTGTCTGTACAAACTACAGAAGTATTCTGCCTGCCTTCTGCTTACGTTTAGTTTACTTGATGCATCAGAATGAAATTTTCCCCAGAGCTTAGAAGTGACCTAATACTAAGTCAGAGGTGCTTTCACCATTGACTTTATTAGGAGTAGATATTATCAAATGCTGAGCCCTTTAGAAATCATCACAAAAACCTGTTTCTGACTTTGTATACGCGTTAAAGTGAAGGTGTGACCGGTAGCAGGAGTAGGCTTACCCAGGCTGACTTCATTCTGCTACAGGGGTAGAGGGAGCAGTAAAGATGTAGTACTTCAGACAAGCTGGCAGAAATTGCTGGTGCATATTGCATTACTATCTTGCATTGCTGCCAACACTGCTGTGTCTTTCCCGTTATCATTTCCTATGCCAAATGCTATCAATTAAATTCCTGTGTTAAAACTAATACATTGTACTTATCTGCAGTACAGGCACATGATGATTTTGCTGGGTGCAGACATATGTTACTGTTGAACATATTCCAGGATTAATTTGAGCATAATAACGAAGAAAGGGAGCAAGAATAGAGTCTTTGTGATCTTTGTTTGGTGCTGGCTATTTACAAAAGCTGAAAGAAGTGTGACGCATTGGAGTGGTACATACAATGTGTTCTGGTTTCAGGACTGGTACAAAAAAGAAAATACAAATCAGGTATTTTGATTAGTTTTTGTTGTCGTCTTAGAAACGGAAATGCTGTGGGAACTGGATGCATGTAGGAACCTTAAATACTTTATCAAGGACTAGGAGCGTATTCAGTTTTTACTGGTTTAACATACCTTGTTTGTCCCAGGTAACCATCTGTGAGCTTTAAAGTCACTAGCATATTCTTCACCTTTCTTTATAAAGAACTTAACTGCAATAGACCAAATCCCAGTCTGGCTCAGAGTTTAAACTATCTTTCCTCAGGCGAAACTTGCTTTTAGTATTGAAAAGGAGTTTCACAGATTGGTATTTTGTTAGCAATCAATAATATTTTTTTTTATCCCTTAAAATGAAATGCATGTGTAGTGCATTAGCTATGGTTCTAATTGTATACACTAATTTTTGAGTGCTTTTTAAACAAGTCTGTATGATATCATCTGGTAAGTATGTTAGATAAATTGCATACATGGCTTAAAATTTTGTAGAATGACATTGAATCTGAATCTCTTCCTCACTGTGGAGGAGATTTGGAGTTTAATGTATCCAAAGCCAGAAGAGACTTATACTGCAGCTTCAGAATCTCACCCAACTATTTATACAAGATTTTGACCCAAGATAATAGTGATCTAATGGGGATGGCTTATTTCAGGCACTAAGTCTGAAGAGTTTCTCTTTTAAAACAAATAGATGCATACAAACTAAAATAATACATCAGGAAGAAATTCCAAAACATTAACTCAGTGATGAAATATCTATGATCGCTTTTCTCCAGCTAAGTTGGATCATAAAACACAAAACCTTAGTATTCCCATACAAGACAATTTCCATTTTTAGAAATTTTTATCATCATCATGTATGCCCATTTATTTTGGATTTCATATATTGTACTGTACATGTGAACTTATTTCATCTGGGGGTTTAGTTTCCATGTTCCGTCTAGTACAAACCAAATAAAATGTCAAACGTTATGTGACGGGTGGATGAAGTGCCTTTATCTATTCTGAGCACTGCTGGGGCTGCTGAGGTAAGAGGAGGACGCTGTCAGCATGCAGCGCTTCCTGCCCTTTCTAGCTCTGTGTTCGCCAGTTTTGTATTGATTTAGTGCATCTTAAGAACAATACTCCACTGGAAATTTTCTGTACAGATAAGTCAAACCTCTTTTTTTGGAATTATAAATTAGATTTTCTCTCTACTGTGAGGCCCCAGAGAACCTCAGAATTGAAACTAGGGATTTGTTTGTTTATTTGAGTAAATGGTTAATGCCCTAAAGTAAGTTTTCATCATCCTAGGAATATCTGAAAATCAGTCAGAATTCACCAAATAGGTGCAGCCACAGGAAAAAAGACTGGATCTAGAGGCACAGAGTGAGAAACATATCTCTAGGGCAATATCAAACTATTGGGGCTCAGAGTGCTTCCCACCTTTCCAGACCGGTCACTCTGCTCCATGGTTTCCAGAAGGTGAAATCTGGAAACAGAGCAGCAGGGGATCCTGATTAAGTCTACAGTATGGACGACGGGACGGGGCATAGTGTCCCACAGTCTAGAGATTGTTTTATTTCGTTTGGCAAGTCTACCCAATAGCCCAATTATTGGTAGTATCTCTAAGGACATGATGTTTTTCCTTTTCTTTCTTTTCTACTTGAGCAAATTGAAACCCAAACCGTTCCTCTGCCAGCAGAGTGCCCCAGACACCGGCATCAACATTTGGGATGGATGCTTTTGGTCTCTCCTGTTGTCTCTCTTCTACTTCTGAATAAATGACTGTCCTACTATAAACGACTAATCCTAGTTGTGAAAATTTTATTACTTATTTTAAGATTAATTTGTTGCATTCAGAATCTTGGAAATTTGTGGCAGAATAGGTCAAGGACTGCTGGTCGCAGGATTAGTAGGTTCCACAATTTCAGGAAAAAGGATGATGTTAACAATGCTTTACTAAGACTATGATTATTATTTGGAAAGGAGACAGAACTTTTACAAAACAAAGATAGTAAATAGCATTTGGTATGAGTCTTTTTGTATGAAATAAACACAAATGAAAAGTTTACATTTCTACTATAGCACTTTTCTCATGTACTTCTCACTAACTTATCATTCCAATATAGGAGAGGAAAGCACATTTTTCGAGTGTAAACCACATGCCTGTTCAGTTATATGTTAGTCAATAGATAATCTAGTAACACTTTTAACTTTTTTTCATTTTACCTGTTTATCCAACTAACCAGTTTATCAAACTAGCTCCGTATGTCCCTGTGTTACAAGCGTTATGTCATATTTTGTCGTTTCCCTCCCTTTAGTTTTTCCTTGTCAATCCAAGACAGCTCTGTCAGTTCACTGCTTCAGGCTTTTACCACTTATTTGTTTGGTATTTCACTTGTAGTTCATTTCATTTTTTGCTGCTTTCTACACACTTAAAACTCCCACCTTCTGACCCTGGTCTGCTGAAGAGCGAGGATATCTGCTCCAAGGATGAGCCTCCTCACAGCTGAGTACAGCATGGTGCAAGAACTAGTCTTTACAAGTAGTGTTTACAATTAGAAAAATCTGTAATTATGCTAAGATATTTTACCCAATTTTAAAGTAAGATTTCCCTGGAAACTCCAGCAATTTATTTTTCATTTACCTAGCTTTTATCTGCACTACATTTTTATGCCACCTTGAATATTATTTATGTGAAAATATAGCCTATTATAAGAAATTTTTGAAGGAAAATCCAAAGCTTGTACTCCATGCATGTATTTTTCTTTTCATACTTACTTTCAGACTACAGGAGCTGCTAACTTGAATACCATCACTTTTCTAAGTGGTGCCTTCGGAAAGAAGTATTGTTAAGAATCTTGTGATGTTGGATATCACTAATCATGAAAGGTGAATTAGTGTGGTTGTTAGCCAGCGCTGCAAAGGTATAAAAGTCATTACCTGTCTGACAGAACTTGAAATCCCTAATTTGAGATACAAATAGTTTTCTGTAAAATAATTATTAAATCACATAGATTATGATTAGGACTGCAGTAAAAGTTTGTTTCTTTCTTGAGTCTTATGGTGCAGCAATATACTACTAAAATAGCTGCAAAATCATCGTCTTCTTTATGTATTTCTCACCTGTCCCTTCTTTCAAAGGAATTTTTTCCGATTTGTTCAAAAGCACTTTCCTAAAATTATTATTCCCGTACATTTACTGCTGATAATTAGAGCAAGAGGGAAAAACAGTAACGCTGCTGTTATAGAGCTCTCTATGTTAAAGGAATGTTACATGAGAAATAAATGTTAAATGAGAAATGTTAAATAAGAGGAATTTCTTGAAAGGGTCAATTTCTATGTTGTGAATTCTGGATTTTGTTAGCATAAAATTCTGTATTACAGATTTCTTTATTATTCATTTCAAAATTTTGGTGGTAGTGAGCTTTTTTGAGTAGTTAGCATGTTGAAGAAGGCTTAAAGTTTTATACATAGTCTTTTCTAATGCATGTTTGAATGTGTAGATGTTTGTGGTAATATCATTCATCACTTTTATTTGCTTGCTATGTACTTATCTGAAGGCACATTTTTCCCTGTACAAAATCAGCCAGGCATGTCACATTACTTGGTCTAGATGAATACTTTCATAAACCAACGTGCTTCTGTGGTGAGGCTGAGAGACTGCAATCAGGTACTGAAGAAATTAGGAGCCTCTCTTGGCCGGGCTCTCTTTAGGCCTATGTATTTCAGCATGCCCATTTGGCCTGTTCAGTTGATAGCCTTTAGTCAAACTACGTGACTCATGCTGGTCTCTCTTGACGTGTTATTTCGTACCAGTATGCTACCTGCATGTTATATGGTGTGGGTAAAAAGTAGCTTGGGTGAATGAATCCACATTACATTCTAGTGCAAAGTACAACTTAATACATTTGAATCACGAGAGCTTGCAGCTTCGACAGAGAAGGAAGTTTCAGCTTTCAGTTTGGAAAAATCTCTTGCTTCCTACTATGTTCCCTGCTCCTTTCTTTGGGACTTACCCATCAGATTTGCTCAGTGGCTGGTTTTCTGTTCATTTTGATAATAACTGTTGATAAATAACAAGCTTTAAACCTAAGTTGGACCATAGTTATCTGTTTTGTTTTTGTTATTAATTAAGGGACTTAAACATTTTTAAGAACTGTGAGGGGTTATTGAGGTGAAGTGCCAATTTCAGAAAAAACAGAGTCATATGAAGATAATTCTATGTTTGTTTTGTATATTAAAAAAAAAAAAAAGTTGTCCACCACAGAGATGCAGGTTGATTTCTTTATAGTCTTCCATATCTGTGATATAATTAGCTTTGACTGTAATTACTTAGGCATCAGATAATGAGGACACAGAATTTTTGATAGCTCTGTAAAAGAGGTGGGTGTTAAACTGTCAATACTGCTATTATTTGCACCTGTAATTACCAGAAGAAATTACCAGAACTAGGCCTGCAAATTGCAGGTCAAACTGACAATCTTTAAAAGTAATACGTTGACATCTAAGCCATCGTAATTGGCATTTCCCATTGAACTGTATGACACCTCAACATTTTATGTAAGAAGAAGGATTTTAAATTTATACTTCTACCAATACCACTCAGTCACTGAAAACCTGTAGTACTACTGTGAGCGTGGGTAGACCAGTTACACGCATAGTATCTGAGATTTTAGTATGCAAAAAGTAGGGATGAGATGAATTTAATTTGATGAGATATATAACCTCTCTCCAAACGGGCCAGTGATACAAAATATATTATGCCAAGGAGAACTCTGAAAACTGAAGAAGCTGTAATAAAAGATAGGAGCAAAATTATGAGTCCTTTCTAGAAGGAAAGACTGAGTGAACTGAGTTTATTTAAGCCTAAAAAAAGAACTTGACCTAAAGAAGGCTGTGAAGGCACTTTTTTTTTTTTTTTCAAAAACATGCAAGGCAGCAGCAAAGCTGAAGGGAATTGTTCATCACAGCAATGTAAAATTGGACAAGAATTAAAGGTGCAAATTGAGCAAGGAAGTTTTCTACTACTTGTTATTGGAAACTTTCTAAAGGTGAAGAACTGAAATAAATTGCCTGTAAGGCTTTGGAATTTCCACTTTGGAAATCTGCAAGAAGTGATTGCATGTCAAGAGTGAGATAGGTAAAGTGGATCTTGACTTCAGGCACAGCTAAGGACAAAATGACTACTTGACACCCCTTTCAATCTTATTTTCTGTGATTCCTGGATCATTTTCATAGATGAATTAAGTGTGAGGCTTCTAAATATAATTAATACAATTCATCAGAGAATGCTTCAGTTTAAAATGCAAGAAAAGGAAGAAACAGGATTAATGAGAGAAATGAAAAAGGCTAAAAATAGGATTTCAGATGAGAACCCCGCTCTCTAGGCAGTGAGAATCCTAACTAATATGTAAACCTGGATGAGAATGACTTGTAGTACTTGAGAAACAACCCCCTGCTTTTTTTTCTGAAAAAGAAATAATGTTTTATTTGGTTTCCTTGCCATGGCTTTTACAAAGTTGATTGAAATGTATGGAAAGAGAGGACTCTCCTCGACTTACACAGCTTTTGAATCAGCCCTTGCTGACACTGCAGAATAATATGGCTATATTTCTGGACAAATTTTTACTATAAAAGTTATATAAAGATAGGACACATTAAGGCTCTTTTTTTTTTTTTTTAAACAAAAGTGATTTTTTTTTTTAAATAAAGTGGCAGACTTGTATCTGGTTGGGGAATATTGCTTGTAAAAGACACAATGCCGATATCTCCATTTCCTTATGGTGACAAATCTCAGAAAATCTGCAGCAGAACTAACATACAATTTTAATACAGTTCTGAAAAAAATTAGATGTGATTGTTACCACCCCATAAGCCCAGCTAAGTCAGATAATAGTGCTCCTCTTAGCCTAGCTCTGTTGCGCTTAATACAGTCCGCAAACAGCTTATGGTAACATTTATATTATAAGCAGTGAGTAGCAAAGCAGCAGATGAAAATAATTGCTGGTCCTGGCAAGGTAGTGTGCATGCAGACTGATAAACCCTGAATTGTCTGCGGCCACCTGGGAAAGGGGTGTCTCTGGGGGATCTTTCCAGGTACAGAACAGAGCTGTGCTGCTTGTTTTCTGCCCCACCACATGGTTTGTGAGATTTTCCAGAAGACTCTGCTCATAGCTCTGTGCCTCATTTCCATGCCTGCTCCTCAGACCACCTGCCTCCCAGCTCTTTGCTCTGTGTTGCCTTGAGGCATCACAGCCATGAGGGGAGAAAAGCTGTGGGAGTAAAGAAGGGAATTAATGAAGTATAGCGGTAGGGAAAGAGTTTTCTCCCAGCCGTTATGTTCTCTTAGTTTCAGCATTCCCACAATTCATCTCCCTGTGACTCTAGCAGTGTTTATACACACATATGCTGAACATCATCCTTTCTCGCTTCCATCCTCAACTTTATGAGGTGTTTGCCGTCAAGTTATCCAGTTGCTCTAGTCATCGTTTGCCTTCACTGGCCGCTGATTTACCCCATCCATGTTTTCATCTATTTTCTCTGCTTTCTCCAAATTGCCTTTCGTGTTTATATTGAAAAGCCCTTTCACACCATACTCCTGAAGCTGTATGACAAGCCATGACCTATACAGTGGAAGCGTCTAGGAGAGAGGAAAAAAAGTGAAATAATAAGCCAAATAAACTACCATGCCAGGGTTTTAGATCTACCTTCTTAGTATGTCTCATTGTCTCATCTATTGTACGGTACTTTTAACAGAAATGACTAGATTCTGGATTTGATGACAGAAGAAACTCCTTTTTACCAACACCCTTTAAAAGGTGCTGTTTAAAACCTTGCTGGGTTTGCTTACTTGTGTTAAATTCACACTTCAGCTTATTCTGTTCAGCCAGTTTCTGGGTCCTAAATTTAAGGTTATAATATGTGGGCCTTGACTTTGTCTCATGTAATGCTGCCTGCAGAATACTGCAGGAATATTGTTCTAATCTATGTTTTATTGGCGTGTTAAGCAGAAAGGAATACACAGAATTTGCACATCATTTTCTCTGCTATCCTAGTGACATAAGAACAGAGGGAAAAAGAATGGAATAAATAACCCAGGTTTATGAAATTAGAATATGCTAGACAAGAATAGTCACCTGATCATGTTTAAAGTTAATAAAGAAAATACTGGAAGAGGGGAAGATGTTTAGCAGTAGATATATACATTTTATTAAAAGTGTGATCTGTTTCTAAAAAAAAACCACTCAAACATTCATTTGGTTTCCTTCAGGTATGACTACTGCTTCAACAAAAAGCCAGATTATATATGACTCTATAACCTGACTGACTAAGAGAAATGAAAAAATGGCTGACAGTAAATTTTAGCATTTTTATTCATGGTCCAGAGTCACGTAATACTATTGTGTTCTTTGAACATATGTGTTGCCATTACAAAATACAAAAGATTTGATTTATTTTGTTGTTAAAAGCTACCTAAATGTAGTTAGATTTTATTTGGTAAATAAAAGGGCATAGAATGTAATAAGGACTATCAGCAGTAAATACCAAAACTGAGTATATGGGAAGATTTCTTGAATTAGTGTAAAACATAAAGAGGCAATTTAATTTGTACAGAAATAGTTCTAGAACTCTGTATGCTCTCTTCAGTAAATACAACCACATATATTGAAATACTTGCTTGCAAGTAATTGTTATTAAAATGTGCTATATTGAGTGTGATCTCTCTTTTGTTGCTAAGTGTAGTCTGCAGTTCTCCAATTATGCTATTTTCAGATGTTGTCAGTTAGGCCCAGGCAAACAGTTTACAGCGAAAAACTCCTTTTTTCTTTATTAGAGACAACTATGTAGAATGCACATGTACGCCAAATATGTTTTGTTTTAGTTTTAACTTGCTTGTCATAGTGGTGACTGTCTACTGCACTTTTCAAGCTTTTCTTCTTTGAATTTAGATATAACTTGCATGTGCTGATTGATAATACTTTACAGTATCTGTAATGTATCATTGCCACATACAACCCAGCCTAAAATAGAAAACTCTAAAATGAGTTTGGTCTATTTGGTTCTTTTTTTTTCCTTCTTACCTATCTTTGGCACAAAGATTCTCTGGCGGAAACTCGAGTGGATTTTCTGTGTTGCATAATTCGAGACACCAAGCAAATAGGCATAACAGACTCCTCCTGACCTAGTAAAATGATCTGCAACTCTGAAAGTGAGTTCTTCTATTGTTAAGTGTGTTAGATAGCAGAGTGTGACTTTGTATGATGAGCTGCTCTGAGACGGAGAACAATGATTGCATTTATTGGTCGGCAAGCGTACATTCAGGCAGCAGCATGCTTATGGTGTTAGCACAGCATTGTATATCACTATATTTATCTACTTGATTTCAGCTGTCACTTTAGTGTCCAGACAGTTACTATAAGGCAAGGTGCACAACTCCTTGCAGTTATTTTTTTTTTTCTTGACTGACTTGAATAACTTTGCGTCTTTGGCTAACTTTGCCAACACATCATTTGCTCTCTTTTTGAGAGTGAATTCATTTATGAATATTCATTAATGAATACTCTGAACAGCACAGACCCTTTCAGGTTTCCATTCGTGAGTTCTCTCCATTGAGAAAGTTAGCAATTTTTCCTAATTTCCATCTCCTATCTTTTGCCCAGTTGTTTATTCAAGTGAGAAATGCTGACTGTTTTGACACAGATCACTGAAGCAAGTAAGAGAAATACTTCATAGCATAGAAACTTTGTTACTGTGGTAGAGTTTGTTGAACTACTTACCCAAGTTTCTGATGATCCAGGGAAAGGATTATTTTCATGCCAAGTTGGTATACAGAGACAATAACAAATTCCCCATTAACATCTTCAATGCAGTGATGCTAATTGTGATTTCAATAACATGAAACATCAAAAAATAATTACAAAAGATAACAAGATGGCGGTGGTTATTCTCTGAACATTGTTGACTTAACTGATATCAAAAGATTTGTTTTATTGCTGGATCACCTACAGTTCTGTCTGAAACACTGCTGGTCAGGGCAGTTAAGGTACCTGCTCTTTCTCAGTCTGAAAGAATAGCTCATTGAGGTGTCTGTAAGGAATGTTACTTGGACAAAAAAAAATACCTTTTTGTCTCTTAGCTACCACTGAAAGTTAAGTGAAATAAGAAACTTTCAAAACAGAGACAATTACAGGTATTTGCATGTGCATTTAAGTGAGATGAAATGGCCGGAAGATTCAAGTGTATTGTGGGAACTACAGTAATGAAATATTAACACAAAAAAATTGTATGTGGGCTAAGGATGAAACTATTGTATCAGTTTGTTAGTTAAATAATTTTTTTCTTCCAAAAAAAACCCATCCAGGTGTTGGTGTTGGTTTCTGAAACTATTGGGAATACTTTAATTTTGTTGTGGGTTAAATTTGTTTGTTTTTTTTTCTTGTCGTTGATTGAGGGTTAATAGTAAACAGAAGCTCCAAATCTGTGCAGTCAGATACTTAAAGTTAGGCTTGTGTTTATACAGCTTATTGAGTCAAGAATTAATTCTCAGAATTAAAAGTAATGAAAACCATGGTAAAAATAAGAGCAAGTGATTTAGTTACAATTCTAGGCAGAACATTAAAAAAGGCAAAGGCCTACTTTTGCAAACATACAGGCAAGGATTCCTGTGTAAAGACCTGTGCATATGAGGATATCATTCACAGAGCAGTGGGCAAAACTCCTGATATTCAGTAGAAGGTAGATAATTGTAACAATCTGTCCAAATATTTCTCTACAAATTAAGTAGAAAAGAGTTATGATGAAGAAGGAGTAGGATCACAGTGAACAGTTCAATGTTATGAGTTTCTGAAGTGATATGATACGGACTAAGGGCTTGACTTTACTTGGTCAGGAGAGTAATTGTCCTTTTAAGGTGAAGTTTAATGAGGGGGCTGAGCCAATCTAATAGGGGAGTAGGGTGAGGGAGTAAAACCACCACTGGTGGTAGCAACAAGTTTTTTAAATCACCTGTAACCTTGTGAGAGCTCCCCTTTCTAGACCTTTAGCTGGAACGCCATACATCATCTTCCAGAGAGAAGTGGAAAAATTGTGCAAGTCAGGAGAAAATAACCAAGAGATGGTGGGGCTAGAACAGGAAAGAAAAATTTAAAAGGAGAAAGTATTTAGCCTAAGTGGACACCACAGCATTTGAAAATCTCACACACACGTTACTTGATTATTTTGGATGATGTTCAAACTGAAATATAGGAAATGTCTCATTATGTTTATAGGTACCAATATGTGTGTAAGTGCTTTCATTGTGTACAACAAACAACCACTGCAGTATCTTAAAAAGATTGCTTTTATGACTTTTAGAAGAAGCATAACATATTTTGAGGTCCTTTTTTACTCTTGAGTCCATATTTAGATAAATAACCATTGGATATAGGTTGAGTAGGGAATTCCAGATTTAGCTGGCTGTACATATATGCATAGTTTCCATGTAAATTACACTGAAGCACATACCAGTATGATTGTCTGTAAAAGATGCATTTGGAAAAATACCAGTGCAAGGCTTCTCCACACCATACTTTCTTTTTCCAGCAGAGTAACTGAGTGCGGAATACTTTTAATATTCCTATTTATCACCTTTTTGAACTGTCAGTTGCAAACCTTTAAAAATTGCCAAGAGCAAAGTGAAAGCTGTTGCGAATTGTCATTGGTGCCAAATGGCTGATTTTCCATTGCAGGGGGAAGGATTGCACTTAACTGGTTGTATTTTGGGGCTTTTTTCTTAGTGAAAAAATGCTGTAATTTTGTGCTGAAATTACTCTTTGGATATAAAGTCCATTTAATTTTTCACATTATCCACAACAACAGCCATCTTAATTGAGGAAGCAAGAATCAACCTCTCTTACACATGCAGAGGCATACAACTGCTGTCCAGCTGCCCTGAAAGATGTCAGCTGTACCCAAATCCCCTGTTACTTCACTGAAAACAAGAGCTTTGGTGCACACCATTGATTTATGGTCACATTATGTACTTACAAGCTATTTCATGCCTTAGTAATATTTGCCTTTTTTTCCCCCACTCTTTTTGGAGCTGGTACAGAAACTTGACAAAAAGTTCACTTCTTAAAGCCTTCTACTGAATTTTAGCGTTTTGGGGAATTGGGAATTTTTAGATTACGATAGTGGCCAAAGGTCATACCCAAGGTCAGGATTCCCTTATGCTGAGCAACAGACACATATGAGGAAAACCAGTCTTGGTTTCATAAAGTCTGTAGCCTAAAGAGACGACACAGAGGGTGGAGGAGAGAACCAGAGTACCAAAGACTAGGAGTGACTTTACCTGTAGCTACCTGATTGTCCTGCAGATGACCAAAACTTGAGTCTTCTAGCTGTCAGCCAAGTGCCCGATCCCTAAACTAAGTTGCTTCTAAGTAAGTTTAGCAGAACTAATCCTGTCAGTATGACTTATGCGGCAGCTACATAATTCTGCTTTTTTAAAGAAAGAAATATAACCTTGTACAATTGCACGATTGTTGATAATGAGAACAACAGAAGTATAGCTTACAAATGTGAACTGCAGTTTTTAGCATTATAAAAATACATAACCAGGTGGGGCTTTAAAATTTCAGTGATGTTACAGGAAGACTTTTTCCTCCACTCCTTAGGAACCTCATCTTGTTTAGCAGCATGTATCTTGTGGGTCAGAAGATGCCCTAAAAAATATATGATGTTTTCGAATATCCAAGAACATGCAGTGCATTTTAAGACAGGCTGTGGTTTTATGGCAGTATTTGAAAAAAAGCGTATCATACATATTTTTCATATGACTATAAACATATTTTAAAAAGCAGCAGCAATACTGAAGTCTTTTTTTCTGTTGGATTACTGTAGTTATTGGCATGCTATTCAATACTATAATCAGTGATTTCCAAGAAAAAATAAAATTTGTAAAACTTTAAGTCTATTTCTTATAATTAAACTTTTAAACATTGTGCAAATATTAAAAGGACCTAGAAAAGTATTTTAAAAATTGGAAAACCAGTAATAAAATGGGAGACTGAAGGAGCTCATTTTCTCAAAGGTGTAGTTAAATGTGACTTGATCATAGCTGCTGATACCTTATGCTCACAGTCTCCTTTTCATCCCTCTCCAATCTCTATGCTACACATTATTCTCTGCATTCAACCTTTAAGGGATACACAATATTATTTATCAGTGCTTTGAAAACTGTGAATTTATACTTATCTATTAAATTTCTATTTTAGCACTAGAAATAGCGAATGTTGTCAGCCAGTATGGTGGAAATCATACACTAAGGCCTACTTAGATTATACTTAGATTTGGGAAGTGATACCTAATCATCTCTTTTCTTGAATGCAGGTGCTTTACAGCTTGGAAAGATCTCTGCTTGTAATTCTAGTAACAGAACTGTTTTAGAGATACTCAAATATTTGAGGGACTCCAAAAAGAGTGAAGTGCCCAATGTACGGCTCTTCAGAAGCTATATGTACAACTCTCTTTGGTTCTTTTGAACATTTCAGTTACAATTTTTATAGCTTTTCAGGATATCCTTTCAAATGCTAGTCAGAAGTGGAAGAAAAACTACATATCACTTTGTCATGAAATCTATCTGTCTTTGTGCTTGTTGGTAGCTTGAGTGAAGATACTGGGACTTAAAGTGAGCTATATCTCCTGGAGGCAATCTGTCTTTCCGTTGCACTTATTTCTTCCTGGAAAGTATTTTCAAATAGGCAAATAAACAATCACAAATTTCAAGAAATTACTGTGCTTCATATGTAGCATTTCCTGGTAATTATGTTCAACAGGTCATAAAGGATTTCAGTTTGTTTCATTATACCTATTTGATAAACTTTGAAACATTGGAGAGATTTCTGAATGGAGCTTTGAGACCTAAACATGTGAAAATGGCGAGATCCCCGCACCACATTTGTTTGTCTGGCTCATTACCATTGTGTAAGCACCAGATCTAGGCGTTTTAACCATAAAATAATTACAGAAGAAGTTGGTCGAGTAGTTGAGGCTGACCTAAGAGCATTTTATTCCTGGCATTACATTTCTTATCCAAAGCCTGTTTAAGTCAAAAGAAAGACTCTTATTGGCAGGACTGTTGTGGATAAGAGCTAAATACGTGCCCTGCGTCATCCGGTAACACATATTAGCTTTGCAGTGCAGGAGGAATTAGTCAGTAGTGCTGCTTGTTTCAAAGCGGAAGTCTAGTTCTGCTCAGTCTGAACCTGAACATCGTCCCCTGAGTAGGATTCAGCCTGACTGGATTTTAACACTCAAAAAGTTATCCGTTGATGTTTAATGAGTCATCAGAGTCTGTCTGTGCTTATTGTAGAAAGATACGCAGCTCTATCCTGAGGTAGGAATGTAAAATAGAGGAGCTGATTTGGAGGTATGTAGGTGCGTAATGATTACAGTTAGGTAAGACTGAATCATACTTTTAATTTATATTGTTATAGTTTCATCCAAGTCGATGGATCTTAGGCCCATAATAAATTATTTATTTTAACACATACTTACAGGGATGGTCAATCAGTAAAGAAATCTTGGGCTAGAATGTGTAATGTATATTAACTAGTGCAGAGATTGACATTCAGGTCTCTCCATTCCCTACTGAGTGCTCTAGCTACCCGTCTGCAGAGACATTTCTGTCTTTTTTTTAATTATTATTATTATTTTAATTGAATTTATCTGTAATTATTCAGTACCTCAGGAAACAATGTCAGTAGGAGACAGCCTCATTCTGGAATAGGCTATAGCCTGGTGATCTTTTATATCCTTTTATATAAAGGGCCTGGTGAAGCCATTTTTGTGAGATAGATACAAATTTCCTCGGTCAAAAGACAGATTGAACCTTACTGTTTTCTGTGCAAAAGGAAAACTCTGTCTGAATGGCATAAAGTAAAACAGAAGGAACACATCCTGTTCATGTACTCAGAGATTTAACTACCGCAAGGAAAAGTAATATTTGAGCAGGGTTTTTTAAAAGCTAAATTTTAGATTTAGGGAACTACATGGAAAATTCAGTGCCTGCTCCTTCTGTGGCTCTTTGCTCTCTCTAGTACTTTGCTTCTGCAGTCTTGCTCCTCATCTGTCTTTGCTTCAAGATTTTTTCAAAAGACATTTCCTCAGAAGTGGAAGTCCCCCAGGAAAATTATTTGAACACTTTGTTTCAGCAGAGATTCATGAATGGTAAGGTCATTCCAGAAAGGTGGCACAGCTTCAGGTGCTCCAGCTGGTGGAAGATTCCTGGTTTATATCTTACCAAAGTCTTATTTTCTTTCCTGAAATGTATCTGTGTTAGGATAAAAGAAAAAATGGAAAAAGCATCTAGCTCCATGCTTGATGTCCTAACATGAAATTAAGAAAATTTCTTTGTTTCTCAGTGCAAGCTCTTTGTAATACTGGACTGAATGTATATATATTTCTGTTCTATTGCTTATGAATAAATGCAGATAAATAATGGTAAGAACAACTGGGATCTATTTTGAGAAGATTGTGAGTTACAATGGTAACACAAGCTAACTTTTCTTCCTGTCTTGGTGTTGCAGTCTAGAATTATCCACCGAAAACACTGTCACTGGAAAGATTACAGGAAGGGAGTTTGGGGAATATAATTAATAGAAGGCAGTGGCTGACTGTGTGCTTTTTGAAGCTACTATAAATCCTCTGTCTATTGAGGGTTAGGCTTAGAAATGGAATTTTCTTTTTCAGATACACTTATACTACAACTTTTATAATGGATTTCTTATTTTAGGTGTGTTATTCCCTGTTCTTAGGATGTCCTAAATGATTTTGCATCTTGCTGGCGTAACTGTTTCTAAACAGTATTTGTGTCATCTATATCACTTACAGGGTGATATTTGCACCCATAATACCTTTGTGTGGCAGGATATATTCATGTACTAACTTAACTTCTGTTTGTCTTGAAGTCTAGAAAATACAAAATCCTGTGAGTTAGTTTTGAATTTTATATATATGTGCGTGCTTGTCCTTTGTTTCTTTGAAGCCCATCATGGACAGCTTGAATATGTGTAATAAATTATTTATACAAAGGACTAGAACTATGACTTTGGACTAATTCCAATTTCTCTGCTAAATACAAAGAATAATTAGGCAATTTGATAAAGTATTGTTTACCATTGAGACCAAAATTTTTTCTCTCTGGTGTAAACAAATCATTAAGCAGATTTGAAATACATCCTTTATGTTTGTAAAACCTGAATAGTGGTCTCGCGTGTAAATAAATTAGTGGCCTTTCTAAAGGCAAACATACATCATCGAGTTGTGTCAGCTGTTAAAGCTTACATGTGTGTTGTGTCAATGTCTGTCATATTTATAGATGGATATAACATGATGGAGAGCTAGTAGCTGACTTTGTATTATGGTACTTTTCAGTATGAAGTTACTGATTCACGTTAGTTGAAAGAAAGATTAATTTAGAATTCTAGCTTTATAGAGTTGCTGTATTTTCCATGACTTGTAGAGGTTTTTCCAAGATCTCGGCTTTCCATTTTCTCAGCCTGCCTTGTAGTCTGATACTGATCTGCAGTATTCTCATTTCTCTTTGTCCCTTTCTGCATTAAATTCTACCAAATGTCTAATTCCTTTAAATGTTGTTCCCAAGGGTATCCATAGACTGTCACTGTGCTCAGCTGGTGCCTGGCTGCTTGCTAAGTTGCGGCAACTTCATTGCATGCCCGAGTTCTCAGTTTCCTTCATCTGAACTAGTTTAACAACTAGCTTTTGATCAGTGTCTGGTTCTGGGCTTCCCAAGGTGGGGTTGGGCTTTTTGCAGGGGGAAGGGTAGAGGAGTGGTGTTGCTACATTTTTGTGATGTGTCTTACGTAAGGAGACTTTTCTCAGTTATTTCATGGATACTGCCAGAATGTACAACTAAAAATAGTAATTTTCCTGAACAGATATATTTGGTTCATGTTTATATGATAAATACTACAAAAATGAGCATCTGGGACCCATAAGGTAAAAACAGATTTTGTGCAGGAAGGAGGGACTGCTGACTAACTAGGTCTAAGGGTAAAAATTAAAAGAAAGTTAGTAAATACTGGATTATGCTACTTCAGTTTAAAGCAGTAAATAAGGTTAGCATTACTGTTCTCTCACAGTCATTTTAGCTAAACATAAGAATATTTTCCCCAGTTAGATCCCTAGATTTGGCTTCTGGTGCATTTGAGGTTCTTGACATTGACAGACATTTTCAGTGCACTTGTGTGCATAATTTCACACATCACCAATGTCTTCACAGCCGATGAAAGATAGGCAAGCTGATGCAAAATACCTAACAGGCTTCTTGCAAAGTAGCTGATTTCCTGCTATAGAACAGCAATTTCAGAAAATATCATGGAACTTATGAGAAGAAATTTTATTTAAGATTATTCTCTAAATTACAGCAACAATTTCAGTAGTTTCCAAACATAACTCAATGGGGATGCATGAGAAGGAAGAAGACACTCAGGAGAGTACATTGCAGGTGAGTAAGTTTAAAAAAAAAAAAAAAAAGGATCATATTTAATCTGTAAAAAGATTTGACAAGCTGAACATACAGGAGCGATATACCATTTGTAATTGCCAAAATCACATCGTTTATAACCTTTTAAGTCTTGAACACACCATCAACTCAGATAATAATCCTGTGAGGACAAGTCTTTATACTGTTTCTTTCTGACATACACCTGTAAGTCTGGGCCAAAAATACTATTTAACATACGTGAAAATATTCTTCTGAGAACTAATGATTGAAGAATATAGTGTAGATAGCAGATTCAGTCTGAAAATGACAAGTGTTTTTTTCTTCAATGAAAGAAGGAAATGAGAGTTTTCAATGGAAATGTCATGCTTCCATAGTTTTAACATTACTTCCTTAATTGTCTAGGATAATTATGTTTTTGAATATCTGTATTCTTTGAAGCTTTTTTAAAATGCAGAAAAATTGAAAGCATGTATTTGAAAGATGTTGTGATGTTTGGAATACTTAGCCCAAAGTTTATAGTATGGTATTACATTACATTTTTATGATATTATATTATGATATTTTATGACTGATATTGTTACACAACATGCTATTGACTTTTCACGTTAAAAATGGTTTTCACACTTTGCTGAAAGAAGACTTAGTAGTTACCTATGTTGAGTTCCTCAAAATAGTAAGAGCAGTCGGCCCTACCATGATCACATTTAATATCTGCACAACTGATCTTCAAAAGTAAGCTCAGTGCTTGAATTCAGTCATTGCCATAAATACTGGGGTAATGTAATTCATTCAAAAGACAAAACTGTAAAGTTTTTAATAAAAGTTCTCTTTTAATGGCTATGTTTATCCATATATTCCAAATGTGAAATAAAAGCCAGTATTTAGATTTTAGAAATGCTACAAAAGATGAATATGAATCATATGCCCAGTAAGTTGGGACTGCTGGTCTTGAGGTCAGTCACTCAAGTGTTGAGACTGAATGTTTGGTTTCTCTTTCATTGACTTTGCAGTCTCTGTAACCTACTGGTCTGTGTTTAACAGTCGCATGAGTTTATTCAGCTGCTGACGTGCAAGTCTGGCATTATGGACTACTGCAAATAGGATGAATTTGGAATTTTAAATCTAGCAAGAGTTAGAGCGCTTTACTTTATGACTTCAGAAATCTTCTTAGTGTTCAGACACTTGGCTTTCCAGACAAAGTTTCTCTTAGTTCGTGTAACAGTGCTGTCTGCTCTGTCAAATTCACAGAGGCCTACTGACCCATCCTTCTCCTTGAGGTCTGTAGAAATTTTGCATTCAGTGTGGGGGTGAGGCTCAATCCATGTTTGCAGATTATTTGCCTCATGAAAGTAATGTAGTGATTTGTCACATAAACCCTGATTCCTTAGAAAGCATTACAATCTTTTATGCTCCTACTAGATGTTCCTCACATATTTTCTGGAAACTAATGAAATAATGTAAATATGCAAAGATACCTTCAGTCCTAACACCTGTATTAAATCATTTACTTCTCTCTCAATTTATGAATCTGAAAGATCCTTGTGATGTCTGAAAGGATCTGAAAGATCCTTTATTGCTTTCAGAATCTCACTGAGATATCAGACTGCCCCAGATTTTTCTCCTAGAAAAAAGGCCACCTAGGGCACATTGCCCCTGTAAAAGAATAACTGTCTAAGGGTTAACAGGCAGTTCTTAGAGGAAGTCCAGGATGAGCTAGCTTTCTCTCCCGTTTCAAACATTATTACATCTAATGGAATGAAGTTTGGATAAAAGAAGATACTCAGCATTCTCTAGTAGTAGACTTGTGGCGGAGATTTAAACTATTCATTTGGTGATATTCACAATGTACAAAGAGGCAAGATAGGTGTATAAAGTCACATACGGACAATCTCAGAGTGCTTTCACATATTTTCCAAGATAGCAGGAAGCAAGCCAGTTTCATCTGGCAGCCATTTAGGGCTGTTCAATGCCTGAGTGAAATAGTTCATCTTTTGCATCTTGACCATGCAGGCATGTCCACAAAGAGATGGATTTGTTTACAGAGGGCTACATTGCCAGAGTTACCCAGAGTTATACCCATTTAATCCCACCTAGGGTCAAAGGAGTTTCATATATGACACTGAGAATCATATTTGGCACAGAGTTAGTGTTTTAAAGAAATGGATTCCTTCAGTTAAGTGGCAGTTTATCATTGCAGAGTGTTCCTATGTGCTTTTTGAAGGCTGCATGCTTTACCAGTATTCAAGGAACTTGCTGTGTCATTAATCATATTTAAATCTTTTCCTGGAGCCTTAACTCTCTTCAAGTCATTAAAATACCTGGCAGAACATGGGCACATCATCTATTACTGTCCCAATATAAATAATTTTGATAAGGTTTGAAGGAAGATGAGCCCAATAAAATGTTTTCTTTTGCCAAAAATGCAGTTTTCAGGTAGCTCTGAAAAGAGCACCCAGAGTTTGCATATGAAGAGAAATGGTCTTTGTCAGCTTTCAAAAGCAGTCATGCAATTCTGTTACATGTCGGTGACAAGCTCCTAGCTAAGTCAACAAAGTCATTTTGTGTATGAACGAATTGTTCAGATTCCTTTATGCGCAGCAGTGTTTATCTAAAATTAGGATAATATGAGCCTGGGGCAAAATGTCTACAGGAAAATGGTCTCTCAGTTAAACTTTCTTCTTAGAGAATGGCAAAAGATATTTGTATTAATTCTGGCTAGTTCAATCAATTATATGTGGGGAATGTTTGGAGCAGACATGTTCTAGCAAAGATGCCCAGATTCAGTATGAACAACAACAAATAATTTGTTCTCTCATTTGTTGTGTTTATTTGAACAGATTTTTTTGAAATCTTCATCTGAGCTGAGCTGTCTGCTCAACCTTATACCTCTGGACTTTTCGTTTCAGGTAAGGTCTAACAGATCAATACACCCACTTGTGACCTTCTTTAGAGTACAGCTATGAAAAACAGTAGAGATGGGAGCTAAAAGTAAGTATAAGTAAAAAGGGCAAGGAGGGGAAAAGAGACAATCTTCAAAACATTTTCAAAAAATAAGACTTTCCTGCAAAATTATTTATCCATTTGCCAAGGCAAATCATAAATATATGAACAAAAACAAGGTCAAAGTCACTAAAGTTTATGTAAGTATCTGAGGACGGAGTTCAGCCTATCATCAATGTTTGCTATGATAACAGTCTTTTTAATAGATCTAAAAAAATAATTTGCTACGTAGTGTTTAGGAGGTTCTTTTCTTAACAGGATTTTCAGAGATCAAGTTAATTTTAGAGTAAAATGGTTATACCTTCAATAGCATTTGCATTTAAAAACATTTTAAAACCTCTGAATATGTATTACAGATCTCCCTTTTTTTTGCAGAAAATTACAAACTAACTGCATCACCATTTTGGTTTTGCTCCCTTTTGGATTACCATAGCCATTTTTCCTTTATGCCGGTTCCTTTATTTTCAAATCCTGTCTTAATTTCCCATTTTTGGTGTTTTTGATGTTTTGATGTAGTGATACATGGAAGAGTTATATGAAAAATATATTTTTCCTAAAAAAGTAACAACAGTGTAATGACACTGCCATCAGAAACAAGTTCAGTTACCTTGATGCAAGAAATATAAGTCGTAAGGGAACCTAAAACTAAGGTCCCTATTCCCTGTTTCCCTAGAGCCCTTAGTCTGTGAGCAAGAAATAGGCAAATAATTCTCTACAGATGGACCTATACCTTGCTTTTAATATTTAAAACAATAATACAGTTTTTCTCTACATACTATACTAATGAAATACCTGAAAGCTCAAGTTTGGGTTAATGGCTAATTAAAAAAAAAAAAAACTCACAGTAAAAAGTCAAATACTAGGCCTCTTTCACCATTTATGGTTTGTCATTTCAATAAAAACACTGGTACAAAGGAAAAAAATGTAAAGGGAATAAGAATCGGGAAATGAAATTTGGCTCTTTGAGGATGCCATTTTATTTTATGTGCTTCACATAACCAGTCTCAGAGGCAGTTAAAAAGGTGAAAGAACGTGGCTCATTTGCTGGCAGTGATATAAAGGCTACAAAAACAGATGTTGTGATGCCATTTGTCAAAAACCTGAAGACCTTAAATGTTTGGATAAAAGGAACATGGCAAAGGAACATCGCACAGGAAGTGAAATGGATTTAGCTACCTAAAGGAACAAAAAATGTCATTTTCTCCAAGGGGAATGTCAGCATTTCCCATTAATATAAATAGGACCCCAAGGCATTCTCTCCACCTACTCTCCACTGCCAGCATCCTTGAGTATGTTGCCTCAGACCGCTCTGACTGACTGATACATTTAATGCTAATTCATTATGCTCTCATTTGTTAACATACTCAAATATTATTATTTCTTTGATAGAAGCTCCAATGGTCTCCAGATGGGCCTAACTCTATCTGGCTGATTGTCCTGAAGTATTTCCAAAGATGGAAGTGAATAGTTCATTTGAAATCAGTGGGAATTATTTTATCCTGAAAAGGAAAAATAGGGTCCAAGAGACTCAAATCTTCATTGCTGGGATCAGCGAAGGAATTGGGTGGGGAATAGTGATGTGATAGAGCTTTTCATCCAATTAACTAATGGAGACAAGATTGTCAAATTCCTTTTATGAAACAGGGATTAATACAATTGCAGTTTCACCATCACAGACTTATTCCCTTATTCTGAGTGGATTTGAAACAAATCAAAATATAATCTCCAGTCAAGTTTTTTAATGGAAATAAACATTCATAAAATAAACATAAAAGCTTGCAAGATTGAAATAAGGCAGAAGTAATGTAACCAAAATTGAACGTAAGTGTTAATGTACAGTAAATTAATAAAGAACATAATTAAATGGAAACATTCCTGCCTAGGAATATGTAATTAGGGAAATTAATAATCAGATGATTGTTTAAAATTAATAGCTGCCATCAAAGTCAGAAGGGCTGACTAAGGGCAGAATATATAATTTCATTTTGACCTCAGATACAGCAAATTTCCTACATTTTCATGCATCTATTTTAATTTTGTAAACAGTAAACATGAACACGAGGGTTTTTCCAGGAGATGATGTACTGTGTCTTGCCATGTTTAACAAGCTACAACTCATTAGATAAGCCATATGTGTATATGCATAACAAATGCAAAGTAAAATGTGATCACTTAATCCACTCTGAAGGTGATTTTTGCTAGTCTGGTTTTCGTTTGCAGCAACAGGCAGTACATATGCCTACAGCCAGTTATTGTGACTCAGGCAGTTAAGTATGGTTAAGCATCATCATTATTTGCTATTATTTGTTCAAATCTTAAATGTTATGAAAGCAAGAAGTTTAGAAACTGAATCATGATACTTTGGCATTCCCTGGTTTCTTCTTCTCCTTTGGATAGAAGGTTAAGCAATAAATACCCTTGGATTTGTGGCCAAATGTATACAAAAATACTTTTCAGTGATTTGATACCTGTCTTTCTGACAGCTCACAAGTTATAATACAGAATTCTTTGTTCCGATAGTTCATTAGCGTTGCCAGCTACTAGTGCTTCATGATTCTACGCAGTACGCAGACCTGCTTTTAAGGCTAAGCAATCAGGTGTCCAGATCCTCAGGCCATGGAAGGACTTCACTTAATAAAGTTAGGCATTAATGCAAGTCATGTGATATGTCGGAAGAAGGAAAGAGAGGCCAATGCCTTCATCTCTGTAGCTTTTATGAGTCTAATGCTGGCTGTCATAGAAAAATTTGGCATGAAACATCCATATGGCAAGCATTAAGAACCATTGTAAGAAGAATGGGCTACACACCCGCATTGCTGTCATGCCAGCCAACATGGCATGCATGTCACTTTATGCTGAATTATCAGTCAGTTCTTTTGTATTTTACATTGCAGAGAAATAGTTACTGTAGGGCACAAAAGAGACAGATCTGGACTGTCTCCTATTCTAACAGTAGCTATGCGTCTAATTTTCTACAGATGGACATATACCTTCTTTGACATATGTCTTTGGTTGAACTCAGGGCTCTGCATGTGTTGTGTTTTTTACACGTTCATTATCATCAGGATCCTTTAAATGTTTTAGATAAGAATAAAAATAGAGGAATTAAATAATATAATAATTTTAGAGAGGAAACATTTTTCATTAGATGATTTTCTGTGAGCGTTTCTTGATCTTGGTCTTTCTTGATAATTTTTTAAGTTATTTTGAATGCCTCACCATGGTAGTTCAAGCAAGTTACTAACCATGTTATCTTAGAAGCTGTGGTAAGTAAGAAATACTCCTTTGGATTTTATTCTCTATTAGCTGTATAAAGGATTTCATGTTCATGTGGAAAGTAGTGTTTGAAGTATTGAAGCATTAGTGTGCGTCTTCCACCTTTTTTCAAAAAGGAATGTTTCGTTCATAGGCTAGCTTTAATTCAATCTTTTAGAAATATATTTTCTTCTTTTTCAAGCTTTCTTGACTGAAATCAACTAGTCTTGAAAATTTATGTTTTTCTGAAGGAGAGTTCATATCAGTGATATTTTTACATTCAGGATAATATTTTTGACTCTTTGGATTACACAGGATTTTTTAATAATATAAAGTGGACTTCCTGTTGAAGTCAGCTGAGCTTGTGCTTTTCAAAACATGTCCAGTTCATTGTCATTATTTTATAAATGGGGTGAGACGCAGAGGTTTGACAGATTACAGAGCAAATCACTGGCTGAGATTGTGTCCAAATTTTTCAGCACTGTAGGCCTAAAATTAGGCAGTCAGTGTATTCAGCCAATGGGTTTTCTGTATCTTTTGTATTTAGAGTCTTCAGATGAATGCAGAGACTGAATTTAGAGATTATAAAAGTTGTTTGTAATAGAGTTAAACATTTTTTTTATCTTCGCATCTAAGTTCTTTACAATGTCATTATACTAGTAACATTATACAGGCCTAATTATAGGGGGTTTTTTTCCTTAGAAATTAAGTTTTGCAAAATTTGACTAGCCCTATATTTGCAAACTGTATTCAGGAACTGCCTTGCAATGATGTACCACTAGTACCTTGCGCATTCTGGTGTAGTGATGTTTGTGCTGGCTGGCTTCAATAGCTACTGAGTTTAAGCAATAGGCAATATAGGGATGCTCTTGGGTGAACTAGGCACCCCCCCCAGCCCAGTATATCAATTCATGCCTGACCCCATGGTGGGGAGGGGGGAGTCAGGCATTCCTTCCTTCCAGCTAGTAAAACTGCACACATCCTTATGTAGCTCCAGGCAGATGAGACTGGTGCCGGATCATGGAAGTCTCATACCTAGTGGCTATGCTGACTTACAGAAATGTGCTTGGCAGGTAGAACCAACAGGGAGCTGGACTGTGCTGTTACATCTAAATTGGAAGATGGGGTAGGGATTCATGGACCTGAGAGAGATTTAGAAAGGGGAGAAAGATTTAAATTGTTTTAAAATAAATTGTATGATCTGTAATTCTTCTTCTTCTAAAAGTGAACATCTTTTTAGATTTCCTTATAATTGGGTCAGGTATCGTAGGTAAAATGTGGTCCTTCCTACCTATGTTGTGTTTGAAGAGTGTGTTACTACCTAAAAACAAGCTGGGTAAGGGAGGAGAGTGATTAATGAACAGTGCAGAGCTGCGTTTCCAGAGTAAACAGGGAGCATAATGATAAAGGAAACAATTTCAGCGCTGCTTAGTGAGCCTAACGCTACCCCTAGAAATGCATAGGTATGGATAAAATACAAATGAAACAGCTGTCACTGGCTCTGATTAAGTACAAAGCACTAAACAAATGGAGAAATGAAAAAGAAGACAAATAGTCTTTATGTTACATAATGTCTTAAAAAAAAAAGCTGGCAAAAACCATGCTACTGTAGAATGGAAACATCAAGAGAAATACTGGTTTCATAGCAATTTAATGGAAAATTCCTTGAAGAAAAACAATTCCTTCACATAGAACATTTAATGCTAATGCTACAAGAATTTTCTTAGCTATGGAGTTTCCAGTGAGGTAACTCTCTAAAATGTTTCCTTTCAGTTACATTGCAGACAACCCAAATATGGCTAAGGGAGATTATTCAAATTTTATTAATAGCTCTGAATAATATTCAGAGGAGAGGAATGATAAATCTCAGGAGTAAGCAATCATTATTGCAGTGAAGGATGCCACAATGCAGAAAATAGTGTGAGGCAGGATGGAGAAGGAGATAAATATGTCATAGGATGATTATTTTTCTTTAAGCAGATGGTGCATAGAGGACTAGCCTGATTTTCATGGTATGGTGAGTATTATGCAGCAGAGTAATGTTGCTTTAAGAATAATGAGAACATTTGCCATCCCCCAAATTAAGAGGAAAATGTATCGTGCTATAACTAATGAGCTGTCTGAGTTATTTTTAACTTGGTTTATTAAGAAAAGATTGGAGCAAACCACAGCAATAAATCTTTGGGATACATGCATCCCAGTTTGATTTGCATTCAAGGTCGTGATGAAGTTCAGCAAAAATGCAGATCTTAGCAGAGTAGTTCTTCATGTATCATTGATTTCTGTGCTTCTTTCCTTTTTACATAGCCCTCAAGTATAATGATGATTTTTTATATTGTGTTAGGATATGATGTTAGAAACAATATGTGCTTGTGCATGTTTGTCTTGCAGTGTTCTTCACATGCCCATCTGAAGCTTTCTAGTTTGACTGGGAAACATGCAATACTGAACTTGTAACAAATCTATAGAAATGAAAGTAATGGTCAATTCACAGAGAATATTCCTTCTGGGGAGCCATTCACACTACTTGATTTTACACATCCAACTAAAATGTCAGATACAGAACCTTATCTCCCTGTGTAAACAATGGGAAAAATGGGTTTTGTTTGTGTTTGTAATGTAGGACCTGGGAGCTCCTTCTGGCTCGGCTCTGGTGCACATCTTCACCACATTCCAACTTGATGCCAGCGCTCTAGTTTCTGTCACAAAAACTAAATTAGGCTTCTGCGCATGCAGGATCTTAAGTTTCTCCATTAATTTTATGTGGAAACTACCCTCCCATCTTAGTCATTTAATTTAGATTTTTAAAGTTAAGCAATTAGACATTTAGATACCCTCTGAGCTATAGTTATCCATAGCACAAATTCAGATAATTTAATTTACATGTGATTTTAGATGGCATAATTTTATAACTGTTAATAGTTCCCTCAGAGGATAAATGACAGTAATTTGGATATATTAAAAAGTAAAATTTGAGTTTTACCAAAAAGTCTTTGATGAAATCTAGAGTGAAATTCAAGATTTATTGAAGCAGAGTTGTCTTGTTATTAACACCTCCACCCCCATTAAAAAATATCTGTTTCACTGGCCTTCCTTTAGTCTTTCTATTATACATATCACACCTGTGGCTGATATTTGGTCTGTTTTTCTCTCTGGAGCTCATCACTGTGGTGCCTTTGTTCACCTATGGCGTTCCTGTTGTGTAACAACTACGCTGTTTCTCCTTTTCTTCTGCTCTGTTTTTATGGCTTGCAGAATGCAGTTGATTGTCATCCAGCCTTGGAAAGGGTAAGAGAATAATTCCTCTCGGATCAGAGAGGAATTATATATATGGGCCTTTTTTCTTAACAGCCTTTTAGTCTTTTGCCTTTTCAAAGATAAAGTTTACAAAGGGGGCAGAGCGGGCACTAAGGAATAGTCTGTCATCACATATAAGCATGACCTGGCATGGCTTTAATATCATTTACATGGGTAGAAATAGCAGTGAGGATAGCTTCTTGAATATTTGTGCGAGCTAGCAAAGGGGAGGTCCCTGGAGAGCACTGTTGCCACTCTGTCTTCATTACTGTTGTTATCTGTGCTCGCCAGATAGATGCTAGCTTGAGCATGTCTGTGTCTTCCGTAGTCATGTTCTGTATAGACTAATCTTAATCTCATCAGTAGTCAGGATCTCATTTTAGTTTAGAGTGCCTCATGACCTTCCATCTCCCTTTCCTCCTTGCTTCTTTTCTGGTGAGGCAAATGACTTTCCTTCCCATGGATAGCAGGAAACCTGTGCTGGCTCTGTGCATTTGCATTGCACTACATCGTCACTAATAAGCTCTTCTGGAAACTAGAGTGCCAACTTAATAAACCAAACTGTACCTAAGTTGGCACTGTACAGAGCCAGGTTGGAAGTCTTAACATGTGCAGTCTGGATAAACTAGTCATGGATAATTCAGAGCTGACTGTATTTTGAATTTTTGCAGCTGTAACAACCTAAGCACTCAGTTTAAGTCATAATGCGGCAACTCTCACCACACTATGTGGGCAGAAACAATCCCTTGTTGCATGGTGAGTGAACAATGCCCTTTGCAACTGTGAATTTGAAGCAGTATTAAATGAAGTCATTTAATTTCCCCTTGTTTTACAACTTAACTATTACTCATGAGCTGAAGTCAGGGTATATTTAAATGTTTTTCACCGTGTACTTTATGTCAACTTAAAGGGTATAGAGTTAAGTACATTGAACAAAAATCTAGGAGTCTTACAGATACAGTCATTCATTCCTCATTGGTCTCCACTTCAGCAGACAGAAGGAAAATGTCGTAATTATTAGATTTATTTATGAATTTAAGCACCTCACAGAACTGAGGCTGAATAAAGGTGCATAAGCTGAAAACACAGATCAAACCCCCCAGAAAACCACTGGCACGGTATCTGCTGCTACTTCTTTGAAATAACGTAACCTTTAAAAAGGGTGTCATTTTTAGCGGTAAAAGCCTCTAGACATATTGCATGCTGCCTCTGTACACCTTGAGAATTAACTCAGGCTAAGGCACTTAGTAGTTGTCTCCCAATTAAACTCACTCAAAATCCAGATACTATTGGTTTCTCCATGAAATTCCCTCGTAGGTATAATCTTAGAGAGGGTTTTCTGAGCATGACTAAAATATATATGTGCACTGAACATACCTTAGATAAAACAAAGAAATAATCCTCGTAGCAGAGACGAGATATAGGGCTCTTCCTTCCCAGCTGAGATTGCCACATCCAACGTATAGTCATGTTCATTCTTTCCATCATTGCACTGTAGCAAATCTTGAACTCTGCTTTAATAAGAGGCAAGGTGAACGCTCTCCACAGGCTCATGGCTAGGATATCAATATGTAAAAAGGATTTTACATTATCTGACACTTAAAAAAAAAAAAACAAAAAACTGAACACAGCCTCACTCTCTACAAAAAACTGAAAGGGACACCATTGCTACTACTTTCTCGTTCAATGGCCTATCCTAAAAAGCTACTGATGTCTAAAGCAGTGTTCTTATTGTTCATTTGTCTGAAAGAATCCTCAGAAAAGGTTTGCAGGGCTTTTTCCCAAGTGGGCATAGGGATATGCTTGCAGTCCTGAGTAAGACTGAGATTTCAGACACAAGTCTGTTGTCCAGTCAGCTAGTCCAAGGGAGCTCTGGGCCAATACTGACTGTTTTGGTTCATGTTCTAGGACTTCTAGTTCTCTTCATGCACCGTAGAAGCTTAACAAAACCGAAAAGCAGAAGCAATGCATAAAACTTAATTTCAGCAATCAGAGGTTATAAACAACTAGTGATATCTGAAGCAATTGTTTTTATTGGTACCAAGGCAGCGAGCACATTAGACGTGGTATAACTAACAGGCATCCTTTGAGCATCAGCTTTTTTGCCTCAGTTTACAATCAAACACACCTATTGCAAAGTTTTACACATTAATTTATAATTTGCATCCCTCTGTGAAACCACTGTTTTCTTACTAATACATAATTAGAACCAGAGAGTACTTTTTCAGTATCTATGACAATACGTACTATGTCACAGATACATGCACAAATCACATATCTCTGTTGCAAGTTTTATTCATACAAGTCATTTTCCCTTGGTTTAGAAAAAGTGGAACCAGTAATAAATAAGCTAGATTTTTATAAACAAGATTACAACAAAATCCCATTCATGTAGGAGAAAACTGTATGGCAATGAAAAGAACCCATTCAGTAGTGTGCCACACTCTTTCTCAACTGTCTTTTCATCTCATTCAGAATCAGCACAGATAATTCCCATTGGCTTTAATTCAGCTTCAGATGGAGTCATAAACAAGTAAGCATATGTGCTACAAACACAATAACTAAGTTTTGCATGTTTATGCTAAGTTTAGGCTACTGTGTGAGCAGTGTTTTATCGTTGTCCAGACTATTAAGTAGTTTGTATGGTCCTTGCCATGGCAGTGGCCTAGGTAAAATGGAGTCTTCCATATAATAACCAGGCACTGTTCAGGAAAAGCAACCAGTTGGAGCAGGCCAAATACCATTCCCAATAAGTTATTTAGGATGGAGCTGCTCTGTTTTGTGGGTGGGGAGGTAAGAGAGTTTTCTATGCCAATTGTCATCAGGACCAGAGCATGGTCCCTGGCGTGTTTTATCTTAAATATGGATATAACCTCTGTGACCCTGCACTGATGGCAGTGATTTGCAAAATGGTGACCAATCAACTGAAATTGTATTGTATATAGAAGTGCACGTACACATTCATAAACTTTTATGTAAAAATAAAAGATTGAGGTTGTAAAGCCAAGTGCTCAAAGTTAGGAAATGTATTTGCATTGTGATTGGAAATCCTGGAGGTTTTTTTCTGTTGCAACAAAATGTTCCAAAAAATGAACCATTTCAACAGTATTCTTATTGTCAAATATCCTTGCAAAGGATGAGAGGAGCTCTTGAGTAATTCCAGTTTTCATTTCAAAATAAAAGCATTGCATTTTGTGATTTAAAATAATTTTTCATTTTTAAATGTAATCAAAATGGGAAAAAAAACCTCTGAATTGAAAACCTTTGTAGGTATTTACAAGAAGTATTTTGAATTCCATTTTTTCTTTATTTTTAGCTTTGCAAGAATGCTTACTAATTTGGCTTCTGATTTTGCTTCTGAGCAAGAAGAAATGCCAACAATAAAAAATTGGAGCAATTTTTTCTCATTTCTGGTTATGATACAACCTTATGAGACAAAATGATGACTTTCCTTTTCTAAAAGACCTGTGCTTCATTCTGTTCTCAGGATGTCTGGAGCTTGTGCAAATAAGGTCCTAAAGGTTTCAAGTCAGAGGCTTAAGAAATGGGGAACATATACTTAGTGGTCACATCTGAAAGGCTGGATTCAAGTGACTGGCCCAGCATCACATAAAAATGTTGTGGCGGATTCAGGAATAAAATCTAATTCTGTAGGGTTGTTTTTAGTTTCTTGACACTTCAGACCTTCCCTTCAGTCTTTGCCAGGTACCATCTCACTTATGACATAAGGAAGAGATACTAAAGAGAAAGTATTCTTTGGTTTTTGTGTCACTTCATGTCTAGTCATTGGTGGGATGCTACTGTGTGTAAAAAGAACAGATCCTTAAGTGAGTCTCCACCTCAAAAGGTTATGATCTCAGTATAATGTAGGACAAGGAGTGTAAGGAAATAATTGGAGTAATATTCAGCGTGGCAGGCAACAGTGTCAGCAGACTAACCTAACCTCCATTAGCCAAGTTCTCTGTAGGCATGGTGAACACAAAGGATTTAAATAAAGCTTTTGAAATTGCACAGTAGATATTTACTAGGAGCTATTCCCAATAGTGAAAAGCAGGATAGGGCAAACTTGTTTGGAAAATTTAACAAGTGCATGCTGGAGGTTAGCATTATAAGTGGTTCGAAGATGGGAGTCACCAATCTGGTAGCGAATGAAAGTTGATAAGTAGGGTGATGTGGCCACAAGTAGTTCTTAAAGTAAAAGCAAGTAGCTTATGTTTGATCTGATGAAGAATGATAATGCAATAAAGGGAGAAAAAGAGAAGCTCGAAATTATCAAATTATGGGCAAGGAATAGGCTCTACAGCAGCACCAGTGAATGTGTGTGGCTAAATTGAGGCTAATTTATTCAAGACCAGAGAGGAGAATGTGTAATAACATGATAATGAAAGCCTAGAAATATCTTCAGTTACATGGTTTGATATATTTCTGAGAGAAGTCATGGAGCAAGAACTGGCAAGTTTCAGATGTAGAACAGATTTAGGAACTTCAGCTTCCCAGGGAGCATGGAAAGTATCACCTGCATGTGCTGGGCAGAATGAGGGACTCATGGCAGAAGACAAAGAGCTGATCTCTATCTTTCCTTGGTTGGGACAGCAGTGCCCCATGGATTTGCAGCAGGAACACTCAGCTGGGAAGCCTAATATTTGTTACTCTGAAATTACATTATCTAGAATGACAGTATTCCCATCTATGGAATGAATACTCTGGGCTCCAGCATCAAGCAGTGTGATAGAAGCAGATCACTAAAATACAGTTCCTCCTACATGAACAAGTGCATGGAGAAGTTTCCAGGGATATCTGTGATATCCACTTGATTTACAGGGCACATATGCTTTTGTCAGCTATGCTTCAGCTATGCTTTTTATCTAGCTTCAGCTAGATAAAAAGGTTCTTTCCCTCTTCTTGTAGAGTGAAGCGTGGATGATTACAGCAGGGGAATATAACCTCCAACCCCCCCTGCCAGGGCACCCTTCGCACTCCTGTTCAGGAGGTCTCGAATGGACACTGCTCCAGCTTGCTTCCAGCCCTTTCATCAGAAAAACAAAACAAAAACCAACCAAACAAAAAACCTAACTGCAAGATCTTGTGCTATTTCCATAGGGAAACTGGAGCCTACATAGTAACCTGCTGCAAGGTATTGTGTAAACAGCTTGGAACGTGCTCCTCAAGGAGGTATTAGAAACTAAGAAGTCACAGGTGTTGGCTTTTGTGCCGCAGTTTCTTCTCAAGCAGTTAATAGCTGAATAATCAGGAAAGGGTGCAGTAATGTATGGGCCAACAAAAATATATGGAATTTCTTTCTCCAGAACGGGGGAGGTGCAAGTCAATAATGTGGTTAAGGATGTGGTCCTGAATGAGAAGGCAGCACTGGTGATATCAACAGCAGTTAAGAGAGGAAGGGACAAGGAGGGCTTAAGGAAGAAAGTTAGAGTTCTGTTTTAGCTATATTGCTTTTGGTTTCAGTTTCAGCTTCAAGTCTTGATTTCAGTTTTTGGCTCTGGCTCCCTGATATGGCCTCCAGTTGCAGACAACTTTGCAGTCCCGGTTTGAGAGAATCCAGTGGAATGGTATCTCTGAACTAGGCACATGCAAATCTCTATGAACTGACATTTTTAGAGGCTTGGTATTTTGGTGAAAGTTGAGTAGACTTTCATAGAGGGGAAAGTGACCTCCGTCTCTGGTTAAATTAAGTTCTTGAGCTTTTGACCTTTTCAGTAGAAAAGCTACACTCTTTCTATATGTTCTTCTATATAATTTTTCATATGGAGAAACCTTTCTTCCTTACCCTTAGTCTCAGAAATAGTTATGCTTTGAAGTTGGCATTGATTTGAGAAAAAAAGACAGAAAGCAAAACAATCAGAAATAACTGTCTAGCATGGACAAATTTTGCTCATATACTTAATGTTTGGCAAGAAAAGCAAAAATGAAGTCTTAATAGTGGAAAGCATGGAACAACCTTGAATAGGTGGGGCTTCCCACACCATTTATATTTCAAATCCAGAATGCTGTCCGTCGTTGTGACATAGCTTATTGCCAAGACAAGTCAGAACATCGTAATAGAGACTTTCTACTTTTCTGAGTTTTTATGCTCAGCATATTCCTGATTAGCGTACAGCTTTTTTTTCTTTATTTCTGTAACAGGTAATCTTTATAGATTGCACAGAGCATTTTCTCTTATGAATTAGATTAAGATCCTTCAAGGATACAAAAATGCCTTACAACTTCCCTCCTGAGCTATGTTTCAGAGAAATGAAGAAATACTGCTGTTGTCAGTATTTCTATCGTGGCTGTTTAATTCAGTGCCACTGGGAGCTCTGAAAAGCTTTTTACAGAACAGCATGTTGGTAGCAAGTGTAAGACCCAGTGCACATTTTTGAAGTAAGTCCAAGAGTAGCAAACTGAAATCACACAGTTCAAGCAAGACGAAGCTGTATTACACCATGACATATAGACAAGAAATCAATATGGAAGTTGTCAGTGACAGAAGATTGTGATTAAACAGCAAGATGGGAAATGGCCATTTCAGAATAATGGGGTTTTGATTACATGCTTTAAATGAAGCCGGAAATGAGCAGATCTTTAATTGACTGCAATCTCCACTACTGGGCTGTAGTGTATGTTTTCAGCTTGAGGGAAAAATGAAAGCCTGTGAAAAATAAATAAGTACAAAGGACTGTAACTTTCCAGTCTCAGTGGAGGACAGGAAGGACGGAAACACGCTGTGCTTTATAAGTGCTCTTTTCAGGTGTTGTTAAACTCATGAGTAATTGAGAGATGCTGATTACAGGTAACCTAACTTTGCGTAGAGAAGCTAAGGGTTCTATTCTGGGAGAATTTTAATAAGAATTTTTTTTATATTAAATGCATAAGTATTTTTTTAATAGGCAGTTGTTCAGCTAATTGCCAAATGTTATTAATATGAATTAATTAATCAATCCTAACACATTTTGAATAGTTAGAATAATGTTGCAGCTAGCTGTAAGACTGGATTGGGCAAAGGACATTTTCTTCTCTAGCTTTTCCTTTTCCAATACCCAAGCTTTCAGTATGGGTGAGATTACAGCCAGACTTTAGCTGTCCTGTTGCAGTGCTTCCTAGCTACTCCAGGTGCAAAGAGGAAGAGCCCAACAGAAAGCCATGCTAAGAACATGTTGTGGCCAGGTTCTCAATGGTGCAGTGCACTTGCTTCAAGCCCTGGGTCATTACTGTGAGTTCGAGGATTTGTGCTCTAAGGGCAGAAATTCTTCTAAAAAAAGATACTTGGCAAGCTGGAGGTGCACTAGTGTGGCATAATCTGCATGGTGCATTTAGGGTGTGTATTCCCTGCAGAAATGTTATGGACTCAGAGCTATGTCTCAGTCTCAGCTTATCTGTGGCTAGAGACAGCTTCGTATCTGGCTTGAATGAATTAAATATACAAGCTAGATTGTGTTCCGTTTTGGTTTTCTTCTGGATGTTGGGACTGAAGTAGTTCCCCCAAAGGGTGTGTGCTAGCAGCCTTAACTGGGGGAGTTCTAAAGCCCACGAGTGATTTTTTACTGTTGAATGCTCTGAATATGGCTTAGCCTACATTCTGTATACTCTCTTAAACTGTGGCCTACAAGGAAGGACTCGACACAGACCGCTTCCTTCAGATCTTCCCTGTGGTAGCTGCTGTGCAGAAATGGTATACTGGAGTTTAAGGAAGGATCAGCGTTTGGCACAAAATGTACTCTATTAAGTTAATGTATAAAATTGATGCGTGGAAGTAAGAACCTGAACAAAACACAGGTATGAAAAACAACAAAAATGGCATGCAATGACTGTTGCCATGTAAAACTGAAAATAAAATAATCCATGTCTCAATAGCAAACACGAGAGAGAGATTCTACTGAGAGGCATTTGTGCAATACATCACATGTATTTATTCTATGACAAGGAGACTGTTATAACTGACATATAATGTATATGGTCTTTTAAGGCCAAGAGATATGTATTGAATGTATAAGGTAGATTTATAATTCTTTCTTAGGACATATAACTGGATATATTTGAAAAATATAACCTAAAATGTCTCCAGATCACTAACTGGAAGAAACTGAAGAGATATTTCAATCCAGAGGACATTTCTGTTATTTATTTAAAATCCATACCTTAGCTGGAACTGTGGAAAATTTTTTCAGTGAAAAAATCTTTAATACATTAGTAACATTTTATAAATCATCAGAGGAATGGAATATTTCATCTTCTGAAAAGTACAGATGTCTCCCACTAAGAAAAAAAATTTCACTGCCTGTAATTAAAAAAAATCATATGTGCAGATCAGTATGCAAAACAAATATATGACTTTGGGGCTGCAGCCTAAGGGAGCATAGCCATGAACTTTGATAAGGAGTTGCAAGTATGGTTAAGCAAATTTTAAAGCTGAATTGTAGTACTTTGCCTTTTACATCCAAATGTTTTAGCATTTTGTCCCACATTAATGTTATTAACATTCCTATTTTATGATTATCCAGAAGTCCCTAACATGTTGGTGCTCCATTGTTCTAGGAACGTTGCTGGTTTAGAATAAGAGGTAGGTGCAGCTCTGAGTTTACAGCCTCTAGGTTCAGTTTGGCAAAAGTTGCACATAAATAACCTTGAACTTCTGAATAGTTTCCTTGTGATTGCTTGAGTGCAAAGCATGAGTATTCGTAGGAGTAAGATACAGTAACTCTAGAATTGAGGAGGGAAACAGGTATTCTTGCCAACCAAAATTCATGTTCCAGGACACACAAAATGTGTATATAGAAAAGCAAAACTGACTTTTAAAATTTTGTTTTCTGAGCCACATATCTGGTTTATTTACACAGTTATGAAGCCTTTTTCATCATGATGATTATGAATAACAGAAACACAAGATTATCAAGAAATCATAGTATTTCATGAGCTGGGACTTTTGGTGTATTTGGTGGGATTTTTAGTAGAATCTGAACGACATTTCAAAATTGTCAACATAACTGGCTTTCCCCTCTGCCACAAATATTTCAGAGAGTATATCACCTTCTCATCATTTCCATAATCTAGAGGCCAAGTGGAAGCTAACTTTGCTCCCAGAGTGGCTTAGGTAAGTCTATATTGCAGTGGGGAACTGTAATTACGGCACACTAAGGATATTTCTGAAAGCTTTAATCTAACCAGCAGAGACAGGTAATAGTAGTGGCCGCACAAATTTCAGTGTGTGCTAGAAATAAGAGTGCTTCTTGCGTTCCTTGTTGTTTGAACTGTGCCATTAACTTCACTTACTCTGTTATCCATCCTAGATAGAGGCTAGGCTAAGCCTATTCCTGCTGTAGTTACAGCTCCTGGGCACAGTGCAACCATACCTGTCTGGCGCTGCTGTACTCGTTCGTGCTCATTCAAAATTCCAGTGATGGACAAACAGCCCGAAGGGTCTGCTCTACCATCTGGCAATCGCAGCACTCTTCCATCACCATCCTACTAAACTTAGTCATGATGTTGTAGGCCTTGATCCTACTAACAGGAGAAATACGTACTTTTTTTGTCATTAGAATTTACATTTACAAACCATTTTATATGCTTTTTCTTTGTCTAGTCTGAGCATAATCAATGCTAACTGTTAATGAAATTCTTCCTAGCATGTCTGAAATTGTGTGTTTTTTATGAGAATTTATCTCAGATTGCTGTATTTAATTAAATCCCAAAGAGTCTGTGTTCAGGCTGCTTTTATTTTTCAGTTGTGTGTGTGTATGTATGCATGTATTTTCTTTAAGCTGTATTTGCGCTCTTACTTCTTCATTGAAAGATTTTACAGCAAGAAAATGTTGCAAGTGTTACCATAGCAATAATGAACTAAGAGCAGCAAAAAATATCTTGCTAAGTCCCACTGTAAGGTTGTTATTCCTGCAGTTCCAGCATCACTGTCTTTTGCTCAGTGAATTTTCCTGATTCTTTCTAGAAATATTAAATGAATGTGATCTCATATGGTAGTCATATACGAAAGCGAAAGGGTTGCTTTTATTCTTGTGGCTGTGGGCCCACCAACTTCAGAAGGAGAATGTACATCAGCGAGGTACTTCACATGAGCAGGATCTGTGAGACTGGACGTGAAAATGAAGTAAAAACCTCACTCCCTGTTCCAGGCAAGATATAGAATGTGACTGTTTTCTAATGTATACCACTGTAACTTGAGAATAAATCTGTTAAGACCAAATTAGTTATGCAGGTATTAAACTAGAGTAAGTGAAAGGAACATATTGGCAAAATGTTATAATCCCTGCATACCAGCTGTCAGTGTATTTTATGCACACAGAATTCTTACATATTAATTAAAATCCAAGAACAATGAATGTTGCCATACTCTGGCAAGTAGGAAGCTTTGGACAAAACCATTAAAACATTCATGCATTAATATTAAATAACAAGAGTTTTGTCGTGCTACAAAGATAGTATGTGTGCATATATCTGACTTCATGAGCATAAATAGTGATGAGATAATTCAGTGTGCTGGTATTCCACAAAATGCTATGTGAGTTGTTTCCATAAATCAAGCCCCTGTCTTGACCACTTATTCTCTGAAGTTGGACTTGGCGTTTGAAACTGGTGCAGCAAAGTTTGTATTGGAAGATACTTACAGGACTATTAGTGATACTACTCAGGCTGGGTATCCTCAAATTTAACTTTAATTCTGACGTGTTGTACCGAAATCACGGGACGTTAGATGAATGTCATGTCCTAATGAAAAAAGCGGCCTAATCATGGTAGGAGAGAAGGTTGTGTGTGATCAGTGGAACTGACAAAATTTGTTTTCCTACAGGTTACAGTCATTATTCTTCTACACAGTATAGAAAAATCCCAGTTCCTTTTGGTATCCCTGTGATAGCCTGACCACTGTGACAGCTATGGACTGGGTGGCCAGTTTGCTGAACAGCCATCCAGCTGCCGCAGGACAGTGTGTAACAGCTGAGTTAGCCTGCTCTTTCCTCAGAAACTCTTCAAATGACAGAACTATCAAGCTCATAATCTTGAAAAAACCTCTCTTCTCTCAAATTTAATTGAAATCGACCAGCAAATTCAAAAGTTATGTAGGGCAAGAGAGTGATAACTGACAGGCTGGTGGAGAGAGGCACAGCCAGAGCTTCTTTAGGAAGCCAGACACTAAACTGCCCATCATGAAAAATTTTGCCTGCAACTTCACAACTCCTGACATAGCTCAAAAGCATCAAAAGGAATGGCATTACTTTAGCATTTCCTCTGCAGTCTTACTGATTTCAAAAGTTTGATTTCAAGTGTTATATATTGACATTTATTCAGAGCTTCCTCAGTAGCTTTTTAATGTCTGTGTAACTCTCCAAGAAGTGAGATCTCTGAGGCTGCCTGTTGTTTCTCTTTTCCCTTGCAAACCACATCCCCTTTTTTACAACCAAAGAACTGTAGATGTTCTTATATTTAACATCAAGTCCAAAAGAAAAATCAACTCCCTCAGATCTCTTCTGAGCAGGAACTTTCCCGCAGTAGAGCTAATCTGAATTTAAATCCCATTCCTTTCTATCTCTGAGTGGTTTTTGAAGATCAGCCTCTTTTCATGTTTCTTCAGGTGCTCAATAACACAACTGTGAAAGCAATGTTGTGGTTTCATTCTTAATACAGGTCTCAGATATTTTGATCTCTTCCTCTGCACAGCGTTAAGGATAAAAGATGTTGAATTCTGTGACAAGACTTGGCATGTATTACAAACCCATTCCATTTAATCTTCAGGTGTTTACTTTGGAAGGCAGATAGACATCTCTATTCTTTTGAAGTTTCCCATATTTTGATATTCCTGTCTGTCTCATTTTTGTTTGTTGTTTTTTCTGTGTTCCATAACATAAAAATCAATATTGAGAAGGCAGTGGCTTCTCACATTCCTCCCTGAGGATTTGCAAAGGTTTAAAAAATATAACCGATTAACCAAATAAAGTCTGAGGGCTACACTAAACACTTCCCAAACTCCGTACTTTTTTTTTTTACGTATGCAGTTACACTGGTGTTTAATACTTCCTTGAGAGATAGGTATTTGTAGAATTTCTGAAAACTGTTTATTGTATTAACCTTTATAAAAATGACCATAATATTGGCATATGTTTGCTTAAAAGAACTTCACCAAATGGCATATACCACAGTTCCTTGCACTGTGGCAGTGTGGTACCTTTAAACCTCTGCTGAAGTACCATCTCTTAATCAGTGGTTCGTCTGAAAGTAACCATATAGAAATGTTGAGTCCTTAGATAGTGTTTCAGTAGGAATTAGACAACTATAGTGGGATACCATACTGCTACAGCTCAGCAGCATCTCAGGAATGAGCATTTATAATCCAGGAAAGGTATCTTAATATATTAAATACCAGAGTGTCTACCAAATCAGTCAATTGTCAAATACCTATGGTTCCAATCATAAGTTATTCCACTGATGAGTAATGATATCTTTTGCAAACATGTACTAGCTTCTTGTTCAACACAGGTGCACCATCATGATGGTAAACTTAGGCTTATCTTTAGAAGAGTTGCTGAAGTAAGGCAATTTATTATCCATGTAATTACATCAAGAACATTTTTCCAATTCAAATACGTTTTACATAAATCAGGAGAATTTTCTATAAATGTTAGAGTTGATCATTTATCATTAACTGCAATTAAATTACCAGTGTATCTAACTTTTTTCTTTTCTTCCTTGCAGACTGTTCAGATGAGTGTTAGAATTTTACAAAGGTTTCTATGAATAGTTTGTGAAAAAAATCAATTGCTATGTTGCTGATGAACTGTACGCTTTCTTTTGTTTGTTGTGTATTTGTCTCATATCGCATGATATTATTTCTCTTTATTGTGCAATAAGAAGACAAAGAAAAATAAATGATTTTAACAAACAGCCAGTAACACATCAATTTTGAATAATGTCTTATAAAATTAATGAAACTTTAGAGATTGTATTTTACTAATAAATCAGTAGTCATCTTTATACTAAGAGCTGATAAATAATCATAAGAGTGAACTCATAGCATTTGCATTAATCTGAGCATGTATGTATTCATTTTTTATGTTTAGAAGTAGGAAAAATGCTTTAGAATTTGAACATGTCAGCATTGCTTTCCTGTGTCCCCCATCTGGTTAAGGTCTCTAGCCTTCCCTGTGCCTTATCTGGTATCTGAGTACCAGCTTGATAAGTTATGCATTAATATATGTTTAAAGTGATCTAGTATGTCTTTTTGAATCCTGTATTGATTAAACCTGCTGGGTTATTCTGGATTTAAAGTGCGTGTCTTGCTGGTAGGTTATGGGAATGCCTGCTCGAAAAGAGACAAAATGACATCCCATAGATTGATTTCTATAAATTACATGGGGTGTGCAAGGTTCGTTTACAAACTCTCGGAAGGAAAATACCTCTTTTCCCATTGCACGCTGATAGCAAAAGAACTCTCTTGTGCTGTGGGATATGATCTGGATATGATATTGTTTCATTTAGTGTGATGAGAAGCGAAAATGAAAAATCATGAACATGCAAATAATGTCCTACTCTTAGTGCATGGTAATTCTTGCTTAATTAGTTACAGGTCAGAAGCACTCTGCTTCTTAAAAAAACAAAGGACTTTAATTTTACCAAGATGATATCTAAACAATGCCTGTGAGAATGGTACTGGAACTGGAGAGTATGCATCCCTTAGCACATACATCATTTCTTATGAATTTTTGAAGAGGACCTTTATTCAACTGTTTTTTTTTTTTTTTTAAGGCTTCAAAACATGTCAGGTGTCATATTCTTTAATATCCAGTATATTGCACTCCAAAGATCCCTGTTTAATAAAAAAAGGATATTCTTTATTTTTAAAAGTCATGTTTTCATTACGCCCTTTTCTCAAATTCTCCAGCAAACTTTCCCTCTGAAAAATTGTGTTTTTTTCCATTAACAGCTAAATATAATTTATTTACAAGAGAAGATAGTAGGTCCAGAATTATAAGGGCAGCAGACACTGAATAACTGTGGTGCTTCAGGGATCCTTCATTATCATTTTTCCCGTTCACTTCACTTAATTTCAGAGAAAAAAATGAATTTTCAATAACTTCGCCCAGAAGGATATTTGATTTACTATTATATGCACATTCTTGTATTGATAGAAAAGCTAAAGATTTCTGTTCATTTTCTTGTTCATTTTAAGAGATGCCCTAGGAAAGTAGGTTAAAATTATGTTGCTAGGGAACAGAAGCGGATCCTAGCAACTGCTTCTGAAAATGAAAATTGTGGGTATGTGTTAAAGACAGAGTTCCAACCCACAGCAATTCAGTGGCTAATACTGTTTTCTTCAAGATGATTAATTTCATGTTCATGATCTCTGCTATTTATTAGCAAAATGGTATTTCTTATTTCTAGTTGTGCTCTTAGAAATGGAGAAGCATTTTTGTCCATTGTAGTAACACTCAGTATACTGGTAACATGCTTGGTGTTCAGTTGGACCTGAGCCTTAACCTGTTCTCATCCACTTTTCTCACTTACATCTGGGCTCACCTGTTAGAAAGATACTCATTAACCTATGGCCTTAGGCAACCAGTGCTTTAACAGAGTGTTTGCTGAATTTTTCTCGCTAGTAGCTAAGGTGTTAAGGGAGAGTAGATGGGACTGAAGTGTGCAACTGTGATCCCAAAGTCTTCTTAAAACGATACAAACTAAAAAGGGATGTTTTCCTAATTGTGTAACCCTCTCTTCTTCTGGCAATAGTTTAATTTCCTTCCTGGTCTTTCATTCTTCTCATTTCTGGTGCTGTCATTTTTCACAATATTGCATATCATATCCTTACTGCCTTTCTCTCAGCCCTTTTCTCCCTTCCCTCTTCCACTTGTCACCTTACTCCGTCATCCTTCCTTTTTATTTTGCCAAAGTTTGCCTCCTCATAACTTCTCTTTTTTCTCTTACTCTCCCACCCTCCCTGATCCACACAGTTATGCTTATGCCCCCCAATGAACCTTTGCATTGCAAAAGAGGATTATTTACAGGACATAGCACTTCATGATTCATTTGAGCATTGCTGACTACCTTCAAAGCACACAGGCTTGCATTAGTGAAAGCAGCAGAATGGTAGAATAAAGTCCTTTTTATTTGCAGTGTGTAGGCCAATAGTATACAAACTCAGGACCACTTGCTCCATGTCCGTATAAGCTCTCTATTAAAAATATATGTGTATGTATGTATAGACACATAGAGTCACATATATGCATTTACAGATAGTACATGGTCTCAAACGTGTATATATTTTAATGAGTGTGTGCATAAGGATGTCTTAGCCCTCTAAATACCGAGATAAATACTGATTTATGAGTAATATAAAATAGGCCAATATGCACAGCTGAAAGCGTTTCCAGCTTGTGTTATCTTTCTTTATTATATACTGGAGTGAGTCTTGAAGCAATAGAAAAGAATTCAAGCATGTGAAACAGGGCAGGCTGTTGTTGTGATACCAAGTGCTGTCTGCAGCAGGTGAAGGCCTGCTAAGGGGTGAGAGCTTGGAGGACATCTGGGTATCAAAAATGAGAGAGGGAAGGGGAAACAGGTGAAGAGAAGACAATTAGATATGGTAGAATTTATTTGCTATAACAATCTCAGGTAAAGTACCTATACATACAGGCAAATGCTGCCAAGGAGTGGCTTCTGAGAGATTATGATTTTAAAAGTTGGGGTTTCTGGGAGGAGGAACATGAGTGAGGAAATTGTGAGGTCAGGTCTTTCTTACAGGTGTATGATGCAAAAGAAATTGAGGAAATCCTTCTTTCTGCATTGTGATTTGAAGGGTTTGGGTACTGTAAGAAATACTTGACTACAGGCACAGGGGATGTATGTTCTCTTTGGTGTATTTGTTGTTTAGTTTTGGCATATGAGGGACATATTGTAGGGTTCTTGAGGAACTTGACACCCTTGCAGTGAAGCCGTCGGGCAGCTGTACTCTCTCGCTCACCAGTCAGAAAGTCGCCCATCAGGACTTGAACCAAACAACAAATTTCTCTGTTTGCCTATGGACCCTCTTTTTGTCCATCCTTTCTCAAAAACTTAGGAAAATAACGTTTAGGCCTTATTGTTTAAAAACTGAAGGACAACACTGGACTGTCTGTGTCCACAGGGACAAGGGCTGGGTCCTAATGTGGGGTTTGCCTCTTTTTTGTGACTATTTTGTGCCTTTGCTAAGATGCATCTCAAGTACGTAGGCCTTGGCCATTTAAAAGACTGATAGGTCAGAATCTACAGTTTGACACTGATTTGTAAAACAGTAGAAAAGAGGTGTAGAAATTCCAGTGCTCCATCAGTCACACCTATAGAATATTGTATTTACCAAATGAGCTGCTGATATCCTGTAATAGCCTGCCTGTAACCCATCATAACCTTATGTATTGGTTGGTCAATCAATATTAGAAACTAATATCTCAGTTCTGAGAAGACACAAACATTTGAGTCAGTAAATGCATACTTGTTCATATGTACATATATTGATAAATCAGCCTCCAGGCAATGAACTCATTTTGCTGTTACAAGTCTTACTTTTATTGTAACTAACAGTAAAAACAGCTTTTAGAATCTAATTGGTTGAACATACAATTAAATAGAATTTGGTTTCCTTGCTGTAATGTTGATTTCTCAGTCCCCATAATGTTGAAGAGGAATTTTAATGTTATTTCAGTTTAATCAATAATTGGGTAAAAGCTAGTCTATTTTCAGCATACTTTTTTTGGCTCTGTCTCTTTAACTTGAGAGCAATTTCTGGACTAGAGATTTTGTGTATTATTTAATATTCTTGTAGTAATTTCTGCTTCAGTGAGATCAAATTTGTCCCCCTTTTAATACAAGTGTAATAGTGTCGCCATGGCTGCAGGTTAGGTATGAGAAAAGGTTGTGTGGGAGGATGTTTGAATGATGTGGTTGTAAGTAAAACAGCAGAAGAAAATTATGGATAACAGATGAAATGAATGAAGTTCTTCCTGGCAGTGATAACATTTTGGAGTTTTTCACCATGTGGAAATTTTCTTAAACTTCGTGATCTTCTAAAACTTTCTTAAACATGCTATATTTAAAATTGAACAAAATTTGATGTTGTATGTAACTCTTTTTTAAATAATAAAACATATGCCCAGCTGATTAAGGAAGAACAGTAATGTAATGTAACTATGTCTTGTATCCCTCGCACCTGTTTGTATGATGGAATAGGATAAAAAGATAGGGTCTCTGAATAATGTAGAATATAAGTTTTTCTGGATAATGAAGTTATTCAACTGTAGACTACTGAAACTTATTCTGATCTTTAATCAGGATCATTAATTGCTTAAGGAATTAAGACCTCTACTGTTTCCAGATTAGCAAGCAGGCAAATATGGTGGAGTAAAAACAAGTATTAACTACTTGTATGTGCTTGTATAGCCTAAGGATTGATATTAAGGAGCTACGTACATGCTTACAAAGGTAGACATGTGGGAAAATAAGATTTCAGATTCTGTAAGTCTCAGACAATAATGCGAATCTCTGGCTCCAAGGTTTTATTTATGCAAGCTCTGTACTATTGTAGTCAAACTACTTTTTCTAGATATGAAAAGAAGTACAATACGTAATCATGTGCAACTAAAAAGACACATATATTTTCAAAGCTGCAAAGAGGCATGCACTTGGTTTCTGAAAATCGAAGTACTTTACATGTTTTATCTGCTAAGAAACTCAAAAATACCAGTAGGCTTATAGGCATCCAAACACCATAGTGTTCTAAAAACTTGTGCCCACTTAAGTAACATTATGTATATAAAATCAACGTCCCCACTTGGGTGCAAGACTACTAAATTGCATGCATGTTTACACTAGTTTACAGGCTGGAATTGTGTTAGCAAGCTCATTCTCAAATGTTAATATGTGGAAGAAATCAGTGTGTGTGGTAAAGCTTAACTCACCTTAATGAAAACACAGGATCTGCACTTTTTTTTAGGGGGTAAGTGGCGATAGAAGTCACGGGAGGGAAAGTAGCTATCACTGTATGTGGGGTCATGCCATGGGCTACCTTAGCCTCCTGAGTGAGTGTGTCCCTTTTAGAAGAATGTGTTGCCTTTTCATGCTATTTTCATGAGACATTGAAACAAGAATTTATCTACGTTATACCTGCTTTTCTTTTTTAATTCTTCCCTCGACACTCCCTTCTATTTGAGCACAACTAAAGCTGGTATGCAAACCTTAACCAAAAGATATATACCTGGCCTGAGTGTGTGCCAGCTCAATCAACTGCCAACTTTGTGCCGTCTTGCAGTATGGAGATTTTTCATGGGCTCCCTTAATCGAGGTAAACTCTGCCCAGAAAGAATTACGTGCAGTACCTGGTAAGTTAACCCTTTAAGGGAGCAAAGCTGTGATGAAATAAGTAACAGTGTAGTCCTTGTAAACACAGTTAAAACCTCAAGAAGCTAAGAAATAAGATCAAATAATCAGCACAGTGTCAGGATTCTTGATTAATAAATAACTGAATCTCACAACCTGCTGAATATGGGTGTTAAGTTTGGTGAAATCAGTTCTCAGTGGTGTGAACTGGTCTCCCATCTTAATGTCAAAGAAAATCCCCCTTGCAGGAATTAGTTTTGAAATCTTCCTCAGGTCCACAAGAGGCTTTACTTCACATTAGCAACCCCCTTCATGGTTTGTCGGAAGCTGGTAAAAGTGATATACAAGGAAAAGGGGCTGTAGATCAGGATGAAAGTGAAACAGCTCTGTTGAATAAGGTGCCTGCACAGATTGAGCTTCAGCTATGATATTCTGGTTATCTTCTGCCTCAGTAACCATAAGTACTGATCACATATTAGCTTTCCCCTTTTATATATTCTCATGTAAGTGTTTGAGAAGATGGGGGATGCAGGAAGGGAGGTGAATAAATTGGGAATGCAGGATCAAATTGAGATGATTTGCCCATTTTCCACTACATTTATTTCCACGTCTTGTTATTTTCTGCAGTGTCGTCATTAAGCTTATTTTTGTTTAAAAGAAGTGTCTTGCCTTTCCCATATTCAAAAGTATATCGCTTACGGAGCTTGACAGAAAATTGACAGTCATAAATAACTGTTCTATAAAAGTTAGACAGCATCACCTAAGTCTCAAAGCACAGCTGAGCAGACAACATATTTAATGAAACTTTAACAGATCCAAAAATGTGGTTGACATGAACAAACTTTTATGATTAAAGTTAAGGGTTGTTTCCAGTCCAAAAACCCAAATTAACTACAGCAAAAACAACTCTGATGGCTCCAGTACTCTAAGCAGGATTAAAGAAAATGTGTGTTAAAGCTGACAGTGATCATTGATCAAAACTTCAGGTTTTTTGGCCTTAAGGTAACCGAGTCAGATTTCATCACTGTAATCCTTATGGTATAAAATAGAAATTGAACTTGCGTGGTGATGCAAGCTGGCTATGAAATTAGGAGGCCTTGGATCACAAAATATGAAAAGTTGGCATACTCAGTGGAAATGATGTTCAAAGTAGTTCACAGTAGGAATGAGAAAAGCAGCTTGTACTGCTCTGGAAGAATAAACAGCAGTTCTCTTTTTGCAGCACTCATATTCCACACATTAATAAATACTAGGGGAAAAAAAAGAAATATGTGTTAAAATAGGAATAAAAATAGTGATCCTTTGAAGTTTCTAGATGTTAAGAAAATGTGTATTATGGAACTTGTGTGTGTAAAAGACAAAAGATTTTTTGTGAAGAAATGAGTAAGTAGAAAATAAAATCTTATGCCGTTTCTTGTGTCATCTTTGCCGGAAAAGATCTAACCAGCTACATGATAAAGTGTATTTTCATCCAGAAAAAAATCACCGCAAATAAACTAGCTCTTGAAATGCATTTGAGTGAATAGTGAAAAAGGCTATTTCCTTTTGTTAAGGATTTTTATGGTTGCATTTGTTGTTATGCAAGTGAAAGTTCTTCAACTGCATTTGAATAAAGGGAGAAAGGGAGACTATTTATTCTGTCTCATAAGCATCATAGCCAATGCAGTAATTCTTCATATTAATTGTAAATCCTAGATCCTAGCTCTCTTATTCGGTAGGAGGATCAGAATTTGAAATACATGTCAGGAGGAAGGATTACTGGCTGAGGAAGTCGGCACTGTGAGCACACTGTGTCAATTCTAGTTGTCTTTTGCTTTTCAAAATGTCAGTGGAATGTTGTATCAGTAGCTCTCCTCCCAAGAATATGGGCTGGGTTCTCTAAATAAACTGTTGGATAAGAAAGAAGTTCTAAATATGCCAAATAATGCAGAGATAATGTGAGAGACTTGTTTGTAACCTCTTGCATTTCAGCTGTCAAACTGCAGAAGGAAAATAAAAACTCATTCATTTTTATATTTTTATTTTAGAGTCACTGAACTTTTCAAGGCTGTAGTTCTGCGGAGTCTGTGTGATCAGTGAAGGACCAGAATATAGTCACAGCATAATGGCATGTAAGGCCACTTTTTAAATATCCTTTTTTTCCCCCCTTTGGTTTGATTCTGTATTCCTGTGGGTCTGAAAGCTGGCAACAAGGTTCAGCTGTGTAGTTTTTCCCTAGAGATGGGAAGATGTAGCAAAAGCCTGTACAGTACAATGACCATATCTACTCTGTCTTTTACACTCTGCCAGTGAAGCAAAAGGAGCACAGGCACCTGCTAGCTGTCTGACATAGCATCCACAGGCAAGTCCAAGGGCATGATCACTACTGCAGAGGTTTTCCCCAACAAGACTATCTCCTCTTCTATGCTCTTGGTGTTATCCCAGAGGTCATGGTGATTGTCAGAAGCAGCAGTGTGATCAGCTATCACAATTTACATCCCCATTCATTATGCTGCAGTGCATGTTTAGGAATATTATGGTCCCAAGAGCAGTCGCTTAATCATCCCAATGGCCAGATAAAACACTGTGAGTGGTGCACACTGAAAGAATATTGTCCACTCCACCTATTTATATGACAATGATTTTCTTCTTTTTGAGTTGCTTTACTGATGCTGTCAAAGACCCCCTAAAGACAGAAAGCACAACGGGTGCGTGGTGCACTTCAATAGGTGGACTGTGCTCCTTTTATGTTTCTTATAAACTGTTTCAACATTTTGTGATCTTCTCCTAGTTGCCTTCCTCCTCTGTGTTTTTGCCTGTTGATCTTTCAGTAAAAAACAAAAATAAGGACAGTATAGTTTCTTATGTATCACTAAGAGGGGAAAAAAGGCAGGGGGAAGGACTCCAACTTAGACAGACACAATGAAGAAGTGATGACTAGAAACTGACACCAGACAACCATGAAACAAGGTATGTGTTCAAAGCAATGCGTAGCCATGGGAATACACCACTGAGAGGGGCACAGCTGTTCCATCAAAGTCATCTTGAAAACAGCCTGGATAATTTGGGGGTAGGGGAGATCCTGGTCGTGGTGCGGCTGGAATCTGGGGTTCCACTGCTGTTGTGCATATGCAGCTGCCTTATAGCACCCCTAAATAGTTGCTTCCTTTCCTACATACCCAGTGCTCTTCCGCCACTCTGCAGTTGTCATTTACATCTTGCCTTATGGCCAGGCATGTGTATTTTTCAGCTAGAGCATGACTACGTTACATTTTGCCTTGTTTTCAGGTGTGTGTATGTAGCTGTTAAAGATTCCGTGTGGGAAAGGGGTGTCAAAATGGAAATATCAGGCAGGGCCACATCAGAACAGCCTCTCGCAGCTGATGAGGCTGAGAGCTGGGAGCAGCTAACCCCCCCGAGCTGGCAAGGAAGGAATGGAGAGTAGGGGGCCTCTTGAAAGGGGAAGTAGCAGGCCAGATTTAACTGATAATGCTCAGATCACTAACCAAGAATTCATTTAACATGTTGGACTCCAGGTTCTGAACCAAGATGATCAGTGTATGCTTAGTATTAAATATCATTACTGCTGGGCAAGCTTGCTCTCTGCTACCTATTTTGAAAAACAGTTGCCTGGCCAGTGCTTCTGTCTCTTGAAATAAACTTGGCAAATTTCCAGTGCTGGAAATGTCATGCTTATTTCTGGGCACTCCTGTCTAGAAAAAATATCAGTATGGAACTCAGAGAAGAGATCTCTTAGGCACATTTTCTCTCTCCCTCTCTCTCTAAATATATATACTGCAGTATGTATTTACATACAAACACGTGCAGATCCACCTAGGAAATTTAGGAGATGACTCGATGACTCAGGAAAGAAGCAAAGATGTAACAGTAAACAAACGTAGTTTGTATGAACAGTACTTGTACAGAATGTGGTCATCTGCAAGTGAGATATGTAATCATGACAAAGGAACAGAGTTTGTGCAGCGTGTTTATAGTGATTCTAAAGGAAGTAAGTAAGAACATTAATATTAACCTGAAAAGCAGAAAGGTACTGTGAAATGGAGGCCTATTCAGCAGTGGGATGATTTCTCAAAGATGGTGACAGGAGCCCCCTCACTAAAGTAACTTCAGAATGCACTGGAAAAAAATACGGTATACTTTGACAAAAGATGGACAGAAGTGACACTCTTCCCACTGATTTCTTTTCTGAGAAACAAAAACTATTGAGAAAATATGCATTTTCTTGGATGGTCTGAATACAATGCTTTCAGAGACAAAAGTGTGGGAAGAGAATATTACTCATCAGCCTCTCTGTAGTTTTATTGATAGTCATAGAGGATGAATGTTCTACTTCTCTTAAGGGAGGCATTTTGTTGTGGCAATCATCCTTGTTACCAATTACGTCTGTCCTGTTGTGCTTTGATATATAGTTGTTTGGTTAAATGTAATGGTTGATTAAATGTAGTGATGATTATCTGATGCTAATTTTAAATGTTTTAATGTCAAGGTCACAAATGGAAATTGTTGGTCAGTCCCTATTAACCTACTGTAATATTGCTTATTCCATTTTCACACACTCATGTAAGCTGTTCAGTCAGAAGTTCCAGAAAAGAAAGCACTCCCTGGGTTAGTGGAAGGGGAAAATTGTAGTAATAAGCTTCATTTGAGTAGGCTGTCTACTCCCTGCTCCTCAAGGAATACTGCAAAATCCCATGAATAGTTTTAGCCTGACTTTGGAAGGGAGGGGGGGAGTCTCCTTTTACAAGAGAGTAAAAGGAAAGGATAAAGTAAACAGTGGCATTTAGTGGCAACCTGGGATTCTGTTTGAGTCCTAGGTTCCTTTTTGCTCCCCATCTGAGGAGCCATTTAAAGACATAAAACAAACATGACATGAAATAATGCTGGGGCCACATACAGCTGGGAGCCATTAGAGCCGTGTGTGCTTTGGTGGGCCCTGCCTGCTCATCTCCTTAATGATGTTAAGTCAGTAGCAAGACGATGGTGCTGCTAGCTGGGATTTAGCAAGAAGCTCCTTTGGGAGTAGAAGCAAACCTGAAAAGAGGCACTACAAGTTCTGCTGTGTGCAATTTAGAAGTGGACATTAGTGGATAGATGAATTATTGTCATCATGAAACTGTTGCCTGGGGGATATTCACACTGGTGTCTGGGAAAAGAGCTTCACTGCCAGAGTCCTCAGAAGGGTTAACAAATCTTTTACTCTTTAGTTGCCTATGTATATGCCTATATGTATACGTGTGTGTGGCTGTCTATGTCTATTTTATTCATATTCTGAATTTTTTTTAAACTTACAGTCTTATTCACTTTTTGCTTTCCTGGTTTGTAGATTGTCTCAGAGATTTTGCATGTGAAAGCCATTTAGAGAAGTTGCACTTAGATTTCCCGCATTTTAGGGTGGACTTCAGATAGGTTTATTTATTTGTTGAGAGGGGCCCTTGATATATTGTATCCAGCCCTTTTTGCTGCCATTAGCCACCTGGCAAAGGGATTGCAAAGGGTTCAGCAGAAGTTGAACTAGTAGAAGCAATATACACAGTAGTTAATTAAATTGGCCAAAGTACTTTTGACTGCAGCTTCAGGATTTTTAGGGAAAGGCCTTATTAATTTTTTCCAATTTACTTTCAATGATCTGAAAATAATTACTGGCACACTATTCCACTGCCTAATAAAGTATTTTATCAGAAAATTTCAAATTGACCTCTGTAAGTTACTACCAGGTTATCTGCCTACGAAAAGAAAATAAGGGGATCTATTTTCAGTGTGCTGTAATAGCAAAAATACTGTTAAAAGAGTTCATAATGGATCATTTTTAAGATTGCATTGAGTTTTACTGGACTTTTAAAAATTACATGAGTGTACTTTTAAAAATAATTAAAGGCTCAATCTCAGTTGCACTGTGTTTCAGTGGAACCTTAATATACTCTATAGCAGAAATTAAAAGGGTATAAAATACAACAATGTAACATAAACATAGGTGAAAAATACTCAATTCTCAAAAAAAAAAGGTGAACCCTCTAGAGAAGGGTGTCTAAATCCACAATTCTTATCTCTCTTCACAGATCTGTTTCCTCTTACCTCTTTGCTTTCAAACAGCAGTGTAAAAGGTTATCCTTTTACCTTGCTTATCCATGTTAGTATTTTGGTTCCCAACTCAAGGAATTATTGGAGATCGGATGTTTATGTCAAGAAAATGGCTGTTCTGAGAAATCCAAGGCAACTGTTTAAGTGTTATCCATAAGTAGGATTAATTTTAAAATGGAAGGGGCTGGGATTCTAGTACACATATATACAGATGTATTTATACGCTGTGATGCATTTTTTCCCCCAGCATATTCTAGTGCACTGTTCTAGGTTGTTCTGGTAGAAAATTCATCTTTCCCATAATTTTATATGTGAAAATAAGCACTGGCTGATTTTTTTTTTCTAAGAACTCAATCTAGCAAAAGCATGTAGATTAGTTTGGGAAATCACTTGGTTTCTACCATTGTATTTAGGCTGATAAATTTGCTGGTACTAGGTCTAGCCTTTCAGTATAGTTCTGGCCAGAACCTTTCTGCATTAACTCTCTCTTCCTTGCAGAATAACCAAAAGAGTTCAAGTCCTGTACGTGGTCTTTAGGGGAAAGTGCTTAAGTTTGCAGTCAGATCTACTTAAATCTATGCAAAATGTTTTTTTTCTGGTAAGAATGTACTGCTGTAAGAATGTAATGCTTGACATTGTTCAGGAGATCCCCAGCCAGTTCCTGCTTCATATGTCTATACTGAGTTTGAATCTAAATGATTTCCCTTTCTAAATTTCCTTAAAATATAAAGCTTTGCATTGCCAGTGGATGTGCATGACTGATGATGTTGGTTTTGGACAAGATTTTACTGACAACAATACTACCACTTATAATAACTTTTGCTCTCTTGGACATTACCCTCTGTCTTTACCCTATTTGTTAACATGAAAATATTGTCATGGGCTATTTTAAAGGAGTAATAAAATCGAGAGGATAGACAAAAAACAATTTTAAAATACTCAGGGATGAAAATACTAAATACTGAGGGATATCAACAAAGGGATGTTACTTGCCTGTTCTAGAACCACTGCTTGCAGTAAAGAATAGAGCTGTAGTGGCTGTAAAAACTGCTAAAGCCTTATGCATCTCAGTGTAGTGAAGGTGATGTGTGAATTCAGATAGTGGCAAACTGACTTGCCAAACCCTACTTACCCTAAGCTCTCACACAACATTTTGATATCTTACTCAAGTGTTGCTAAAGTCCAGACATATTAGATTTACTGCTTTCTTCTTGTCAGCTGGGTGAGTTACTCTGTGAAAAAATAGGAAATTTGGTTTTTAGACATAATTTGTTCTTGTCACTGTTCATGTTGGCTCGTTCTTAATTTTGTTCTTTGCTACTTGCTTATAAATTGTTTGCTTTTTCTGTAGCATCTTTCTAGGAGCTAATATCAGATGGTAAGCTCGTAATTTCCTAGGTGCACCTTTTTCACTCTTCCATGTTGGTGTTTTTAACCTGGAAAAGACCATCATTTGGAATAGGGAGTCCAAATCTTAAGTCTCTGCTATACCTGATTCAGAAACATAGATTTCTGAATCTGGCTACCAGCATCCAAGATGAATACTGTAGTTACTTGGTTCCCCGATTATCTAGGTTTTTAGGTCATCTTTGCTTTCACCCTTACACTTGACTTTTGATCTGAACTATCCTTTTGAGAATTTTCTGTTTCAAAATCATCATGCTTCCACAAAAAGGCTGTGTTTTGAAGAATCAGAATTTCCTGATCTTTCACCAAAAATTCCAGACAAGTTCTAACCTTTTTCCAGCCCCACCCATTTTCTACTGATTATAACTTGCCTAAAATACATTACAAATATGTGAAAGAGGGCATGCCTACACTGGCAAGTGCAGGCAGGTCTGAGCTCACTTTGCTTTGCTAGCCTAAGAAAGGCAGGGAAATGCTGGGCAGAGAGACCCATGCCGGTTCAATGAAATTTCAGCTGCCTTAGTGCCATCTTTTGCACAGCCTAATGTGACCATCTAAGATCTTACCGTTAGGGACTTACCAGTCTAGTTCACCACTTGAGTAACTTAGTTAGACTGCATGTGTTTTTGCTGGTGTATCTTGGTGGTGGTGCCATGGGGACCTACTGGTTCGCGGAGGTTTGTGTTAGCACAAGCGCCTCTGAGCTGCGCTCCGCTTTGAGGTGCAGACACGCTGGTGCCAGTCACAGCAACCACATGCGGTGGGGATGCTACCAACAAGCACCAGGCCTGCTGAAAGTCATCAAAGCTGTTTTCCTACCTTAATGAAAATAAATATTAGTATTTACTTCATTCCAAAGTCCCTTTTGATCTTATGAAACTGAGTTATTTTCTTTTATTTATTACATTACTCTTCCCAGGAAAATGAGAAAATTTTTCTGAGTATTAATCTTTGAAGGGGACAAAAGTATTGCTTTTCAAAGTCAGTCTTGATGTTCAGTCCTTGATATCCAAAATGAAAAGACCTGGTGGTATCCAAAGTTGCAAGAACAGCTGTACCTAACCACAAGGATCAAAGCGGTCACGATACTGTATATAATACACTTGTTTCAGTGCCTCAGAATCAGTTGCATAAATAGTACAAAATGGAAATGTTTTACAAAATAAACTGGAAATTTACCTTTCCTCAGTTCCCAGCTTGCTTCATAATCTCCCTACTCACTATGTAGTATAAATTAATTTCTACTACCTAAATCACAATACTACCTAAAACACAATAATCATAGGGTTCTCCAGCATTCTTTTTTTGCAAAATGCACAATACCTTTGTCTCCCAATGAAAGCATACATTCAAATAGCTCTTTTTTTATGTCCGTTCAGAATAGTCGCTAAATTGGGGTGGAATGACATTATCTCTTAACTTTTCTGTCTGCTTATTCTATATGTAGAACATTGGGAATGAATGATTGTTTTCATTATTTATATTTTTATTTAAACTAATTCCACCCCAACTGATCTTAACTGGTAGGTAAAGACAGGCCTGCTGCTGTACAAGCTCACTGCACAAAACTTCTGCAGTAAACCCACAGCATCAGACTCTGTACAGATGCACTATGAGACTGAAACGTGCAGATACTGGCCACGAATTCCACACATCAGGCACCTTGGCTGAAGCTCAGGTATCAGAAATCCCAGACAACTGCACAGCGCTTTATTGTGTTAATAAGGGAGGCTAAGATTTCCTACTTCCCCCATATAAATCCATGTCTGACTAATACAAAAGCAATGAAACCAACAAGTGGCACGTAGAGCCGCAGCATGAATGAAGCCCCATTTCCTATGGATTGGTGCCTTGTGGTTGGTTGACCTTGATGGTTATGAAGGTAGAAAAATCCAGAGGCTTTTTCTATGACTGAGTATTTATAAGTGCTTGCCTGCAGGTTCTCAGGTATCATAAGTGATGTGAAAGCCTTCTGCAGCCTTTCCTTTAGCCAGAAACATATATGGTCTCAATCCTCAGTTTGACCATCTATTTCTGCAGAATTTATGGAAACATAATAATCCTGGAGATCAATATCCTTTTGTGTAATTTCAGTTGAAATCAGATGTTGAGTTCAGAAGTTTTTTTAGAAAACACACACTTGCATGTATATTGATTGTGAACAGATAACTTCTGACTGCATAACAAACTATGGTAGAAACGTCATTGTTTTTCATAAGTGTATTTGGGGAGAAGCTAGAGTCTATTTTCCATAATTCTGAATGTCTGCATAGGGAAAATTGTTGCCTTTTAAAAATTCCTATTTTGAGAAGTCTGAACTAAGTCTTGGTTTGTGCCTTAGGAAATAGTGCCAAGTCAACTTAGCTGTCTTGGAACTCTCAAGACACAGAAGTAGGGTGATGGACAATGAAGCAAGAGATTACAAGATTATAGACTTGTGAAATTTAGATTAATTTTAAAATTGCTCTGAAGTTAAACTCTGACACTAACCCACAGCCTAATTACTTCAGGATCATAAGAAATGCTCTACATTCTTCTTTCAAAAAAAATTAGACTTAGCTCTTAATATTTTACCATTTTTGTGACTTTCAATCTTACAAAGGAAATCCAAGCACCTTGGTTAACTTTTTAAATATCAAAGAAGCAACTTTTTAGTGAAAAGCAATAAATAATTCTGGTTGTATTTATAACATTGATTTAGTACTGATTATAGCAGAAATCTTGTTTTTTTCTCTGAGATAATATGTTTCTGTGATGCATGTAAATTATGGTTGTAATACATAGTTTATCAGAGGCTTTAGTACCAGTAAAACATTATTCTTGGCAGACATCAGTTTCAATGAAACTTGAACCAGAGTTTACACAAGTTCTCATAAGAAATTCATGCATTCATCCATGGAAGGCTAGAAATTAGACCAGTGATGACGTGTTCAAAAAATATTGAATACTCTGGAGAATGAGCACCCCAAAGAGGCATTCACTACCTGCAGCTTACTCTCCATTCATGTAAGCTTGTATCTAGCATAGCTTGCTTTGTGCTTGCCTTGAAAATGTGACAACACTGCATGAGCCCGCGCTCCCTGCGGATGTTGCTTAATGAGACCGCTCTTTTGCAGAATTCTGAGACTTTGTTGAGAGAGATTTACTGAGGAAGACGAGAGTTACGCAGCATCGTATTTGCTTCCCAGGCAAACAATCTCATTTAGAACCCTCTTTGCATTTGCCGCTTTAATGTACGCTTAGAATGACTGCAGACAGACACATGTGTACGTACACACCTACTTACACGTACATATACACAGAGGAACAGGAGCTTTGACAACTGAATCCTAGCAGGGAAAGATTGTATTTTAAGCTGTAAGGTAAATTTCTAGATAAAGCTTCTGCATTTGTGAAGGAAATAATTGTTTTGATGGCTGAAACATTACTGAGATACTTTCAATACATTTGCCTTACTTCTGAAGTCTAGAGCAGAGCAAAGGTAGTTTCTCAAGGGAGGAAGGGAATATGTACTCTGGTTGCCAGCAGCTATAGAAGAGAACAGGTATTTAGGGAAAGAAAGAAGCATTCATTTATTATGTATGTTTTTTCTTTTACAGTATGTACTGTGTCCAATTTAATTTCTGACATCCTTGCTGTTTTCATTTGATCTCAAGGTTCAGCGAGGCTATATTGAAAGACTTACAATCTAATCATTATTAAAATTCAGTAAAAGAGTAAAAGGGATGTATTAAAGAAATGCTTATAATCAGGAACCACTGATTGCCAGATTTGTATGCCACATCTGTCCTAACTTCATCTCCTAGCAATGAACAATATTATATCTTGTGATCTTTATGAGCAGTAAAGAATACTGAAGGGGAAATGAATTTGCTATGACTTCTAAAATAGGGTACTTTTAATAAGCTGTGAAGATCTGTGCACTCTCTGATGCATCCACAAACACTATCAGTAACTTTTCTTTCCTACTCAGACAAACCTGCTGCAATTTTGAGAAGGCCTTATTGGAATATTTGAAATAAAGAATGAAAAAAACATTATTTGCTATGAATGTTTCTAAACTTTTTGATAATCAAAGGTACTGTGCTTTGTCAGTCTATGTCAAAGTACAGAAGAACCCTTTGACATTCTTTGAAAGTGTCCGGATAAAAGTTACAAAACCTATAAAATATAAGTCTCTTAAAATCACATGATCACAAAATGGTTGAGTTTGGAAGAGACCTTTGGAGATCATCTAGTCCAGCTCCCCTTAAAATCTTCAAATCTGAACACGGCAGTCTTAAAGTTGTGATTTTGATGTGACAAGGTATATCCAGTTCTATTTCTGATTTACCTTGCTTGTGTGGAGTTGTCAGAAGTATAATACATCTTCAAATTCCTGTTACGTTAACCTGAAATTCCACTCAACATGAAAATTATTATTGTGAATATTAATTTTTTCTGAAACACCTAAGTGACTTAGATTGTCAAACCCTTTAAACACACTTAAAAATATTATACAAATATCTTGAGTTTCCTAAAAATATATGTGGAAGGACTTGAATAAGCAAGAAAGAATAGGGATAGATAAGCCTGGATATCTTGAACATTGAAAATGCATTTAGTTTCATGTGAAGTATCATTTAATTTGACAAAAAAAAAAAGTGTCCAGTTTATAGTAAGGAACTATTACAATATTTCTACCCAAGAAAAGTCTAGAGAGATAATAGCATTGTTAGGTGTTAGTGTTAGACTCACAAAGTCTCAAAAGGAGCATAGCTCAGATGCACCTCTTTTAATACAATCATTTGCCATGGATACATATTTTATTAATCAACACCTGATATTTAGCCTAGAGCTTGAGATGTGGAGTTCTTATATCAACTATAATCCTGCAGTGTGCTCATGTTTGGAAAACACTGATTTTTTCTACTGATAATAGACTCTATGATTATGTCTTTGTTTTCCATGATAATTTGCAGTTCAGTCATTGTGCCTATTCTAAAATTAATTACGTTGGCCAGACAGATGTTTTTGCATGGATCTTAATTTAACAAAGCTTGAAAATTCCATGCTTTGCTGCATAAAAGCCTTTCAAATACTTTTCAGATTATTGGAAAATTGAAAAATGTATTTGGAATTGAGTAGAATTCACTAAATATATGCAGTGTGTGCCTATAGTATATCTTAGTTAAGTGCAATTTATTTTTTAATCCCTTTGGAATTATCCCTTCTTGAATATCTGATCATTTTCTAAATGAAAATTTCAAAATAAAAAATTGACTTGAGTCAGTTATTTTTTCATGTTCATCTAATTTTAGTTGTTCATCAGATTCAACCTGTAGTCAGTCATGGTTCCCAATTCCCCCCAAATATTTTTCCTATATGTGGTGAGTGTGGAAGATTCTCAGCTCTCATTGACATATTTAGGAATCTGTCCTAATGTCTTAAGTCTTGTTCAGTTTCAGGAAAGTATGGAAAATGTGTGAAGAGGAAGGAGACACCAACACAGTAATACTTCCTTTAAATAGTTTTTAAAATTATTTTAGAGCCTGCTAACTAGAGGAAGAAGAATTTCCTTCCATTACTTTCATGAAAAAAATTATTAGAATGACTGATAATTAATGTTAAACCATACTTTTATTTTGAAGGAATATGAGAAGCTCAATAGAGTAAAAATGTTGCAAAATAAATAATTAGATTATTGTGGCTAGTCAAGTCTAATTAAGTGAGCTACTATCTAAAAGAGAAGATACATAATTGCAGAATCAAAATTCTGTTACTAGTGCTAAAAAATACACTCAAATGAAAAGGAATGCTCTGATGTATCTCTATTTAAGATCAAGGTGGTTATATTTGAGAAAGTTTAGCAATTTCCCAGCACGTGTGAAAAATGTTGTAAAATGACTGAAAAACTGAGACCTATTGACATCAGACCCAACAATATTCAAAATTACTTTGCCTTTTAGTAGTGCATCTAAAAATATAGTGTAAAATATGATTTATATTTGTATTATTCTTGTCAAATATTGTTAACAGGAGTGATTTTTGCGCAAAAGGCATTAAAAATAGTTGGAGGGCTGTAATTCACAATCAGTTTAAGTCAGCCAAACTCTGAGGGTTCAGAGGGATCACTCCAAGGGGTGGTCTTCTGCTCTGGCAGCTACATAGTATTTCAGGTCAACTGAAAATTAAATCTGGAGAAAGTTGGTGGAACACTCAGCCCAGATTTGAAAGAAAACACCATCCTTCTTTTCAGCTGCAACACTTTCTTAAATTGGGTAAACCCAACAGTGACACCATACCCTAAGAATTTTATTTGGGAGCTCAGAAACTATCAGGAAAAATCCAGCAAATAACAGAGCATCAGATTTGTACACAATGTCGTCTCTGAAGTGTGAAGGTGTGTTTCAAATTCTTCAGAGACAAAATATTTATATACATATGAGAGTCAATGGAAACTCTGGCAACTGATGAATAGTAGAACCGGTCCAAATATTTTATTTTGAAATTTCAACACAGATTGTCAAGATGTCAAGTTAAAATCAGAAGCCACAATGAAAACAAATAACTTTTTGTCAGTGCTTTCCAAGTGCTTTGATAAAGAATATTAAAATGCTTTTGAGAATCAATATAATTATTAATGAGAGTAAATTTTAGCTTTGAGATTTGAAAAATTTGGAGTTTGAATTTATCTTTGTCTTTATTGTCCAGTTATTAGACAGTTTGCCAGAACAGAGAAACCTTGAAGTCCCTGACTTGGGACTGAAGGATTAGGATCTGGAAACTGGAGAAATACTTGGGTGGAAGCATCATATATACTTGTTCTGTTCCTGTGTTCTTCCATGGATTTCCACTCTTGATCACTATCAGAAACAGAATATTGGGCTAGACAGACCTTTGGTCTGACTCTCTTGTGTTCTTATAAGTATTTTCTGCCTCTTTTGTCAACCATGAGTTGTATTCCATTACAGTATTTAAGACCATAACCTCATTAGTTGAGAGACTTTCCATATGTTTTCACAATAGCATAGGGGAGCACTGACCTTTGTTAACTCTTGGGTAATGCCCTGTACAAATAACAATAGCATGATTAATAATGTATACTGTATGATTTTCCACCTCCAAAGTAAAACTGTGGGGGTTTTATTGATCAATTTAAGAGGATAAAAAAAGAACTTCGATAAAAGCAATGGGAGTGAAATTAGAGCGAAAGTTTGCAGACTAAATTATGTTCAAATAAGTATGTGACCATTTGGAAGTTTAGTGAATCTAAAACAAACTGGGATGTTTTGGGGTCCACAGTATATGCAATCCATCTATATATGAGTTTTAACACTGTTATTTTAGTAAGCCCAGATCCCACAACCAGGTTATGATGTGTTGGTGTCCTCTGTCTAACAGGAGAATCAAGTCTTCAATTAATATTTTTTTTTATTTTCTAAATAACTTGGAAAGAAATATTACAAAGTTAACTGAGATACTTGCTTCGGTAGCTTAGTTGTGAATTTGGCCTTAAGTCTGAAAATGTTTCTGTAACTTTATTCTATAAAGAAGTAGTCTTTTTGGATGAAAAATCTGTCAAGAGGTAATAAGCAAAAAGGCACATCATCTTGCTCAGGAAAATTCCTGAGAAGTTAGGAGGATATGCCAACGAAGTGTTTCCATATATTCACACTATTCTTATGCATCAGCCAGTGGTTGGAAATAGAGTACAGCACTAGATGGGCATTTGATATGACTCAGAACAACTGTTCTTATGTTATATTCTTATGTAACACTGAGTGGTTCCTAAGAAATTTCCACATTTTCCCCTGGTGATTTCATCAACCAAATCAAGGTTTTGGGTGACATGGATCCTTGAAACTTCTGATATATTATTACATTATTTAAATAATTCAGTATTACTGACGTGAGATGCAATGAGTTATTTTATGGATCTGTAGAGAGGTGATCTTTATGTTCATCGTAACAAAGTAGAAATGAATCACCATTTAATTTCTTCATCTTGACCATACTAGAATATAGTGTATTCTTTTAGTGCCATAATTCTTCATCAACCCATATTCTCACGTTAAAAATCGTCCCTCTAAAGAAAACAGATGTAATGTTTCTTTCAGCAAGTTGGCCAAATAAATGAAATGGGCTGTAGTAATTTTTAAAATTTATTTCAATCATTTTCTAGCTGCCTGCTTTTAAGAGTTATTTGGCTTATCATCATGCATAGCACATCAAAGAGTATCTAAATTTCAGTTTGTACCAAGGACTCCTATGACATATGTCACTACTGCCACTAATGTCATTCATATTTATGATAACTAGTGAATAGTGGAACTTCTTTACAGACTTAAAATACTCTGTCTATGCCCACATTGTAGGGCATGTACCCATCCTACTGTGACTATTTTAGCCAAGTCTGTTCTTAAATGTTCACACACATCCCCATGACAGTCTGCCTGCATGAACTCTAGCTTAAGAATTGCACAGGTTTAGTGGTAGGTGGTGCAAAGTTGTGCAAAGATCTTGAGTCTTTAATCACTTAAGGAACTGGATCACAGTGTAGCCTGGGAAAATTCATCAGTGCTTTCTGTGTTTGCCTGTTCAGAAAAATATCATTTTTCCAGCTAACCTTGAAATGAGGTATTTCTTGAGTTACATGTTCCTGACTTCTGCTTCAGCCAAGAGGTAGGTTATGGATCCTTTGGTTGAGCTACGTTTACTTATGGCTGAGAATTTATGCAGAGGCATGTTCTTCAGGACTATGGATGATATTTCAACAACAATTTGATGGTGGGACTTCCTGATAACTGTGAGAGATTTGTGCTTCTTGAAGCTGCTACAAATTCTCTATGTATAGGACAGTGCTTCTGGTACAGGGCAGCCTGTACTGAGCTTTAAGGTCATATTACCATGCAGAGTTGAGGTTTCCAGCAATGGCTCTAGGACTTCCTAAAGATTCTGAACTTTCAGATGCCTGCAGGGAAGTGGGAATGTGGTGCTGTTATCCTGCACCACCAGTGGAGGTTAGTAATCATTCCTGCAAGCCACTGTAATACAGTTCATTATGCAAGATAAAATCAAATATTACCTGTCTTATAAAAGCAGTGTAAATTCCACTGCATGAGCGAAGACTGAATTTACACAGAGGTCTACCACCAGCATACAGAAATGAAGTAGACTATTTCAAACCAAAAGTGGGATTTAGTTACCCAGGTTGCTTATAGTCTTTGGCTAATTAACTCAGTGTCATCACTGAACACTGACTAATCATTTTGGCTGTGGGTGGTTAATACCACAGTTTATGTGAAGGTTATGAGCAAAACAAATACACCTAAAAATAATACCTGGCTTTTAGAGAACATGCATCCCAAAATATGTTAGGGTTATTAATGGAATCATGTGCCTGAAGTTTGCCTACCAGAATAAGTAAATGAATTTTAATTGAAAAGTGTAGTACTCGATCTTTCAGCAGGCATTGATCAGCTAAATCAAGGCCTGCAGAATGATGGAGTAGTGCCCTTTTCAGGGACAGGTTTATGGACACAATTATGTGATATATGGGAAAGGTGCATCGTACTAGAAAGCTGAAAAGATGAGTGTTTATATTCCCGATGAGGAGGAAGGATTTGTAACAGTGGCAGTGAGTGAACACTGGTCAATATGTTGCATCAGACAGATGAGCAATGTGTGAAGTGATGAATTTCCATTAAAGAGGGAGGTCAAGTATTGATATATTGTTTCTAAAAAGACCATTTCCTTATAATACTACAGATTCTGACTTTTGGAAAGATAAGGGAATAAATGTAAGAAGCTTATTGAGATTTTTAAAGAAAAGAATGACACACACAGGTTGCTAATTACAAAGCTCTGTTTCTGGCCTATCTTATAATTTTGTAATGTCAGCAGCCCAAGGAGTTCATTATTGTTGTTTCTTGTTGCTTTCCAATATCTTTGCTGTACTTAAAGTGACCATCTGGCAAGGAGGAATTTTAAGATTTGGTATGTGCATAGCCTTATCATAATAATATGTAAACATATGTTAAAGTAGCTTGTCCAGTTTTTCTTCATGGCTGAATGGGTATAAATTAAGAACAACTCCACTGGTATTTTTTAGATATTCCTGATTTACACAGAGTTAAATGAGAACAAAGTCTGGCACATTATTTTTTAATATTTTCTTACTGTAATATTTATGCTGAACAAAAAGTATATCCCTACATTGCAGGGTTTATAGATGGACTTTTTTTAAACATTCTGTTTTGAATTCTCCCATTCATTTACTATCTTACAGTTCCATAAGGGAAAAGACAAATTACTACAAAATATTTGCTTTCTGGCAAACTGTCTTTCAGACTGCTGTCTTAAATGCAAGAGAAAATATACAAAATTCAGTTTTTCCTGCAGTCTGATAGTACCAAACACTATTTTCTCTTTAAGGCCAGAAGCTTGTGTTCCAGCATTCCTTCCAAAATAAAACAGAATAAAATATCCTGCTCCGAAGAGCTGCAGCCAGTGTCTGCCATTTACCTAAGCAGTGTTAGCTGTTGGCAGGGAATAAAAGCTCCAGCAATGGCACAGCTCTTTGAAGCAATGATGATCCCTCAGCACACTAAAAACACTGGGGTTTTCCCACCTGGCATTCCTGCTAGAGCTTCACAAACCCTGGACAGGCATTATATCCTCTGAAGCAAAACAGTCTTAACACATCAGTTAAAAATCCTGCCTCCAGTGATATCTGTGGCAAAAACCCCAATGGAGGCAGCATTTCACCAAGTTCATTCAGGCTCCAAAGACGGTTCTTGATGTTTATAGGATTCCACTATGCAAAACCATAAAAGTTCCTTTGACAGCAATTTCCCATCCACTGGCATGAAAGCTGATCCTGGCTTGTGTTCAGCCATTGGAACAAATGTTAGCAGCTGGCACAAGCCAGGGTTGCACCCACCATCCTAAGACTGAAGAGTCACAAACATGTGCTCCATTTTACTTCTCCTAGTCCTGGCTTTCATAAAACACTTCTCAAATTATCCAGAGAATTTGGACTATTTCTTTTAAAAATTGCTTAAGCATTTTGAAATTACTTCTCCAATATGCTACGTGTTAGATAAAGAATTCATGAAAGTGTGGGGTGATATAAAGTTTTTATTAGCGCTCATTTAGGATGACCTTTTTATTACTCACTGTTGGCAAAACCACAAGCGAGTCATGGTCGTCCTGAATGCATGCCCAAGAAAGTCTTTATGCTACAATGCACCAGTAAGGCCAGCAGGTCATCAGTGAAGCACATACTAAACAACTGACAAGTAGGACTTGCCTAGGGAATGTAACTCTGGCTCATTATATCTATCGATTTCTGTGCCCTGCAAGGGCCGGGATGTTTCTGAAACATACTGGCGTATCACAATAAAAATGACACTTGCTTTTCTTTGTATGGCGTGAAGATGAGAATTTGATTTGAATCTAATTAGCACGCAAATAAGACAGGCAGACTTAGCAAATTTTTTGATTGTACGAAAAAAGAAGAAAAATAGGATAGACATTCGTATACCCTGTTGGTATGCTTATGTATCAGTCAAAACCCTGCATCAAAGCCTCAAGTCACGGAACAATAATCTTAATAAAACAGTTTATTCCAGACTGTGGAATTTATCAGGACATAGCAAACATACCTAACAAGTGGAGTGACATGGCCTGTAATATGGCTGCTTTATAGTCAAAGAACAAATTGGTAAGTGTAAATCTGTATACAGTTACGGAGAGAACACGCTTATTGTCTTTTTCCCTTCTGCAGTGCTTCTAAATTCCATACACAGCTCTACCACTGACTTCCTGAACACATGCATGGTGCTTTCAAAAGTGGATATTAGAGTAGTGGTTGGAGTATGTTTATCTTTTGTCTTTAGTGACTCCCTCCAGTACTGCATAGTTGTCTTTCTCAGTACATTTTGATGTTCTAATTTGAGTCATGGGCATATTTTTTCCACATAATCTCATGCATGATTGCTCAGATTCTTTTCGAGTCTTCCAAAGTTTTCTCCCAAACAGTGTAGCTGCTAATGTATGAAAGGAAGGGTGAAAGAAGTTGACATGAAATTTGTTTGCATCTGAAAGGAAAATAAAAAGTGAAATTTGTTATATTAGCCTATTGTTTTACCTTGAGGCCATTCAATTATTCCTGTGATAAATGATAATCTATTAACTTCTGTGAATTATATTACTTGTGATTTTCTCTTGGTCTTGCCCCACATGTGGTAGGATTCCTTCATTGCTTTTTCACTTTCAGTTATCATGTAATCATGATTTTCTCACCTTTATAGTCCTTCTTATAATCATTTCACATGCAGAATTCATTCTGATTGTTGGGTTCTGTAATGATGGCGATGACAATATTTTACTTTCTATAGTCATTTCATCCAGAGCACTTTACTTCATAGAAATACGACAGCTTTGAAATGCAGACACTTCTGGGAACAAGGACAGGAATCAGTATAATGATAAAAATACTAGACAGGGGCAAAGGGCAAATAATTATTGTTACTAAAGTTGCCATTGGATTATTGATGTTCATGCAAACCTTATAGCACAGAATTTCTCTTTCCTTTCTCTTTCCTTTCTCTTTCCTTTTCTTAGTTCTTATTCTGCAAGATCTATTCACAGCTGCATTTATGACATTCAGTTTATTCCCTTTGACTAGTGAACATTTGGAGTGGCTGAATCAGCCATAACATTTGAACCTGTGGTGCCAGACAGTCTAAGCTTGCTGCATTAAGATATCCCTTTCCTGATTTCTTTTTCTTTTTTATTCGGTGTCTTTTTTAGTTCTACTTAGAATTTCCTTTCTTTTATGCCAGGATGTTTGGCAGCCGCTGGGATGATTTTTACGAGTAAAGTGGTTGTGTATTTACTTAGACATGAATTTGCCACCTTTCTTTTAATTCCAGTCCAATGATCAATCCGCCTGATGTTTATTTCCCCTTTCGTTTCTCCAGTAAGTCTCAGAACAAGATCTGGCAGGCTGATTTGTATGTTGTGTAGAAGTTCTTCCTCAAGTCTGCTAGTATTGGGTAGTTTTTGCCATAAAAATGGTTTTGTTCTAAAAATACACAAAACTAGTCATGCTCCATGACCTGTCCTGAGTCATAGCATACGAGATATATGTAAAGAGACTGGCAGAAGAACTCAGGTTAGGATAGCCAAAAAGAACTTCACAGGCTCTATAATTGCAAGGGTGTAAGGAAGTCAAACAAAAGCTACCATATGGTGCAATCTTATTACATGTTTACAATATTTATAGATAACTCAGATTTCAAAATGTATCAGTTCAATATAAATTCAAACATCTAGTGAGTAGAAGTTAATCAGATGGGCCTTGGCAGTTTGGGACTCATTTCATATAACTTAGAACCTCAACTATGTATACACCTGCATTTGAATTATTCACATTAGTCTACACTCATAGGAGAGAGGTGGGCACTTTTAGGGTGTAACTTATCCCACCTATTTTAGATGCCTGTTTTAGGCATCTTTAGGAGGAAGGAAATCATGCTGCATATTGATGAGCATGAACATGCTGCAGTGTTCCAGAACAGCCAGGTCTATGCTGATGGTAAGGGCGATTCACTCACATCCAGATTTTGATAGATGAATTCCCTCTGCAGGATGTCAGAGAAATGAAGTGAGTATCTAACTGTTCAAGGGAAGAAGCAGAACAATTCATAATGGAGTATCTTCTCCCTTAGAAACCTGTCAGTGTTTTGACACAGCCTTTAGCCACTATCGTGTAGCATTTATTTGGGGTACAAAATTGTTTTAAAAAATGTTTTTTATTATGGTTTTGTTATTCTTATAGAAACTGGCATCCTAGATGAAGAGGTTTCCTCTAGTACTTCTTCATGGTGGAACAACTCTAGGTGGAATTACGAATAAATGTTTGCTGTGGAGCTTATATCATCCTTAGCAAATCAGACATGTAATACAACTGCTAAAATAATAGAATTTAGTGGTTCAGTTCACAACCATTTTGCAAACCTCCTTTCTTACACTGAGAAGGTTGTTTAAAGAACTTAGGTGTTAGTGATAAATTTTCACATGCTTTTCTCCCTCTTTTAATTCACTTGTAAAAGTAAGTGCCTCCAAGTGACATCCCTAGAAGCCAGCAAGTTGAATGGGTGTAGCCTAAACAGGAAGTAATCTGAGATCTCTGCAAGCAGCCAATCTCCTGCCCCTCAGTTACTTTGGCATGTGGCTGTTGCCTTTGAGGGAAATGCTAATCTATTACCCTTCTTTGGTACTATACGCTTAAGTGGGTAGATTTGTTTTCAAGGAAGTTCAGTGATGGAGATATTTACTAGAATGAGAAGAGATCCAGTTTCAATTTATGCTTTGTCTGATTTATAATAAGGGCTTGAAGTTACCTCTTCCATATCCCAACAAATGGAAGGGATAGTGGGCCTTCTGGGAGGAATATTTCTCAGTCTCTCAGACAGGAACCACTGAGTTTTGTAGGAACAAATGCTAATTGGATCAGTGGCCTAAATCTCTCTTTTCCAGATGCTCCTTCAGTGTCATGGTCATGGGACTAAAGAGTCAATTTCTCATATTTTGATGTGTGTATGTGTTTGTGTCTGTGTGTTGGTCTTTGTCTTATCCCTCATCACTGAATGGTTGTTTCAGCTTGGGGAGAGCAGGGAGAGTACAGGATGGGTGAGTGACTAAAAACCAAAATTGTTGAGTAAAACAAGAAACAAAGTCTGTCCTAAATTTAGTTTTATCCCAAGCTATTTTTATGGAGATCTCACTAGTGAGCATGCTTTCAGAGCAAAACAGAGGACAAATGAGTAGGGAAATGTCATCTGGGTGTTAGATTCATCTCAGCAGTATCAGGGTTTGAGAAGAGTTGCAAATGTCTGATGACACGTAGATCAAACACCGCTTTAGATAAGTACACGCACTTGGGATCCCGGGGGCACCTGAGTGTTGACTTTCCTGTTTTCCGGTTCTCCAGAATTTCCACTAATATCAGTGCAATTTTGGCTAAATTGCCAAAAGAGGAGATAGTCTTTTAATTGCCATTTTAACAGATGCATTAGTGCTGGATTATTGATAGACATTTTAATCACAGTAGGTGACTAACCTGGAGTTATCTTACACTGAAATCAACTATTTTATATTATTTTCTCCAAATACAATCATCCAAATCAATAAAATGTGCTAATTTTTAAGGGAAAATAATGTGATAGATATATTACAGGAAGGGGCTCTTAAAATTTTAGTCTTATCAAAATCAATGGCAAAGTAACACCGATTTTATTGGGAGAAGAAACAGGGCAAAGTGATAAATAATCTTTAAACTAAATTTACTGAAGGTCAGATCTAGAAGACTGATATATTAAACTATACAATAATTGGTAATAAAATGCTGCAACTTCCTAGGAAGAGAAAAAAATAATTTCATTTTGGTGAGCTTAGCTGCGATAGTAAGTACTCAATCCAGCAGATGCTTGCACACTGAGAACAATCTAAGCAAATCATGAAAAGGAAACACTGAGTCTTCACAACCTTTTTTGTTATTGAGAACTAGCAATACAAGAATATTTGACATACAAGAATACTTGATTTCAGTATGTATAAGGTTTAGGCAGTGCTTATATGTAAGTATATATAAATATGTGTGTGTATATGTGTGTGTGTTTATGAGTGTGTATATATATACACACATACACATATATGTATAAGAGCAGTTTATAAGAGCTAAGGTACAATGTCAAAATCTGGAAACTAACATTTTCACAATTTTAATTATGTCAAGGAGACTTTTTAAGAGTGACATCAGCCTATGGAAATTGAGCAGGATAATTTTTTTTGAAAGGTAGAGCTATTTTTGTTACTGGAATTTATTTTGGTTTTGTTCTACTCTTATGCATGGGAAATATGATTGTTATTCCATAGCCAAAACAACCTAATGTGCAAACTAATCAATCGGAGTATGAAGTGTCTTCTAATGAGTACATATACATTCCAGTCAGATGCAGTGACAGTGACACCTCTATCTATAATCCAGGTTTTCTTGGATTTTATCTTTTAATCTTTGACTCTCTTGCTTTTCTGAAGTTATGGCAAAGTTGTGACAAAGTTTGTGTCTTCAAAGAAACCTATTTAGTTTTGATGTTTAGTCCACTCAGAAATGTATGAGGCCATTATTGATTTAAAGGCAAAGTTTCAAAGTTTTTAGAATAAGTAGCTTTATTTTCAAAATGCAAGCTTTTTTGGTGTGTTCAGAGGGGCAATAATCTCTGAGAGAACTGACATGTTTCCCCCTTTTCTTTTGTAGCCAAGGGATGCTAAATTATTTTATGTTTTTTTGGAGGACTTTATAGTGAAAAACAGCCCTGGCTGAGGACGGTTTAAGGCTGACCTAGCTGTATGCAGTATTTTTCCACTTTACACAAGAAAATAAACGTATAAGGTTTATCAGCCACTGGATAGAGTGCCAAATCCCAGACAAGGTTTTTCTGAGGTCTACATATGCCAGGATGGTAATGGATAATGGATTGGTAGTAAACTGTCATGCCAGGGGAAAATACTGGCCTGTCACAAAAGTCCCAAAAGGAAAAAGAAAAACTCTGGTTTGGGAAGCCTACTGCCAAAAAGCGGTGAGATCAAGTAAATGAGCATAGCTGCCAAGCAACAATTTGAGTGACATTTTTGTGGATGTGAGCCTGTTTTTCTAATTCTGACTGGCTTCCCCAATTGAATAATAACGTGCTAATGCTAATTCCTCCAGTCAAGCATCTAGAGGTGCTTTCTCCCAGTGTTGTTATGATCCCTGTATAGGAGTCATAGGAAATGACATAAGGATGAGACTTCCCCCAGCAGAGTTACTCATAGGTTTGGATATAAAACATAGAAGTCCTACGGAAAGGAAAAGGTTCATCTTCCCTCCCAGTATAATTCTTACATAAAGAGCTACATATATCTGTATGATTGTTCTTTACATGATGCAGTCCATATTTCAAAATTCATATTTCAGGTATGTTTACCGTGCCATAAAACCAGTCCTTGATTCTGCTGCGAAAGTGGAAGAAATTACCTCACTAGGTTGCTGTGACTTGAGAGAAATGACACAGGTTTTGGCAGATATTTTCCTTGCCACTACATTAAAGACAGTTGGAAAGACCCAGACTCCTAAACATTTAATACGGCAGTAATTTTAATTTTCTTTTTATCTAGTTTGGGATACTGTTTTACAGTAATGTATAATAAAATGTGTGAGATTCAGTTCTCCCCAGCTGAAGAGAGTCAGTATGTAATACAGCAAGTTTTTATATAGCACCAGGAGCCAGATTTATAGGAAATGAAAAGCTGTGAAAACTGAGACAAGGATTTTGGTCAAATACTAGCTTTTCCAGGGCTTACTTTTGCATGTCTCTTAAAATAATATAAGTTACTAAATTACTTTTAAAAAATGCATTTTAAAATTGCTCTTTATTCATTGGATTGTATCTATGTCTTATGTATGGAGGCAAAGGGAGAAAATTAAAAGGGTTATTCAGTATGTCACCAGTACTTACACTTTAGTCAGAGAAAAAAAAGGATAATCTGCAGGTAGGACTCTATTCTAGAACTTGAGACACGAATGAGATTTCCTGTTCCACCAAATACCTCTGATACATTCCTGAATATATTGCTTAGTTTCGGTTGTAATTGAACTTGGCTCAGCAGCATTCACATACCGTATAAGACCATGATGACGATGATTGCAATAATGGTTGTGCAAGGCTCAGCTATACAATTATGGACACAATACGAGCATCCTGCATAGAAGCTCGCAGGTCTAATGTTACAACAAGGAGAGCCCTTGCTTAATGAGCAGATTACGGAAAGGATATATCATAACCAGATAGCATGGGCTGCAGAAGTTTTAATACTCCTAATAGGATATGAAGTGTATGAAAGGGAGCTCAGGGTCTATACAAATGAGCGTGATCAGTAGATGAGGAGCTTTGCAAATGCTTTCTGACAATTCCTGTATCCCGTTAGGTACATGAGCTAGTGTTTGGCACAGTGCTGCCAAGGGCGTGCATGAGTGCTTCATGACTGAAGATGAAATGAGAGATGTGGTTGCATGTTAGTTTTAACAACGAGTGGGAATACAGTTCATAAACTAGCATAGTGCAATGGCTCCCACCTAGAAAATGACAGCTTAGTAACATTTAGCAAGATAAGTTGCAAGTGATAGGGACTTGCTCCATAATACTAAAGATACTGATTTTAACCTTCAGTGATCAGCTGTGCAGGGGGCCATTCTACATGTATTCCCAACAGCTGGAGGGCTTCAGCTGAGCCCACTCCCCTCTTCCAGAGGGAGAAAGAAAGACAGGTTTCTTGCATGTGTACTTACCTTCTTTTACGTGTCTATGCAGAAGGCAATCTGATAGCTGTGATCTAGTTTGCCTGATCAGGCAATTTTTTAAAAACTGTCCTCTGAACCGGTCCTGTCGTACCTTCCTTCTCTGAGATTTCCAAACGTAAAGATTCTTTGTCCTCTGAAAAATAATTTTCCTGTCGAGAGGAATATGTTGCAACCTCTTTTATGATTTTTCTCATATTCCTTCTTGTTAAGCCACAGTATTTGCCTGAACTTTCCAGTGAATGTTTTTGTTTGTCTAAATACCATGATAAAATCTCTGCTGTATGTTACATTTTTGCAGCTTTTAAATTATAGTTTTAATTCTTTTTTACTTTTAAGAGGTATTACTATTTTCCTGTTTTCTTCTTGTTGTCTTCTAAAATAAAGGGAAAAAAAAAATTTGTGAATGTATGAGGATAATGTAATTTGTAATGTAATGCAATGCATCAATAAAATATTACTGCTATAAGTTACCCCTGAGTAAGCAACTGAATATGCTTTTAGAATGTATGATTTTTGAATTCAAATGAAGAAAATCTTGAATGTTAGGGATGCATTTTTCTGAAAAATTATTGCACTAAATTTCCTTAGCATGAACATCACTTTTTCAGATTCCTTATTTATTTTTAAAATAGCCAAAAACTCTCTAAAAAATCTTTGTATTTGCTGTAAATCCAATAAAGAGACTAGCTGGTATTTTCTACATTAATCTTATTCCTCCCAAAGCTCAGTAATAGTTTTAAATATTCTGTTGTGTAACTTTTCTACAAGGTAATGTGAGAGCCATTTTAAATAAATTATATATCTAAAGCTATTTAACTTTACTTTTTATACAGTTAGGAACCAGCAATGGTGTAATAAAAATACCACAGTTTAAAAAGATGTGAAGGGTTAAAGAACTTTTCAGTTAGGGTTTTCTTTAAGCTCAGGTGCCAGAGGTTAATGGTGATTACTGCTGTCTCAGGCTGCTGGCTGTATTTAGTTTGTTGCAGCCTAGACCTGGGGCAGGTTTTTTTTCCCTTCTGTCCCCTCTTTTATACTATTTCTTGGATTAACAGGAATGAAGAGTTGCAGTATCAAAATGTTTGCAGTTGGAAAGTTGTAGGTTTGATTTATTTACTTATATTTGGTGGTGGTGGCTGTGGGTGTTTTTCCTAGGAGACAAGGGAAAAAGGGAGTCAGTGCTGGAGAGACATCTCAAGACTTGTAATAAAAATGTCATAGGTAAGGAGAAAGGTAAATCTAGGTTATACTTGGCAGGTGTGTTCTGGAGGAGAGCGATTTTCTGTTTGGGTAGGTTTTGTGCTTGAGCACTGTCAATGCTGTAAATAGTCAGCAGTGGAGCTTGGCTGGGATGTAGGAATCCTGTATGCCTCTGTGCGTGTGCCTGGTTCTGGCTAATGAAAACCTTCAGGTGTTGTCTGAATTTGTTAAACCAAGTTCCTCTGATCTGAGTTCTGCTTTCAGTCAAAATATCTGACAGGGAAAGATACAAATTGTGAAGGACTATCTCTGTACTAGATGTGACTTGTTTTAACATGTAGCAATTTTTCTGTTACATTATAAGCTATTTTTCTATTTATGATTATATAATGGCATAATTATATAATTAGAGAAGGTTTTTCCTCTGTTTTTCCAATAGATTATTTTAAAATTTTCCTTTCCACTGCGTGGTCTGTGCTAGCATGTATTCAGTCAAGTAGTATCCTTGGTGTCTTTCTTGCTGTATAGTCCAAGTGACCTCTTCCTTGCTGCTTGTGTGCTGTTTAAATAAAGTGTATGGGGGAGGGGGGGCTTCACAGACTTTTTTTTGTACTATTGCAACACTCTTGCTGTATAAAAGGTAGGTTTTTATTTATGCCACTCACAATGCTGGTAAAGAAAAGCTGATAGATGCTTTGTTTTTACTACGTCAAAGACAACTGATGCTTGGAAGGTGCATGGCTCTTCACTAAACTCCTACGGTACAGCCTGAAGAATGAGAATTAAATTAAGTGTACACAAAAACTCATAGTTGTACTCTGTTGTATGCAATTGTATTGTCTAAGATTCTGCGTTCCCTTTTCTGCCTTCAGTCCTTTATTAACAGTATTCTATTGTTAGGGATTGGGAATATGGTGGTTGGTATTATTTAGAAGAAACACAGTACATTAGCTCCAGCTGCAATTTGATTATGCCATTATACTTAAGGTAACTTTGTTTTACTAGTGACTGGAAAGAGAATCAAAAACTTGAGCCATTTGGATCTGCTCGCAGTGATTAGTTTGCCACTAATCACACTTACTTTCCCAGGCCTCTAGGCCCCTCTCTCTTTTTGCCTGGAGAGTTTGGAAGCAATGAAGTAACAGGGAAAGTTGGGGCAAAAGATAATCTGCTCAGACTGAAATCTTTCCCAAGAAAATCATATTCTTTTATTTTCTTCCCTTTTATACTGTAAATCATATGCTTCATTGTGGGTTTAATTATTTGGTAAACCTTTTGTTTCACCCAATAAATCCTTACCAATAGTAAAAACTAAAGATGAAGAATACCCTTCATAATCTATGAACCTGAAATCAATGAGAAGTCTGCTTGTTAGATTAGACCTTTTTCATCTGTAAAATACATAATTCATGACCCAGTACATCTGGCCAAAAACATTGCAGCACCTTTCCTCAAGACTTAATCGCGGTTTTCTTTAGCATTTTCAAAAAAGTAAGATCCCTTTAATGTCTTTTTAGAGGGATTCAGAAAAAGGAGCGATCACATTTATGAGCAAGGCGTGTGAGCTTCACGTACCACAGGGAATGCTGTATCCTAGTTTCCTTCTGTCTGTGTGCCATGGTGAGCTGATGGAATCTGAGTAGCTGGTAAATGAAGGCACCTGCTAGAAATTCCTTCCTAATGTATTTATTTCCAAAGCAACTCTCTGTTTTGCTGCCAGGGAGTTTTTCAGTCAGCCTGGTTTTGGTCAATTGAAATCAGCCCTGTTTATTTCATGCATTCTCTATGTTGAGGTGCTGCTGCTTGCAGGCCGCAGAGAAGGAGCACCTGGGCATTCATACTCGCTGAGGGGAGAGTACAGTGTAGCTCGGAAATTGGGGATGGACTTTGAAAGTGGTTTCAGATCTCCTTCATGATTTTATGATCTCAATTTGGTCATACCAAGGTTATCTGAGGGTTCTGTGCTGCGTATATGGTGTTCTTGTAGATGGGATTTGCTGCCTCACTCTGAAAGTGAGGCTGGTGAGTCATCTCAGGGCCACGAGAGTCCATCAGATGTTTTTTACATCTTTTGCTGGTCCACCAGAAGATGTTTTAGATTGTCAAGTATGGCTGACCTGGGGACCTGATCAGAGACCGGAGAATTGGGCTTGTTATCGCTTTATGGAGGAAGTGATGTTAGAGATTGTGTTGAACTGAGACTTAATTACTTTGTGCTGCCTTTTTTTTTTTTTTTTTTAATAGTGATCTGGGATGCATATTATACTTCAAATTGCTTGTCAAGACTTCTTTGAGTTGTTTTACTTTAGATAGTATAAAACTTCCAAAGGGAAAGTAGTCTGACAACAGGGAGAAAAAAGCGTGTGTGTGTGTTGGGGGGGGGAGGGAGCTAATAACCTTGGGTATTTTTGCCTTGTTAAAATATACTAAACTATGAGAAAAGTATAATAGTATGTGCATGTATATATCTACATATATATCTATACACATGTGTATAGATATACATGCCATTTCATGGAAGGAACAAGTAGAATAGTAAGATTACCTGTAAAGAGCAAATATAAATATGTCATAGGGCATATTTGGAAGCTTATTAAGAACTTTCTCAAATGACAGTCTTGGGTCAAATGTTCTATATGCGGATTTAGGTATGGAACAGTCTTAAAAATTGTCATGCTGTCTAAACTGTTGCAGCAGCATATAAGAACCAACCAGTTGCACATTTTCTTCTTAAGCTTTTAAAAGAATTTCAACAGCATGAATTAACCTGTCACAACAGTAGTAGATGTTCTTACAGGATTGCACTTTGAAATAATTTTTCCTTTGTAGTGTTCAAACATTGGGCATTGTCAATCTCAGTGGGCTTAGTGTGTGAAAATAGAGAATCATGAAAAACAAATGCCAGAGCTGTCAAATCAGGACACAGAAATAACATTAACTCTCTTATAATTCTTCATTATAAAACTATTGTGTAACACCAAAGATGGTGACCATTTTCCTGAATTCTAGACAAATCCATGTCATGGTTCATGCCTCAAAAAACAAACAAGACAAGCAACCTAAGCAGAGAGAGAGATGACAGTTTGTCAAGAGCTGTAGTATGTCTTTTCAGTAATACAAGTTACTATATCAACTTTGTCTGAGATTTTCATTAAATTAGTGCAGAGAGCTTGGAAGCCGAACTGAGCCTAAATGGTAAAAGTGCCAAGTACATCACAACTTTGCTTTGTAAGGAATTGCATACTCTGACCTATTATAAGTTTTTAAACTGGGAGAAACTTTTGAGTATGTTCCTGAATACAGGTATTTTAATCATTGATCTGAACCATGGTAATTTCTATGCAGAACTGAGAATGGGTTTAATGCTACAGACCTTCAGAGCCAAACTTTTAGGAAGAAGCTAGAGTTCCCAACAGATATACTGGTGGCCCACTCTGACAGCAAGAAAATTCCTGTCGCACCTGGAAATATTTTTAGAAGCCTCAAGATTTCGAGGAAAATACAGAGGTGCGCAGGGTAGAAGAACTGACTATAAGGAAACTTAATACCATTCAACTGAGTATTCAAAGAAGCTTAAGTATTTTGCAAGTAGTGAAGTCTTGGCCAGTAAGACTCATCACTGTCCTGTCATCTTGTTTGTCAAGTTTAAACATGCGTGTTCAAAGTAAATCTAGCCTATTTTTCAGAAAGACTTGCAAATGGACATCTTTTTCAGGCAAGGCTTTTTAAAGATAAGTGACTTCAGAGTTCAGACTTGCAGACCAATCACTAAACAAGATTGTGGTTGCTGTAAAATATCTCTGTGTAACAGAAAAAGCAGCAATTTTTGATTTAACAGAAGATATTGAGAACTGTTTTCCATATACAGTTTTAAAGGATAAATATAAGCAACATCAATGTAACAATCGAAAACATACTTTTTTGCAGTACACCATCTACAGGCTGTAAGAGATGGAAAAAAGCCAATACAGGATTAGCAAAATTCTATTTGCTGGATTTTTGAATAACAAGTGATTGGTGAGGTGTGCCTACACTCTACAGAGGGTATCATAGGAGGGTAAATGAAAATTGCCTAATGAGACCAAGAAATCTAAGTTAAACTGCTTTAGTCATTGGTCTGTCCTATTTGAAGTGCTTTAGTTTCCACAGAGCCTATAAATTCTTTCTTAAAGGTTCAATAGTATTATGCAGCCCTATAAACATTTGAGCAGCAAATCACATTGTGATTAGAAGTTTGGGTCTGTGACAGGAAGAAAATAATTAAAACATTTCTTTGAGAAGGAAGGGCAGACTGAATATTTTAGCAGAACTTTAGACACCTTTGTTAGTAGTCTTAAGGGAGGAAAGTCAGCTTTTGATAATTAGACCTTCCACTTCTGCACCAAAAGCAACTGACAATAAATGTAACTTCTAAGGGAATGAGGCTGAGAAAAAATTGAAAGGAAGGCAGTAAGGAACATTTGAGAAACACCTGAATTTCCTTGTGGATATTCAATGATGGCAACAGATATAGGTTTCTTATTATGTCTGAATCGATTTGCACTGGAAGGCATGGTTTTCGGGTTCCTTCTGGAATTCTTTGTTGCCACCGCTCTGTCCTCACAGACGCTAATGGTGTATTCCACATAACTTGATTTGGGTCTATAATGTTCTCTGAGAATAGCATTAAAAATAATTTCATTTAAGCTACATGTGGCTTTACCAGTTTATTCTAAACTATGGAGAATATGGTTACTTCTGTGTGTGGAAGGGTGTTTTGGGGGGGGGGGTTGTTTTGGTTTTTTTGAGTGACTTAGAAAAAAGACTGGAACTGTTATTACATCTGTAGCAATTACAAGAGAGGTAAGCTCTTTTCCATGGCTAGTTATACTACTTTACACTTGAAATGCTTTCTAGATGAATAGGTTAACAAACCTAACATGAAGTTTAAGATAAAAATCCAGGCCGCAGGAAATATTATGCTTACTGTATTATGGAAGAGGCATCGCTTTCAGTTGTTCTTAGCACTTTATCAAAGAGCACAAGCTCAGTCATGTAGTACTCTTGGATAACATTTAATGAGGTAAAGAGAGGCAAGTTACTCTGAAAGGAAAATACAAATTACTGGCAGATCCTTTTGCAGAGGTACCAGTATTGAAGCCAGTAGCTGTACCTGCTCTGACTTATTCCAGGTTGTCACCCTTGCCCTTCTCTTCCTTACAGTCTGCAAGGCCAAGACTAAGTGCCACAAAGAAACTCTTCATTTCAGAGAGCCAGAGGAAAAAAAGAAGTGATCTATGATTTCATCCACGTGGTTCCCATTGCATGGCAGATGCAGAGACTTCAAAATCTATGCAGAATAACAAAAAGCAACTGCAGGCTTTAAAACTATTTGGCGCTTTTGCAGACATTGCAATCCAAGAATTGGTTTTCATGAGTCTCGGAAGTTCCATATAGGACAATGTGTCGTAAATAACCTGAGAAATATTCTCAGGTATAGTGCATTCAGGCTCATGACATCTGGTCTAAGTATCAGGTGGAAGACATATCTTTAAGCCAACGACCCTTCTACATCCGATGCAGATAGAAATCCCATTAAATTGGCATTTTTCCACACACAGTGCTTTGGTGAGTTGTACCTCCTCCAGGAACTTGGAGGAACTGAAAAGTGATACAGATTTGCTTTATATCACAGGTTACTTGGCTCTTTCCCTTGTTAATAAAAATTAGCCTAGTGCTGCTTCTGTAAAAACAAAGCTACATCTTCATTTTAGACTGTAATACAGAAATACCTGAGATAGTTATAATGAGTTAGCCTGTGTTTTAGAAGAGTATCTCAATTTTATACAGTATGAATATAGTCATAAACATATTTGACTCTAAAAACAGAACTCACTTGTTAACTGACTTTCATTTTTGCAATCACTGGAAAGCATCACGTTTTTCCTCCTACTCAGTCAGGACAAGAAAAAGAAGCACTGCTTGAAGCAGTTGTGGGAGAAATGCACTTTGCACATGAAGGACAAAATACTTCAACAGATAAGTTGGCATTAGGATAAAAATTTAAATATGGTTCCATCTCTCAGTGAATTTTCCTTTCCCCTCATCTCCTCCTCCTCCTTACTTTTTGAGCTTGCCTGTCTTGAGCTGATCTGAATTATGATAGTATTCTATAAAGGACTATTTGGGCAGGGCTGGTGTCACAGGTTGAGCTCTTTTGGTAAAAACGTCTGTCTTTTCGCTCTCTGCAGTAGTCAGCTCAACATAGCTCAGCAAGGAGAAGTGTGTATTTGTTATCATACATCAAACATGCTATCTGTATTTTTATTTTCCACGTATTGCTTTGTCCCAGGGTAGATCTGATCTAGTCTTCCTCAAGACACCACCATCCAGCAATTGAAATGAAGTTTAAGACCAAATTACATTATATTGGCATAGTAAGTACCTCTTGACACGACTTTGGAAAAATCTACATGACCCATAAGGACAAGACAAAGATGTTGGTTTCCATTTGGAAACGTAGATCTTGGTGTGTATGGGGAGGGAGGGAAATGCCATTGTTTTTTTTTTTTTTTTTAATTCCTCCCCTCTCTTTCCCTAAAATCTTTCATATGTAGCATCCCAGGAAACCATTTTGCTCAGAGCAGCAAGTATTCAGTGGCTTCCCACAGGGGATGATTTCCAGTGCTTCTCTTTAGAGAAGTTATATTAGAGAAGATGTGCCTTCTTCCTTCCTGTGCTTTCACACTGCCTCACTGGGAGTCTCTGTTTTTGTACTGCTCCTCAGTAGATATGATTGCTGCCCAAGAGATTCAACTCCAAAGGATGTTTATAATCAATAGGATCGATAAAATTAAGACCAAAGGAAGTTCGTTTTTTGTCTGTGTGTGTTTCATTCTCATTTCAAATGTATGTTCTGTGGATTGTCTGGGAGAGGACCTTTTTTCCTTAGGGTCCATTTACGTTATTTGCTGCAAAGCCATATTTATGCCAATTTTTTTTCTTTGCAAAAAAAAAAGAAAAGCTGGGCACCAGGTGCCGTCAACTATGATCTTTTCTGTAATATTGCTAAAAGGCAAGCTGGTGCATTGTAATTTTTGCCTATAGAAGTAGGCATTGTCTTTGGGTAAATACATCTATAAATTCCTATTCAAATATAATATCATTAGTTACGCTTGGTTCATACATCTCAGCAAAAACCTCTAGAATCTTTGCTATATATGGTGGAGAAGAAAAGAGAGCCAACAGTTGCAGAGAACAGAGGTAACGGGATCTTAATGTTTATTGAGAAGCAGTTTTGCTTCTCATATTTGGGAATACTTTTTTCTTTTTTTCTTTTTTTTTTTGCAAATAGAGACTCTCACTCTAAGATTTGGAGCTCTATTGTTTACAAAGCAATGCTTTGTGATAATAATTCCAACTATGATGCTTAACAGCGAAATGAATGTATACTATTTGAGTTAGGGAAAGATACTGTGAAGTATGAAATTTTCCAAAGGGTCGATCTCATACTGCAGCTGTACATGAAGTGCAGCTTTTTTCTTTGAACTATGCAGCTACTACAAACCTCAGCTCTCAGTTGCTTGCCAGGCTTTGCGGAGCTGACAGCCCCGTGCCTGCCTGTCATCAGTCGGTTGCTGTGGGAACTAATGAAGTTCTAAAGTCAACAGTAAGATTTCCTTCTGCTTTCCTCCCATGGGGAGGATGAGCAAGTCCCTTTCAAATGCAAATCTTCAATGGGTAGCCTGTGTAGAGGGAATAAAGATGGGAAGGTGAATAAATCTGATTTAAGCTTCAGGCATTTTCAAATTTATTATGTTACTGGCACCCTTTTTTAACTGTTTTTTACTTCTGCAAAGTATTACCTTGTGTAAGCTCTGCTATGCCAAAAATCAGTCTTAGGTTTGAAAGTGATTTTTCTTTTCTGTAGGTGGGAAGTATATCACAGAATAGTTGAGGAAGGAAGGGACCTCTAGAGATCATCTGGTCCAACCGTCAGCTGGAAGCTTGCCCACAACCATGTCCTGGCTTTGGGTTTGAATATCTCCAAGGATGAAGACTCCACAATCTCTTGGGTCAAAATAAGGCATATGTTCTTTTCTCACATCAGAAAGGGATGTAAAAAGCTTCCTGTTCCCCCAGAATGAACAAATACAATTCATGACCTTTTCCAGGTTTTTTTTGTCTCAGTTTTCAAAGGCAGTCAGGAGTACAGGATATAGCATGGAGGGGGAATTTCTCCTGTGCTAATAAGGAGCTATCCTCTGCCTGAGCTTGGGGGAGTTAGCTTGTCCATGTTCCCTTCTCTTCCTCTGCTTATTTTATGAGAGCTCCTGTGTTATGATGTCGTCATAACCTAACACAGGATTGCAGAGGATTCACTTTAGATTTTTTTTTTCTTTTTTGTAAACTGGCAGAAGTATCTTATTCTACAATTTGTCATCTTTGTAGATTTTCATTAAAGACATTCTTAACTCTCTAACATAAAGATTAAGTAACATCATGCTTCTGTTAAAGGAGTCTAAAAATTTACTGTCTGCTGTATTTTCTCGAAGAACAAAAAATAACATTCTGTCAACCTACAGCACGAATACAGGTCTGACTACTGGCTGGCTTCTGGGACAAAGGTAGTAACTGAAATTTCTCTTGGTCAGATGGTCCACTGCTGACCAGGGGTCTTCCCCCCGCAAGATTTGTTACTTCATCTGTTAGGTAAAAGAAATCACACAGTGTATGAAAGTGCCTGACACAAGTTGACATGATAGGGATCCTTTTAGAATCAATTTGTTTGACCAAAGAAGAAGCAAATGTTACTGTAATATGGGCCTTTGGCAGTTAACTTCTACTTCTGAAGAATTGATTTTTTTGACGGGTAAGAGGCTGAAGTCATATACCTGAACATATGACCATTGCAAAACTAAGTAGACATCTTTCCTCTCCCATGCCCCACAGTAAAGTGCAAAATACAAAGATACTTGTTTAATCAACTGGAAAACCTATACCTTTTCATATCTCAGGGGTCTTCCTCATCAGTTTACCTTTTCTAGCAGCCTAAAGTAGGCAGCTATTTGTTTCTATCCTTGTTGCACTGCAACTTTCTTTATGAAAACAAAACCAAAATCCAAACCTTCTGTACCAACTGGAATTCCTCTGAGAACTTCATCATAGTTGTCTTTGTTTCTTTTACTATGCTGGAATTCATCATAAGCCAGTTTGCTCTAAAGCCTTTGATAGTTAGTCTACAACGTAGATTGTCCTGGTTGTCTTCAAATATGTCACTGTAATGTGTTACGCTGTTAATTACAAAGTACATTCTTCTAACATTTCTAAAGTAGTTATCTCTGCAAAGGCCTGTCAAACACAGAGCACCTTACCTGCAAAGAGGTACAGCGACCTAGAATATGGGATTCAAAGATATTTAGTGGTTATTTAACATAATGTTTAAACTAAAATCTGACTCTTATTCCTTGCAATGAGATGTTGCCTGCTTGATATTTTAAAAGTCATCTTCTGCCTGAAAGGTTTACAATACATGGGCTAGGAAAAAAATTAACAGCTAGATCAAGATCACTGCTGTAGTTGAAGAGAGAATACTGCAAATGTTGCTTCTCTGTTCCCATAATTTGGGACTGGCTGTCCAGGGAGTTCTTTAGAGTAAATCAGCTGTTAGGTTTCTCTATTACAATTGCCAGTGACATCATGGATTACTGGGAAATGCTAATTTGGGGGATTACTGCTGGGAATATTTCCTATGTTTTGTGAGATACAGAGAGATCTTTTGAGTGACAACACCAGCCTGGTTGTTCTTTGCCAGGAAATGTCAACTAGCTGGCTATGCTGTTTTTCACATGTTATTACCAAGGCCACAATAGCACCATATAGATGCCTGACACTGTACTAATGATGCTGGACTACAGTTTCCAAATGTTTGTGGAAATCAAAGCATGCTTTACATCAGATTTAAACATTTTCCATGAAGTGCTCCAGTTTAAGGGGTTTTGTACTGTGGCAGGCATGATACTGTGATTCACCAAAGTTTCTTTCCACAAATAGTGTGGATTGCTTAAACTCTTACAGACTGCCTTGACTATATGCCGTGCAGAGCTGGAAATGTTCATGATGTGTTGTGTTGGCACACAGCTGATATTTAGTCTGTGGTAGTTTAGAATCCTACTTGTTTGCACTATGTGCCCATAGATCAGGGGGAGGGGGTTATTATCGTTATCATCATCATCATCAGACACTGGGAGCGTTTGGAGTCAGGTACTACCTTTAAGTGCCTTTTAGCAGAAAGGAGCTTGTAAAACTTTGTGGAGGTAAACAGGAATATGTATGCCTAAACTACTTTGAGATTTTAGTCCTAACATTCAATTTTTTTTCAGCCAGTTGCTTTTATTAAAAAAAAATTAGTTTACAAAGACACATACTTAAACCTTTTCCTTCTGCCTGTTCTATTCACTCTCCCATCTCTTGTTATGAGCTTTCTCCTTCCCACATGCTTTTTCCTAAATATTCACCGTGAAATGTTTGTTTCCCATGTTTGAGAAAAAAAAACACGAAATGTTTGTTGACATTCCTTCTGCAAATAGCCAGTTACCTGTGCTCTCCAGGAGTACCCAGAAGCTGTCCAGAAGGCATGTTCAGAAGGTTTCCTTTACTCTGTGTATTGTCCTTTAGGATGATAACGGAGTGTCTATTTGTGTCCACGTTTCTTCAGAAGTATTCCTTGAACCATAATTCTGGAAACTGCCAGTAACGGATAAAAGCTGAAGAGAACAGCATTGCTGGAGGTGTGGTACCACTGAATGCTAGAGGCTGAAACTTTTATGGAGATGTATTTTTTTAACATGTCCATGAATCACCTGAAACTTGGGTGGCATGGATCTGAAGGGGACAAATATTGTCTGGTTTGCAGACAGTGCATTTGCAAAGCAGTCTGTTCACACAACAGTGCACTGATTCAAAACACGTTTTCCTCCTTTGGCTATCACTGTCAAGGCTGTGCAGCGCTCTGAATTCTGGGATTAATGCTGGGCTTTCATTTAAGTACAACAGTACTTACAGTCAGTTCCCCTGACTTGAATGGCATGGCTTCTGCTTCTCAGGGGAGCTGAAAAAGGAGCTGGACCCACTATTTTTAAAGTTGCTTTTCATTCTGGTTACTAAGTAGGTCGTGACTTTTGCTTACCATGTGTTTCCCATAAAAGCCCTGGATGCCGTGAGTGCTATGTGATAGGTTGTCTGGAAGCTGCAGACAAAGTGCATGCACTCTGCAAAAGAGTTTCTGAAAAATCTTGTATACAGTAGCTAAAGTTGCCACATGCTGCTTATGCTACAGTGTCTGGATGTGGTTACATTTACAATGTTCACACTGCAGCATTCACAAGAAAATCATATAATGATGAAGGGGCTTCAGTGCACAGAGTATGATGTAAAAACAAGTTAAAAATAAACTGTGAAACATCTAAGGAGTGGAAAAATCTAAAAGGCTGTGCAGGACCAATGCAAGCCTGTATTCTTATGGACAGTCGGGGAGAGAAGGAGAATTAAAAGCATGTCAAAACAAATACTCTGAAACATATGAAAAATGTCACTTCCTTCCAGATTTAATTTTTGTAACAGAAACCAAGATTGAGACTTAAAAGTAAACTAATCTAAGGGTTGTTTCGGTATAGAACGACACTGTCTTCATCTTGTGGCCAGCATTTTACTATGCCATTCTGTTAAACTTACTGTTTATTTCTTTACATTTGGCAATAACAAATTACAAGGATTTTAATTCTATGGGGCTCTTTTTCCGTTTTTATTGTCTTTTTGTTAATGGCTATAAACTCAAATCTGGAAGCTGACCACTTGCACATAAAAATCACTTTCATGAAAGAAAAAATGTTGACATTTTGCCTCTCTTTGACAAATTATACTTTTTTTTTTTAAATCCTACTTGAATCCAAGGCAAAACTTACTGGTTTCAGTTGTCATAGGACTGAATATTCAGATCATCTCCCAGTCTTTTGGTGTTAGATCGTCCTGTAACATTACAACTGTTGTGGTTCATGGGGCAGTAGGGGTTGTGCTGGATGCAAAAGGTATGTCACTGGGATGGCATAGCTCTCTTCAATGGTTTTCTGTCTTCTGTACTGAGATTAACATTACCAAAAACCAAGATTTGAAAACTATAGGATTAATTTCAAATATAGAGGTGATCTTTTTATGCTCACCTATGTATGACCCTTTAATAAATCACTCCATGTAATTAGAGGGGGAATAAAAATCCGTGACATGGAATAGGCACTTTCTGAATGAAATGCATGAGCATAAAGTCCTCCTATGTGTGCTTTAGCATGGTTTCCACCAACTGAAGCATAGCTATGATTTTAAGGAAATTATGTGATGTTTTAAGTATTTTTGGAATGGGAAACCTTTTCTGAACAGACAGAGCCTTGGATGGATGGATAAGAAAAAAGCAAATGTCTGAAAAATTTGTCCTCTGCATCTAAATAAAGTTGAGACTGCAAGGTTTTTGTAAAGAAAAGCTGATGAGTAAAACTTTTGAGCGCACACAAGCACATAATAAATCTAAGTCTGAACTCTGCAGTGTGACCCACTATATAGCAGGTGAATCTGAAAGCTGTAATTTTGAAATCTGTGGAAGGACTTTTCAGTCCATTCTCCAGTTCTGCGCCTCAAATTAATTGGTTGCAATTTATACTTACGTTTAGATCATGGAGCACTTAAGTAACTTACTTTGTAGTTCAGAAGCTAGATTTATAGTGAAGAAGTATTAATCCTTGTGAGATAAATATCTGAAATTCTGTTTGTGCACTCAGTAGAAAGAAAATATGTAAGAATGTGAGAAGAGTCTGGCTGTATATTTAGTCATTAGTAACTGTAACAGAATCATTCTATACATGAATAGGAACAATCTTCTCAGTAGCCAGGAAAATTCTAATTAGATTATATAAATTGCATTGTTCTCTGGGTTTGTTCTGTAGTATTACTCTGAATTTTTCCTTGACAGATCTTCCATGGAGTAACTGACATCTGACTCTTATTTTCTGTAATTTTAAACAATCTATTTTAATATAAAATCATAATTTTTTTTGTATGTCAATATATTTGATCTGAACTCATTACGTTAACCCACTTACCAACCATTAAAAAGCTAAGCAAACCATCTGAGGGTATAAATTCTGTTTTATTTTTGAACTAAGCAAATCCGAATTTCAGTTAGGCATCACAAAAAGTTAGGGGAAATAAATCTGAAAAAGTTCCAATGGACATAGAGAGAAAACACATGCAAGTAGGAGGGTCCTGTGCTATCAGGGTGAGATTTATGAGATTTCATGCGATAAGTGGTGGTGGTGGGGAAGTCTGCAATATCCTATAACTTTTCATTGGGCCCATAGGATCATTTTACAACCATAAAGGGGGAGAAGGGAGAGGGTATGAATGATGACAAGAAAAAAATGATTTTGCTCTTTGTGTTCAGAATTTGATACAAAGTGGTGAATTTATTGCCAACTGGAGAAAAATTGTGTTTGCAGGTAGAAGGAGGGTGTTTTGTTGTAATTTTTAATTTGGGGCAAATACAACCTACCTTTTGGTAGGCCAGCTCATGAAGCTGTATGATGTTTATTGGATCTTCAGATCATAGTTCTTCCTCTTGATGAGGAAGAGTTGTTGCTGTAGGAATAATATTTCTGGAGGCCCTTCTACAGTCACTGAAACTCTCAAGGCCATCCCTAAGGCATTCTTCCACATGACTGGGAAATACGAGAGATTTCTTTCCTAGAGCTGCGAATGGAAGGAGGCAGGAAGGGACTGCTGTGTCTCTTCCCACCTAAATTATGCAAAAGTCTGCAAAGGAAATGCTCCATTTATGCAAAATAACTATTCATGTTGCATACCCAGCTCCCTGGTCCTTTTCTTACTAGATACAAAACGTCTCCCTTCTTGCAAATTAGCACATGGAGTAGAGGGGCCACTTTAGATATGCTAGCATGAGATGCTGTACAGCAAAATCATTAACTGCCGACAAATACTATTTAGAATGTTTTGTAGACGGTATACTTAACCTGAAGATGACTGTATAGCAAAGATGAAAAATAATTCATTCTATGACTGAAGCATACTGTTCTGTTGGTCTTAATTCTACCTATTGCATGCATGTGGACACACACATTCATGGTTAATTATGCAGCTAGGATGCATGACATGTACTGCATCTTATTTATCTGTTTGCCAGAATTAATTATTTATGATCCTATCTATGTTTTAAATTACAACTGGCTTTCATGACATCTGTTCTGAATTAATCCATTAATGTTCTTGTCCTTGAATTTTGCTGTCTAATCTGTTTTGCTACCAGAAGAGGTTATTCTTGATACAGAAATATTAATGTGTCTCTCTTGTAATTTATTTTCAGTTTAGAGGGCAGGCTGCTTCAGTTTTATTCCATTCATTCTTAATAACTTAATAACTTAAGGGCCATTGCAAAATCATGAGTGTAGTACTTTCAGGAAAAGATTAATCTGGACTTGGGACTTTTTTGAGACTATCCAGATAGTGGAATACTCTGTTTTTCTCTTTGATAATGAATTTTACCAAAAGCAGGTTGGATACTGAGAAGACATTGAATTCTTTACCCTTGTTGCACAAGCTCTAAAGGATTTCTTTCCCCTGAAGTGTCTTGCTCCGTAAACAGATGACCTACCTGTTTATCACAGACTCGTTCTCTGGATGTAACATAAATCTCAGTAAATCAGTGCTTCCTGTTAAGTAATATTATCAATATTTGGAAGAAAATGGTTGAATTTTCTGTTGCTCTCCATGGCAAAATGTTTGTTTCTAGCATGTCTAGTGGTCTTGCTCACTGCAGGTGCCTTTCTGATATCACTTCCCTTAAGGAGTTGAAAGAATATTTTTGATGTCACGGGACCAGGTAATATATTAGTATTTACACATACGTTTACTATTTTTTCCTTCAGATACCAATTATTGCTGCAGCAGTAAAATGAATGTAATAACCACAAACACATTATTATAAAAATGTATTGTTAAACATTCAAGAGCTCTAGTTGGGGGTCTTCTATTATGACCTTGGTAATTTCTTCATTGCTTTCTGTTAAGTGTTCTTCTTATGCCCAAAGCGTATCCTTTTTCTGTTATTTGGTGTAGTTTGTCTTAGTCTGTAGTTATAGTTTGTGGTCCCTAGTTTCTGTATCGTATCCTGTGTCCTAACTGAATCTTTATCTCTGCTCACAGAATGAAGAAAAAGCATGAAACAAGCACTGTTTCACTACCCCTGTTCTTCAGTGACAGTGTTTAGCCCATTAGTTCTACCAAAAAATCATATGGAATTAATTTATATCGTTTATTAGGTCAACAGACAAATTTGGTAGTGTGTGTAGATTGTGTTGAAGAACATCCTTGGTCCCTGAGGATTTAGCTAAAGGACCAAATAGGTCCATGCGTTTCAAATAAAGTTAGTTAATTTCCCATGCCTGAGTGTTTTTGACTGGGATTAGCTAGCGGAGGTGACTAGGCCTCCGATCTCCTATTCCTGTTGTGTTCTGTAATCTGTTTGCCTACATAGTGACATTTTGGTTTTAGACTATGAATTCTTCTGGAACTGTCTCTCTGTGGTGACTGAGGACAGCATGGGCAGGATGCATGGCAGCCTTCTAGGAAAGCTCCAGTACAAAGCAAATAATGAATTTGATGTCTCTTGTGTCCCAGTACTTGGCCTGTATGTGGATTAAGGCACTCAAGCATCACATCTCTAGATTTACTTGCGTAAAGCTTGCTTTGTTAAGAATTTCTTACAAACTATCTGCTAAGGCGATATTGTGGATGAGGATTTATCATAACCTTTTAAAGTGGTGACTGGCAAAAAAATGTTTATGTCCACTTTTAGTTCTTAGCAGAACACTGATTAACTGAAATACTTCCTAGTACAGACATAAACTAATAACTGTGGGGAGGGGGTTTTTCCTCCAGTTATTAATATATCCTTTCTAAAGTAAAAAACACTTTCTGTAAAAATGTACTTAGGATCTGTTCCTAAACTTTGAAGCTATCCAGTGAAAATGACATGGTTGCATAACAAGATAATTTTTATGTCACTAATATTAGTATCTCTCTCTTGCATTTATCATGTCAGATAGAAATGCTGATACCCACATATGGCACATCATAACTGATGTAGAGTTCTTTTCTAACATAAACCACAATATTCATTAAATGAAGCTTAATTCTTTTCTTGTCAGCTATGCAATGAGAAATGTGAACTGATAAGTTTCTCCATTTGTACTAAAGTAAGCTACAGTTAGATAAGAATATTCTTTATTCTGTGCTCCAGTGTTGTTTTATTTAATCATAGCATTTGTGGCCATTACCTGGATGGGCAATGAATCTGGGCGCATATGTCACTCACAAATCTACCTTTCTTTGAAAGACTCAGGAATCCTTCCTAGTATAGAATGCTTTTCTGTGCGTGGATGGGTGCCCGATTGTTATGGTATCTCCTGTCAATTTGACAAAGAAGTCAGAAGCTCAGTAGGCAAGAAGACCAAGTTTAAGATTTGCTTTCCAGGAGAAGGAATAGAGAGAAGCAGGGATATCATATTTTTGTAATTTCTAATTCGATTTGCAAAGGAGACATGCTAAACAGTGGGGAAGGAAGCAGGGGGAATATATATGTGTGTTTTTGTGCATGCATATATATGTCCATCGTACATACTGGAAATTACTTCTGGCCTATTTTTCTCTTTTGATGTTTTGGTGTACAGAAATGGATATTGATTGGTTACCTTCAAAGGGATCCCTGAATGTGGTAAGTTTGCATGTACAGAAGCTTCGTACCTAGCAGAAAATAATGTCAGGGTGTAGAAAAAGAAATGTTAGACAACCTGCTTAATTAATAGAGCTTAACATCAAAGCTACCTGGTAATCAAAATCTTTTATATCACACCAAAGCACCTTTCCTACAGATTTGCTTGTGTGAGTCTGAACTTACCTAGCCCTCAACCTGGAAGACAGTGAAGCTGTATGAATTCACCCTACCTAAAATACCAGAACAACACAGTTTACATTCATGTTTAGCATCCCATAGGAGATGATCATTATTATGTGTTGAGTTTCAATGGTTTCAACAGAAGCCAAAGGTGTCCTAATATAACTCTGTCCTTCTTTTATTCAAATAGTTTTCACAGCTAAAGTGAAACATAAAAGACAAATTTTCTACATGACCCTCAGTGTAACTTTATGATTTACTTATGTTGTTGAATCATTGATCTGACTTGAAGTTACTTGAGGCTTGATGTAGAACTATGAGAATAATTCAACTGGTGGCACTGGAACTGGTATAAAAATGGATGTGGAAGACTAATAAAGTCCACGAAACCAGAATGGAATGATACCTTGAAAGACATCATTATGAAGCTGAACAAATTTTGATGGGAAAGAATTTGGCTAAAACGTTCCTCTAAGACTCTTGGGTGCTGAGAGACAGCGTGAGAGAGAGACAGAGAGACATAGCTTTATGTAATGCGTTGTGGTGATACAGCAGGCTGTTTAACCCTGAGCAGGGTTGTTGAATTCAAAGATCAGTTCACAGGGGAAATTTTGTCCCTCTAAAGATTCTGACTGACTGTCAAACTATTTTTTAATCGGTAACAGAGGCATTTCTTTGATCATTTAAACTTTGAAAAATAAAATAGGACTGCCAGAACCTGATTTTAGTGAAGAGGTGCTGTAGTTATTGCAGAAGTCTGAGATGCTACTTTTTTCATGTGTGCTTTCTGTACAAATTAATTTACCTGTTCACCGTGATGTTTTTAATCTGTAATTTTGGGGCATGGGCTGGATTTTAATTAAAGGATTGGGGAATAAAAAAGACTTACTCTTCTGGAATGTTCCCAAATTGATGGAAACATCTGTTAAATTACTAAATGCTCTGTGATAAAAAGAGATTTTTCCAAAGATAATTGGCCTCTGCCAAATCCATTGGGTTAAAATGACCAAACTATAATTCTTAAGGAAGTATTATGCTTTTAAGCATAACGTTTCTATATATTTTGTAACATTTTGCATTTTAAATAACCTGAACAATAGGCAGCCCTTGACATGATATCACTGCTTGTCTCCCATATGTGAAACTGCAGTCATGTAGGAATTTATTTAAAGAGAAATACTTTAACCTCTTAGTTTAGTCATGTGCTAAGAATGTATGAAATTCATGCTCATATTTACCTCATTGCTTGTTTACCTGCTTAATATGACATGTCCTTAAATAATGCCTGTTTTTTTTTTTTAATTTACATTAAAAATTCGCCAAGGCTATAGCCTTCACTAGCCCATAATCTCTGTTAATTAGTGAGTTGTGTGCATTACAGTCTATTTTCTTAATCTGAAAGGCCATAAGACCTAATTTTAGAAGTGAAAGTAAAGTTAATTGCATTCTTCTCTAAAGGGTTGTAATTTCTTGTGAACCAGTGCAATCTTTTGCTCCATTTTCAGGAAGACAGCTTCAATAAAAGTCAAATGTAAAAGTGTCATGACATGTAATGACATTGCTGTGGTAAAGTTTTTAGATTTGTCATATTTGCCTTAGTCCATTGTCACCAAAACTACCTGGGAAAAAATCCAGGGTGTTTTTGTTTGTTTGTTCTGGGGGGGGGGGGGTCAGTCATCTTTGCTTCCTTCCCAAGGTGTTATCAGGACACCATGCCTAATTCTTCTCTTTGATAAGTTGATCTAAATGAAGAATTAAATGATCAGTGTGGTACCTATAACAGTGTTGTCCTTGTTGAAGGAGAGAAGCTTATTTACAAGCTTTTGCCAAAGAATTGTGATAGTTTAACATTGGGTAATTTGCTTATTCTACAAGAGGTTGTATTGGTTTGCTTTGCTTTGTTTTTTTTTTTTCTCGAAGCCTTTGTTCTATTGATGCTTCTGGGATAGAAGTCAGAACAATGAGCATGGCTCCTACTTGATAGCTGGTGTTATTAAAACTCAGTGTGCAAGTTTTACCTAGAGCAATATTAAGCCACAGATTAGTGCCTTCCATGTCTGCTTAGCAAGTAAGATTCAGTAGTTTTATAAACCTGAAATGTCAGTTTGGAAATATGATTGAATTTTTGCATAGGATTTTCAATTTAGGTGACTTCAGTCCTGTTGGTTGCACTGAGTCTTCCATCACCCATTGGTCATCCTCAGCCATATTAAAACCTTTGAGAGGTATGACAGCACCTCAGATTGATATTGTTTAGTGTAATGCCTGATTATCTTTAAATGAGTCCTGACAACCAAATTTCAGAGAAAATTGCAACTCCCCAGAATTTCATTTTAAGAAAATCATTTTCCCATCAAAGAAAAAGTGTCATTAAAAAGAACTTAAAAGTTGGCAGAATTTTTGTCACTTGAGTGCACTTTATTACTAAGTTATAAGTCTTTCTTACCAGGAGGAAATATCTCTTTCTTTGAAAAGTGAAGGAAGACAGTTCTGCAAATATTCACATCTCCTCTCTAATAGAATATTTGTGGAGAATAAAACCATATCTATCCACAATAACATAAAACTTCCTAGTGTCTGAAAAGATCTACCAATTTCTTGTATTTTCTTTCCCTTTTAGGGCCCTTATCTTGGCTTTAATAAGTGGTCAAAGCACTGTGCTAAAGCTAACAATGTTCCAAGGAATCAGGTTTTGTTTTGTTTAGGAATACTACTTTTTTTTTTTCTCTCAAAATGCTAGTATTTTAAGGAGCAAATTATCACAAAACTTAAGGAGAAGTTCATGGTGTGTAGGCCATTTCTGACTTCAAGGGCAATACTGATATTTATGGTAGAATGAATGAACAGACAAGAGTCTTGCTTCAATTCCATGTCCTGACAGTGAGAAAGACTCCATTTACATGGAGGCTTATTAAGTGACTATCGCTCCTTGTCAGGATTTGCTAAAACATTTCTAAACATGTTCTAAATGTACTTGGAAATGGCTAGTGAGAATTTGTAACAAGAGTGAGTCAAGTTTTTTTTAATTAAATCAGCCTTGGAATACAGTTGGCAGATGTTATTAGAGAAAATATGTCAGAATTGTGGGTTAGTCTTTTACTACAGGGAAAAGGTAGATTTAAGGCTTCAAAGATCAGGCTTTGAGCAGGCCCGAGTATGCATTTTCATATTAGTGCAACCTGATTAAAGCGATTGGTATGCACAGGCTTAACTAAGGTCCTTATTTCATCAGGGAAAGTATTTGTGGAGGCAGCCTTTTTTATTCAGTAAGAATCAGCTTTTCTGTTTGTAATCACCTAGGATGCTACATCAGCAACTACAGGTATCTCTATCTCTGTGTGTTTAGCATGTTATTCCCTTTTGAGAATGAGACACTTCTGCCTTTTTGAAAATATAAGCAAGTCCAGCATCAGCCTGACCGTGGCTTTAGTCACTTGGAACAAATCCCAGTGATTTCTGTCAGGTACAGGCAACATAAGTATGAATCACGTTAACTCAGACTTCTTGGGAATTCTGAAGTTACATGTGAGTGACTTAACTGTAGAGTCAGTCTGAACATTCAAGAAGTCATCAAGTGAATTTGAATGAATGAAGCTAGCATTTAGATATCTGTCACCAACCTTCTCAAAACAGTTGCAGAGACATCCGCCTAGTTAAGCCATGCCTAAATATCAGTGCCTCTGTGGCCTGTTAGTAGCCAAGTGACAAACTGTTTAAGTAATGTTCTTGGCCCCTAGCTTTAAAGGGAAGCTGCTGCAATGTGCCTGTGCCTCATACTGCATGGGAGGAGGCGGTGGGGATGGTCTGGACAACCATCCTTTTGATAGATGAAGAGGAAAGGGGGAGTTTGTCCTGCTGCAGAGGGCCTGTTAAAATATCTGCCAGCATTCTGGGATATTAATGTCCCACCTCTGGAGCTATTCTAACAATAAGGGCATTGGGTATTCTTGAGACAAGCTGTGGAAAAGCATAAACGTAGGCATGTTTGAGTCTGCGTATGAGTACTACCACCTTCTTTTGTGCCAAGTTGCTGATCAGCCTTTGTGGTTCCCAGCTCATCTATTTCAGGGGTTTTCTGTATAAATGTAGTCAATGTCTCCCATATCTTTTATGGACAGCTCTAGTATCTGTCTGAGAAGTTTGTACTTAAGACATCAGAGAACTGGATGTTGCAATATGGAGTGTCATATTACTTAGGGCTTTGGACTTTAAAAGGCATGCCCACCTCAAGAAAACAACCTTTTGATTTCAATTGGGCTTTCAAAAAAACTGAGCTTGAGGCTTGTTGTCTTTGTTTTTGAAGTGCTGAGAACAAGCAAGACACTTTTTTTCTGAAACCACTGAATAATTTTTCTGCTCGTCAGGGAGCAGTGTATGTGCTGCAGGTCTGCAGAGCTGGCTGGGCCCTGGATGCCACTGAGGAGCTAACCTGGTGCGCTGCATCTGTTCTGAAATGGGGCTGAAGCCTCACAGAGGAATGTCAGAGGTGATACATCTTGACTTAGCTGGTGTCCCAGAACAAAATTCATTCACAGTCCAGCCCAGATTGCAGTTGTCTGTTTGAACAGTCCCATCCTAGTATCCTATACTTAATTTATCCTAAGCTTTGCTTTTTTCGTTGGTTCTCAGAATGTATGCCAGCAATAACGGCTGAAAGATTTTGCCACCGCTAGCTTGTTTGGATTATACATTGTATTTGCAAACCAAGCATCCTATTGTTACAGTTTTCATCCCCTGCTGAAATTGTGTTTCCAGCCTATCTGCAAATGGCATGGCACAGGTACCATCTTTCTTCTACTGTGAAAAACAAATATAATTTAAGACTGGTTTTCCTGAGTTGCTTACTCATGACTTCACATGACTTCCACCACCACCACCCCGCATTATCCTCATGGTAACACTGATGATGGTGTTTTTAAAAGTACTAGCTGCAGTTACCAGTAGTAGCTATTTATAAAGTCATTTGAGCTGCTGGTGGAAGGGAGACAAATACACGCACTGAAGAAAACCTCCATTTACACAATCCACATGCTCAACAGAACACGATTTCCTGTGTTACTAATGCTTCTTGACTCATAATTTTCCATTTGACTTGTTCGGCTAATTTGTTGAAGTCTCTCTTCAACTTTTTTACATGCTTGTTTTTCAGAGCACTAGCAGTGCAAGGGGCTGTATAAAGAGTTACTGTTCTGTGGAATTACTCTCCACAGAAGATACAAAACCCATTTCACCTTCAGCATGGGCAAAGTTGGCATGGTTTTGTTGATTACTATTTTTGCTCTGCACATTTGCAATATCACCTTTCTCCTCTATGCTGTCCTCAAATATAACATGATGACTGAAATGTCAAAACAAGTAGTATTCCAAAAAGTTATACAATTACCCAGCAAGAAAATAAATATGGGCCACTTCCTATTTGAAGCAAAATAAATGGGATTTTTAGGAAAATATTCCTTCTCCCTAAATTTTTTAGGGGGAGAGAAAAGAAGAGAATCTTTGATTCTGTTCTCCCTTCCCTTAAAAGTGAAGAGAGGGTTTCTCAAATCAAACAGTTGAAAATGAGACTGCACGGTTGTTAGCAGCATTGTTTCTTTTAACACCTTGACTGAATTTCACTTTGCTTTTTAGAATGTGCTACTAAAGTGCTGTTTTTTTTAAAAAAAAAATCTTATTATTTTTCCCAGAGGGACTAAGGAGACAAGAAATAAGTTGTTTCTACCGCAATAGCTTTTTTTTCTTTTTTTTTTCTCTCCCTCCCCGCCCCCCAATTCAAAAAGACCATGAAGGTGGAATAGAGTAAAGAAAAAAGACAGTTTTATTTGCTATGCATCTAGCTTTTGTTTTAAATGGGGTACTTGTGTATTCAGGTTTTTTTGAAATTGCTATAAAATTTTAAATCGTCATTGACTTCTTTCTCTGAAATGTATCATTATAGTGTCTTTGAATTTAATAATTCAAAAGAAATACATGTCTTTTCTTTTATAATTGGATTTGTAAGGGGATGTTACTTTAAGGGACTTGTTTATAGTACAATAACAACCATACGCTTACCCAATAGTACAATTTTGACAAAGGTTACTATTAAAGTAATTAATAGCTACAAAAAGCACTTAATGCCTTGAGTTCTGTTCAACAAGTGTAAGGCACTTTACTTTCTAGTTTGCTTGTAGGAATGGGTGATACTGGAAAATGATTTGGAACAGGATGGTAGAATGAAGCGATACACAAATTAATATTTTTGTCATCCCCACAAGTGAACGTGAGGCTTTCAAATTGTAGAGTCTACTACAGCAGAGGGAATTTACTTCTAAATTTCTGTCTACTTGTGTTTAGCCTCGCACAACTTGCATCTTTCTTGTCCGCAGGACTCTTCACAGAAATGTGTATAAAGAGCTGCCTACAATTTTTACAGTAACTATGTATGGCAGCTCCCGTTCGTATGGAGTAAGGAAGGGCAGTCTATTCAAGGTTTGATACAATTGCTTGTTCTTTGACCTTGATAACTTCTCCTTTGTTATTCATACTTGACTAGTTTGTCTTTATTTCTCCATTAAAAGAATTGTTGCTTTTTAATCAATTATTATAGGTGTAATGTGGTCAGCTCAGCATTGAATAAAAGGAAGAGAGCGTATGGTGGACAAAATAGTCATACAAAGGCAGATCTCCTTTGAATACTGTGGGGAAGAATGAAGGATGAGGGTTATATGCCTCTTGGAATTATAAATGAGTTTATGGAACTGTTAGTAAAAGTATTATAAAGGACAGGAGATAGTGGGTGCACAGATCAGAAGAGGGGTTCCAGGCAAATGTGATCACATGAGAAAAGACATGGAAGTGAATGTAAGAGGAGAAGACAGGAGAATGAAGGAAGGAAAAAGGTTTTCTGCATTCATAAATCTAATCAAGTGATACTGAATTATCCTGTGAGATATCAAAAGACACTGCTCTCACACCTCTGTAATAAAATGTTTTGGGTTCTGGCATCAACCCTTCCTTTCCACAGAAACAAGCAAAAGGTGACAAACAATAGTTAAAAGCAGAATCCTTCTGCAAAGCGATAACAGACAGAGGGTATTCTTCAAAACAGAGTTCATGAATGAACATATGAGCCAGAGTCATACAACAGTGAATGCTAAGACCAGCTATTACTGTCAAGTTTGGGAATGTAAATACCATGCCAAAATGGAAGAAATCTTCAATAAGGAATAAGAAATTTCACTGTTGTCAGAACTTCACAGAAGTTTATTTAGATACTTCATAAAGTCATACCAGGATAATTCATTGCAAGACATCCTTATACAATGTGAAAATTGTGACTGTTCAGACTACTCGAGGAAGATAAATGGTCAGCTGAAAATAAGCATTTAATTAAAGACAATCTAAAGAGCAAGCAACTGAACATCAATAAAAATCTTACCTCGGGTGTTTGTCACTAAATGATTTGTTATGATACCGTCCCTTGTTGAGGATGAGTTGAGAATGAGCTAAGAATGTAGTGGGGAAGTGACTGGTTTGATTTTTGCATTTGCCTACCTCTAATGGATTTGAGGGTGGTGCTCACTTGTGCTTTCTCAACTCTACTTTTGGAACCTGGAAGTCTGGTTTTGGATTTTATTTAGCTTTTTGCATGTATATGGGCATGTGTGTCTTTCATTTTCTCCTCTAAAATACAGATCTGACTTTTGAAATTCACAGTGGAGAGTGGGGGAGATGGAAAGATAGAGCTTACAGTAACATGCAAGAGGAATATCTGTGACATGGAACAAACTTTACTCAACAGAAAGCTTAGTGTTAATGCAGAAAAGGAAGTGCCAGTCAGAAATACTATAATACAGGTTGTTCTTGATTTCATATGGGATTGCTTATTCTCCTCAGTTCAGTTTGTCTGTCCTCAATCAAACTGTATTTAACCCAAATATAGTACAAATACATAGATCCAGAGCTGTCTAAATATGGTAGTACATTTGTTATGGTAGTATATGCGTGTGTGTAAATACAGTAGTGTACAATATCATCCTGTGTGATTAGCCTTTCAGTGCTCTATATCTTGTTTACACCAATCCATTAAAATGTTGTTTTCCCACACCTGAACCCAGCACATTTAAATCATAATTTGGCTTAACACAGAAGTCTAGCATGAGGGAGCAGGTGGAAGAGGGGGTGCAAAAAACACAGCAGTTTAAAAAAAAAAAAAAAAAAAAAAGTAGTAGTTTAGCAATTAGTATTTATACTTTCCAGCTGATCATGAGCTAGTTTTTCTTCTTCAGTGAAGAGAAGACAAGTGAACTGAAAAGCAAGTGAAAAGCATTAAAAATTTTTCTACTGCTGCAACATGACTGCATGCAGTGAGGAGTAAGTTCAAAGGAGGTGCATGGACTAGTCTCTGAAGGCTGCTCCTGCTGAACCTTGCTTGTTTGAACACAGAGCTTTGAATCTGTTGGCTGTTGACAGTTTATACGGCTGGGGTTTAACCCTCCAGCTGCTTTCCCAGTGCTATCTTTGGTCTGGCTCCATGGTATCGCAAGGATTAGCTCTGTGCATACTCCAACAGCTTTGTTTGTCTCTTGGCAATATCCAGCTTTAAACTTAATACAGTGGGAGGTCATTCTTCCCATTGCTGTGCTTCTTATTTGTTTAGGTTTCAGCCAGTTGTTGGATCTGCCACAAGCTTTAGATTCTTGCATGTTTGGTTGGCCAGTAAGTACACATGTATAACTTACTGATAAGTGACACATTTTTGTCATTGTTTCCAGACCGGTGTAATTTGTTATGCTTGTCTTATGTGTGCCGTTTTGTGTTCAGTAGTAATCTCTTTCATATGTTGTCTGCTAATGCATATTAATAAGCTATTACTTCAGACAAAGTACCTGAATAATTGCATTATGCTTATAAACAAACATCTTTCTTATTTTAACCATTATCTTTCTAAGCAAAGTTGTTAAGTTACAGTTGAGATGAGAAAGTAGTAAATGGGTTTTCAGGGTTGAGTCACGATGGCTGCATACACACCAGCCATCTCCATTGCACTCATGCCCAATGAGGGTAATGGTGCAAAATCACCAAAAAAAGCAGAGTCACCACTGCTTTACGAATTTCCGTTGTGCAAGGATGTCTGGGAAGCTTTATTTACTTACCTTTGCACTTACTGGAAAAAACATATTCCACAACATGAGAAAAGGGCGATGGTCTTCTGTGATATCCTTAGTTACTGTCAAGAGGCTCATGACGTCTCCAGGAATTCTGAGTATGACATGAGAAATACAACAAGGCAAAGAAAAAGTGGCAAGCAATAAAGGTTCCCTTTCCCTTTAACTTGCCAAAAGATCAAAGAATATCAACAATGAAACTCTGTGCTGAGCTGCTCTGGCTTCTTTCCCTAAAAACGGGGCATTTCTTACATTTTTTGAATTAAAAATATGTAGCCAGAAACTCTTAACTCTCACTGATGTTCGGTTATTAATTAATTTTTTTAGAGCTTGATGCCATGCTTGATAGTCAATGATTTATTTAAACACAGTTGCTGTTTTATTTTGTTCAGTGCTGTTTTAAGCACAACAATGTGCAGGTCTCTGGTTTGGATTTCTTCATCCTATGACTTGGACACTGAAAAATGCATTTTAGACCTGTAACTTTTAAAAATAGATGAACTTACCTTCCTCACCTTGGAATAATGGCTTATGGCTGAATCCTAACCCTGGCTGATGGTACTTTGGAAGTGTCCCTCACCCACTTGTAGCTGTTGCCAAAATGAAACATGGAGGCCCGAAGCAAACACTGAGAACACTGAGAATTCTGAAACCATTAGGTACCACTTTATACAGGTTTATTAAACATAAAATGGTATAAAACTCTTGTACTACTTAGACAAACTGTGCATGTGTATTAATATGAATTTCAGCACAGGATATTCCTGTGTCCTACAGATTCATGTAGAGAATATCCAGCTGAAAACTCAGCCGTAAGGAGGTGATGACTCCTAGCCTTGAGCACAGGGAGTGAGAGGGAAGGAGAAGGTCTTGCTGTTCAGCTGTCTGGCCACCGGGTGTCATGCTAGGAGCACACTTTGGCCAGCCTGGGAGCATTACTATGGCAGCAAGCACTGGAGACTTCAGAGAGTAAGTTACTTTGCACAAAATCAGCATCTAAAGCAATTATTTTTTTACTTTTTGTATCTGTTTCTTGTATCTGTATCCTAAAGGATAGACAGTGTTGTTGCTCTCCATTTTCATCTTCAGAATAGGATACCCTGGGATGTAGCATACAATACTGAGGGAGTTAAAGGTGTCTGTGTTAAGATTTTCTATACATGCTATCTATGTAGCTAGGAAAACTTCTGCATCTACACATCACATTTGCGTGGCATTAAGTACAGCACTTTTAAAGATGTTAGTGTCTATTGTCAGTAATTACTTCATTAGCAGCTTTTTGAATTTGTACATAACTGACATTTTACAGTTAAAGTACAGGAAGAAGGGGGAGGCAGAACAACCTCTAGGCTGAATAAAGTACTCACTTCCCAGTGATTTTTCCAACTCATGTACATCAAAGAGCAAACCCTCGCAGGGACCCACAGCACCACATAGGGCACAGACCTAGGCTTAGGCTGGCATTTATACTGAAGAAAGTTTGTTGAATTCAGTGTTTCCTGTATCTTGCTGGTCCTGTTTCAAAGAAATTTTAGGTGTTTGAGTGGGAGAATGAGCAAATAGATGCACTGGTTATTTTCAAGAATAGGAATAGTAGCATGAAAAAGCATGTGAAGAAAAGGAGACGAAAGGTTTAATGAAGTGGAGCAAGGTACATGGTATATGAAGCAATGAGGATAGATTTAGGCAGGGCAGAGATTTACAGAGCCTTAAAAATGAAGATGTGAAGCCTGAACTTTAAAGCAGAAGAGCAGTGAAAGAAAAGTGAGATACAAGCAGGAGCAGCGGTTAAAATATCAGTGGGCACATTCAGTATATTGAAGAGAGGGAGAAAAAGGAGATTTTTGTTCTGTATATGTATGCTTATCTCCAGTTCAGCATATTTGCTTCTTTAAGTGATAAAATGCTACTAAGTAGAAACATCAGTGTCAATCCAATAAATTACTCTGGAGACCTGTGTAGAATGCTACTAAATTACAGAGGAATTATTTAAGAAAACTGGTGACTGACAGTGAGGTTTCACATATAATGTATACCAGAATCTAAGTTAGCCCTGGAATTTTGTTCCATGTTGCTAGTGATGTTTTAAAAAAACAAACAAAAATCCTACCTTATGTAATACTGTTAGTTCCCATTTATTCTGACTGCCATCCAACCCTTTACAAAGATTTCTTGTGTTTAAATTAAAACAAAATGATTAATGGTGGTGTTTTTAGATGGGACACAAAGACCAGTCAGTTCCAGCTTGATTTACAGACTGGTCAGAATCTATTGAGCAACAGATATATTTGGACTTCCTGCTAAGTCAGGAGTAAGTTTTATGGTGTGTTTATGTGATGCAGTATTATTTGGGGACTTGCTCATAACTTGGGATTCTTTTTTTTTTTTTTTCCTTGACTGTGTGGGAATTCTATTATTGAATGTTGCATTTACAGCTGAACTGATTTAAAGCTTTTTATAAAGCAGTTGGATTTAAAGCTGTGATTACCTGATAAGTGAAATGCAAGGTTTGTTCTGATTGGATCAGATAGAAGAACACTTAATGTTTTGTTGCTCCAGTATTGTTGCATTTCTAGAAATATTAAACCTTAAACTTGCTGCTTTTGTACTAATAGCTGTTTTAAATGCTTTCACATCTGTTGCCAGTGAGTTTTCTTGTGAAGGTACTTCCATGAAGAATATAGCACTACTCTGAGTCAGGCTTTTTAAAGAACTGGTTTCATCTGAGCAGTTTTTACACAGAAGATTAGTCCTTTTTCAAACCCATGTTTCAGACAGAAAGTTTTGTTCCTATTGTTCTGTATAATGTGTGCCATTATCCTCTTTACCATGCTATCTGAGCATCTGTTAGTATTAGTTTAAGCAAGGTGACTAATACTTGTCACATGCTACTTTTCTCTCCAGGGAGAGAATGGTGTAAATAATGTGAAAGGGCTTACATATACCTACTGCTGTGCATATGTTAAAGAAGGCAAGGCCAAAGAAGTATACTAGTTCAATTCAGAAGAGACGTTCCTTGTGGTAGTTGTTGATATGAGGAAATGCTGATATCTTCAGGCTAGAATCTGCTTCCCGACAGCTTGGGTGATCTTCTGGGCCAGGTCTTTGACCACTTGGACAAAAAAGTCAGGGAACTTGCATATGAATTTTTTTTATTATTTGTTTTTATTTTTTTAGGGATACCATTACTGAGATTGAAAGAGAATGCAATCATCATGTTGATAACATGTACAACATAGCAGAGCAAAACCTGGAATTTCTTAAAGGCTGTATGCTAGCAAATATGTAGGATTGTTATAGTTCTGGTGTGAGTTGGCAAGGATGCATGTAAGCATCCAGCTAGATGGTATGGTAGCTCCTAATAACTGCACATAGCAAAACTGTTATGTGTAGAAGTTAAGCAGGAGCATAATATCAGTGAATCTGTAGGTTGAATGGCCAAGTCTGGCTCTGTGGTTTAAAACCTGAGGGTACTGCACCATGCTACCAAATTCTTTCCTGTGCAAGCTAGCATCTTCCTCTGGTTCAGCTAGCTGATTTTAATTCATGAATTGAACCCTTTCAAGTATTGCAAGTATTGCTTTCTCAAAAGTAGTATGATCAGAGATTGTGAATGATCTGTACCACTGTGATTTTTCAAGTTTTGGTGTTGTATTAAAAATGAGTTTATGTAGTTTCTAGTAACTACTTTTCTTGCCAATAAACTACCTTACTGGAATACTAATCTGAAGAAAATACAAGCTATATCCATTCAGTGGCTCGATGTAGGCACTGAAGGGTGGATTTCAGACTCTTTTTTTTTTTTTTTTTTTTTAAAGAAAGTGTTGTTCCCATTCCCTTTAGGGTCCTTAACATTTTAGTGTGTTCTCCTGGATGCTAGTCACCCATTTAGGAGCAAAAGTGATATCATTTGTCAGCTTTGTTTTGCCTGAGATTATAATAATATGCAGTTCATCTAGAGCTGTTGGTACGTCTCTCAACCACCTTTACTGTGCTGTAGAGTACATATTGATTTATACCTGCCCGAGGGAACTTCTTCCTAAAAGCTCTCACTGGCAGTACAAGTCCTGCCCGGGCTCATCGCAGACTGATCCTTGACAGGAAACACTCCCTAGCCCCTGGATGCTGAAAAGAAGATCGGTTTCTTCTGATTCATCTCCCATCTTCCTCCCTCTGCCCACCCCTAGCACTGCAGAGGCTTGATAGTGAAACAAAAGGATTCATTTAGCAAGGGTTTTAAGGTCAGGATTTTAGGTAAAGGATTGAAAACAAAGCTTACATGTGAAAAGCTTTAAGCTACAGTTGCCTTTTATAACTCAGATTGGTGACTGCCTTAGGCTCTTTAACCTAGACTTTCTATCCCAGCATCCGTGGTAGGAGGAATTCAGTACTCAGTAACACCTTCCATCCCAAATGTTGCAGTCACTTCTGAATTCCACTGCCCCGTATTGCCTTGGAGGTAAATTTTAGGATACAGATGTACCACCATGAAGAAAATTCACAGCTAGAACTAGAAAGGCTGGATACTTTACAGTGATTTTCACTTCCCTCCGCTGATACCTCCCAGTACACTGGCTAAGTGAAGCACTTCCTTTGACTGGATAAGTTGGGTCCTTAAGAGCTCTTGTGATTTTATCCTGCTTGAGGAATTGTACATGGGTTGTTCATTTTGACTTTCCAGGCTGTGTTGCTTCATTTGCTTTAAATGTTGCCTCAATTCTATGGAGCTTGTGATTTCTAAACCATCCCCAGATTTCTTAGTGAGTACACTTGATCCTGTTGACACAGATGACTGATCTGGTCAAATATTGTTTGGCTCAGATGTGTCTATGAGATCAGGTCTTAATTTGCACAAATATGTTACCAATGTGTCTTCTTGATCCTCTTCTTGGTCAGAGGCACAGCTTTTGTTTTTATTTTTATAGCTTTTATCATAACTTATGGTTAACAGTTCTGGTGTGTGTGTGAGATATAATTATACTATTGGATTCTTAAGACAGAAAAACGGTATGCTGCATACAGCTAGTAATTGCCGTGAGGCTCAAAAGATATATTTGAAAAAGGTCTAGTGGATAACCGCTTAAATTATTGCAGCTGCTGCAGAGTTTGCTTTTAATGTCAGGTTGGATATATATTCAAACACTGTTCATCTAGCTACTAAGTTTGACTTAACTAGCAGTTGTCTTATTTATGATGTTGAGCAATCAAAAAGGGAAAAATACCATGAGTTTCTGTTCTTTAGTTTGGATGGGTGTTGAGTTTTGTTTTCCCTTTTTAAAAGAAAAATACTTTTGAGCATCTAAGGAACTACGTACACTGAAATCTAATTTGTTTTCCTGAGCTTGGGTGCTACCAAGTTGTTCCCCTGCCACTCTATCCTACCCTTTCAACTTGAACATGTTTAGAATGGGGAAAGAGAAAAATCATAATTTTGCTTGAAGAGAGAATTCTCCAGAAATGTCTGCCTATATGGAGGCACAGAGAGAAACATCAGCTGCTTCCAGTGATATCATCCTCTGCTCGGATACCTAGGTGCCCCAAGGACCACTGAACAAGGGAGGGAGGCTGCGCATGCTCTGTTATGGCTGTGTCACCAGTTTTAGTCACCTTTTTGTCTCAGGAGCACTAAACAACACTAGAAACTTAACCTTCTAGCTCCAAAAACATTTTTGTTTTCACTCTGGTAATATGATCTTGTGTTCTCACCCTTCAGCTGTGCGTGGATAGCCTGATCTCTCCTTAAAAGACAAAACTTTGTATGGTTTCCTCAGTTGGGGAAACCTCTAGTTGTGGTTGTTTGGGGATGATATGGGATGTGTTGTTCTTAGTAATCCAGTTGGTGCAGTATTTTGAGTATTGAGCCCTCTTTAACTCTGCTCAAAAATGTCTGAGAGAGACTGTGTGTGACTTGAAGCAGGAACATGTTTGAATCCAGCAGTGATCACCTGTGCTTATTTGGAAAGAAAAAACAATAAAGACCAGAGGAAGATTTGGTCTGTCCTTCTCCTGTTCTTTGGGATGTTAGCCTCAAATGAGAAACTGGTAAAAAGTAGCAGCTGTAACTTGAGAGAAGTTAAAACTGTACTGTTCCTTCTTCCATTAGCTCAGAAGACAATATTCAGGTCATATAACCTACCACTAAAGCATGGAGCTTTGTACTTTTTAGAAAGATAGTATCTGGTGATGGTCCTGACACCCTTTCTCAATGTATAAATTAACTAAAAGTTAACTAATGAACCCATGCAACACAGTTCTATTCAGATAGTGTATAAAATAGCTACATTTAGTAATAATTAATACTGTGCAAATATTCACAGCATCTGAGATATGAAAATCTCTCTCCTTCAGTTTACATATTACCCCATATAGTCTTAGTTCACCCCAGCTCTCTCGAAAGCTTTCACTTCTATCTCCAGCAAACATCCAGAATCAATATGCACTGTAATGTCGTCACATCTGCACTCCCAACCCAGAAACTTAATGGTGACCTGATATGATTATAGCAATAATGAGAGATCAGCATGCTTGAGTTGCACAATTAATGCCTTTTATGATTTATTTTGCCCTAATCCCACTGAGTGCTATGCAATATTTGTAGAGAGTTACTGAGTGGACTGGAAGGCAACAAGTTCAGTTACATATAACTCCCGTTTTGGAACTGATATGTTCTCCAAAGCTGGTAAGTAAAGCTTTATTAAGGGTAGGTACAAATATCCTCTGACATAAGAGTTAATTGCCTAGCAGCACAGAAATTACTAGTGGTACTTGGGTACTTTTTTCTTTGAGAGAGAGAGAGAGAGAGGATTTCAGATTCTTAATTATTTTGTAACATCACCTTATTTCTATAACTTTATTGAAAAAGCTACTCTATTTCATTATCCTTGTAAGCTTAGAGTCTCAGATGAACTGTTTCACTGGCTGGCTTTTCTCAGCAACCTGTAAACATCCTACTAGTTCTCTAGGCTTTGACAGGCTCTGCAACAATCGTGGGTCAGCCACAATTCCTTAGAAACACAACCAGGAACATTTCTTTAAATTGCATTCTATCAGCCTGCAAAGAAACATCATGTCCATTATACCAAGTGTTTCAATTCTAGCAAGACTCAGTTTCTGGGGTTCTGGTAGCAAATGGTCACCATTTCTGTGGCTTGGATGGAAAAAGCCTAAATCTGATTCCACAACCAGATATTTCTTCCAGACCACTGACTTTGAGCTTAGATGCAAACCAATAATCCAGTATGTGTGTGAGTGAGGGTAGAGGAGAGCACCCTCAAAACCTTATATAGAAAGGTAGCTGGAATTGATGACTTCAATGTAACCAGATACAGTTGTTCACAATTACCGGGGTAGATAAAGAGTTCTTGACTGAATCTGTTTCTTTGTTGAAGTCACCATAGCTTTATCAGGGAAGAATTTGGGCCTGGAGGTTTCTGTGTGCACTGTCACTTGGAGAAGCTCTTTGAGACTTGAGCTGCAACCACACACACTTCTGATTTTTATTTCTTTTTTTTTCCTGATGTGATTGATTTGCACCTGAGACAAAATGTGTTCTTTAGTCTCATTGTCTTACTAAAAGAATAAGAGGCTAGGTATTGCTCTCGTCCATCTATTTTGTATCCGTGTCTAATATCCTCTTTCTTGTTGAGGAGTAGGTCATACAGCTGCTGAACTAGAATTCTACAAAGTCTTTGCAGAGAAACTCCCAAGTCAATGTTTTGGGAGAATGAGGGACCAGGAGTGGATTGACTTAAAATATTTGGGGGCGGGAAGGTATAGATGCAGGGAGGGAATGGAATTATTACTGTTTCTCTCTAGAAAACTATTAATTTTTCCAACAGCACAATGTATGCTTTGACTTCCTTTATGTGGCTTCTAGTAAAACAGTAAAGAAGCCCTCACAATTGTCTGATACAATACAATCTTTGGGACTTCACAGTGAGGCCAAAAAATTATTTTTATTTCCATGGAAGGAACTAAATAGATATTTCTGTGGATGAAATGAGTGTATTGGAATAAAAACTGGTTTGGTTTAGATGGATCTAAAAACATAAATACCCTAGTCAGTGTGGGCTTGATTGTTTCTATAAGCACATGTGACTTCTAGGGCTGGTTAAAGAAACCTGTGGCAAACAGCTTCAAATGCAGGCATCTGGAGTTCCTAGTGATTTACTGCTGCTAAGAGTAAAATACAACTTTCTAAATTACTCTCGTTTCAATTTAGTAAAACCCTTGGAACATCAAGTTGGACTAACCTATTGCAAACATATGACAGATGGGATGGGTCACTTGTTCTTGGAAACCACGATACCAGCTGGCAGCTATAAAGAATGGCATTGACACTTGTGTAGAGACAGATAAAAACATTTACTGCTGTTTGTACTCATACACAAATACTGTACTATGCATAAAAATTAAAGAAGCAAAAACTCTCCATAGGTCAGGTCCCTCTCTCTGTTAGTACAGCTGTGTCTTTTTACAAGCCAGTCTTTAGTGCTTTGGTTGGTTGTATTCTTAAAAGGCAAACACCACTCCCTTTGGAGGCAGTTTCATAATCAATAGATTCATTACAGGCAATGTTTTCTCCTTACTTTGTTCGTTTTATTAACCCTAGATGACTCTTGCAATCTCTCAGGAATCTAATCCCTAACCCCCTCCAGATCACTCCCCTCCCCTGCCCCCACTTCACCCAAGTGCTTTGGAGATACTTTACAATACCTCCTAGCAAAAACTTTCAGGAATTAACTTCTTTTTGCACTGTTGAACAAAGACTGTGTTTAGTTATTCATCTGATATACTTGCCCAAACTATTTTTTAATGTCTTTGCTTCCTACTCCCTTTTATTACCTGCCCCATTAAGAATAAAAATAGGAATAATTTTATTTTAAATAGTTTAAGAAATCAGAATCGAGCATAGAACTAGGTTTAGAGAAAGCAATAAACATAAAATTGTAAAGAATATTAAACTTTTAATCACCATTCCAACCAGTAGTTAAAAGCACTTTGAGAGAAGAGGGATATACATGTTAAACAGATGCAATAATGGCATGCTAATTAATCTTTCTTTTTATATATACATATATTCTTTATTTGCATAAATCAATGCAATGAGTCCTTTTACAAGGACAGGTTTAACAGGAGGTGATTCCATATCAGTATGAAGTTAGATATTTTAATTTTTCCTCAACTGTGCAGTAAACAGAGCATGACATGTAAGGATCAGCTCAAACTGAATGAGTGAGCTGACTCCATTTAGGAAAGGTCCTTCAAAGGAAAATCCTGATGTAGTTTGACATAAAAATACTATAAGGAAGCACATTAAGCAATTTACTTTCCAGTTAGGAAATATTTATTAGTTACATGGGCCAAAATATTTGCAAAAACATGTTGAAACTCTCGCTCTTTTTCTAACTCACCTTAAAAATCTGTCTCAGTATAATCTTATTTATGATTTCTCTCCTTTAGTAGTATATTTTCAGTTCAGTTAAAACCAAAGTTATTCTATCCTTTCTGATGGTGGGATAGTGTTCCTTCTGGTAGAGCATAGCTAAAAAAAGAAACTGAAATGCTTGAATATTCACTAAGATGGAAAAAAAATACTTTTTTTTTCTTTTGTAATTAGAATGACAGTATTAAAACCTGTGAAAGATGAGAGAGTAAGAAAATTAAAAAGCAGACTTATTTCTACGTGCTTGTGGTCAGACCAGAAAATGGCATAATCTGAAACAACATAAAACTATTGCAGATTTATCATTAAGTTGTTTCAGAGGAGAGCAAGCAGTTGTTTTATTCAGCACTGCCAAACTGGGGCAAAATTTGTAAACACTGCCTCTCTTGAAAGCAGTTTTTACAGAGTTTTAAATGCAACAGAAGTAGTAATCTGTGACACTTTTAACTCTTTATATTGTCACAAAAAGCAAAATTTAATACTGTAGAGAAATTCAACTCCACGTGCTCTTGGCTTATCCCAAAATACTCCTATCCCTGGACCTGAAAGGATGAGCAGCGCAGGATTCTGCCTGCACTATGCAGTGCCCTCAGGTTATGATTATTTACTAAGAACCACACCTCTTTCATGCTTTACTGCTTTTTATTGTAAAGATAAAATTCTATGAGTATAAATATAGCAGCATGATAAGAAGGAAATAATTGTGGCCACCTGAGTTCCTAGTGTATGATAAACTCCCATTATTTCCTGCTAATTTCAAAGGGAATGGATAAAGTTTCCCTCCTACTTAGAAATATGGATAAACCTCATCTTGCTCAACTATTTGCTCTTGTTTCATTGGGTAGGAGAGTGAAAATAAGTTCCTAACATTGGATTTTATATATAGGCCATTATTCCGAAAAGTCACTCATAAATTGTCCTTCAAAGACCAGCTCGCCTCCAAGTGACTGAGGCCAAACCAAAGTTGCTTCTCTGAGGTTTATACCACATCTAGGCTGCGTTTATTAAGGTCCAAAGGGAGTAGGGCACTCAACTGCAAGCAACTTCTATCACATCCACCTTCAGTAGACTGCTTTGAAAACCTGAATTTCGACTTGTTCTTTATATTCCAACATTATAATTGGATGCTTCATCTTTGAAAGTGAGATGATAAATATTCTAGTTTTAATGCTATAGCACTTCTGATTCTCCTGCTTATCAGTAGCTTGTTCTACTCCAGATGAGAAAGGAAAGGAAAACCCAGCTTTGAACACCTATGTTTGCAGTCCTATCATGTTAAATAAATCCTGTTGTGAAGGTTATTTATTAATTGTCATCATTACTGATGACACTAGAAATGCAAACTAGTGCTCTGTCAAAGCTGATAGAAGAGTCATGATCAGAGTTCATTAGTTTTTTGGGGTTTCAACTATGTGCCTTATTTTAAACTGATTGTATGTTTTTGTAATTATGCAAAAAAAGATTTTCCTTGACTTTTAAGAAAAATTCACTGTAAACATCAAGTATTTGTAGTGTTTTGACATCCTCTGCAGTCTGAATCAATGGTAAACTGTCAGAATATTAGAAATATGTATTTTAAAGGACAAAATGGACATACATATTGAACTTCTGAAAACCTGTCTCAGTAATCATATAACTGGATCGATTGGCTGTCCTACCTACTTATCATTATATATACTTTCCCCACCACACACGGGGTGCACATAGTATGTGTGCATTGTGTTTTTTCCTAAGCAAAATATCTGAAAAGAATTCTGCAGTTGCAAACTTAGAAAGCGTCATCTAACCTTTACCTTCTCTGTATATGTATTACATTCTAGTTTGCTACACTCATCTCTGCTGTCACTGTGAACAAGATATTGATTTTTCCCTTTAGACCAATTATTATACCACTCTTACATTCATGCCCTCCCCTTTCTACTGCAAGCATCCACAAGGAATTAGTGTCTCCGGGTTTTGTATCAGCACAGGGCAGAGGGAAGTACAAATCCATGAGAGGGCAGAACAGCAGTAGCTACTATAACAGTTAAAAGTAAGTAAATTATGTACTCCTTCCAGTGCTAGCTGCAAGAGGCAAGCCAATAAAAAGCTGAGCCCTGGCTCTGGACACAGTAGACATGCACCTGATATATGAACTTCTGCCAGCAGTGCATTTTGGTTTTCCCCTATGTGGTCAGGAAATACAAGCAGCTGCGTTATGATTAGCTTGAGCACATACATGCTGAGGTAGCACCTACTTTTGGTTCTTTCTTTCAGGTGCATCCAGGCAGGAAAAGTCAGTATTTGGGCCTCTGTGTAGCCAAACTAGATCTGCCGTGACTTACTGCCTGCTTTTCAGATAAATGCTGAATACCAGAGCAGTTTATTTCCTTTGAAAAACACTTGTATAAGGTTAATACTCCCTAGTGAATCTTTGGTAAATTTGTACAATATCTAGTTTTGCTTTTCAGTTTTCCATATTCACAATGTTTTTTACTTATTTATTTACATGCAAGAAATTACCCAGGCTAGTATTTATGCAGCTTCCAGCCCTGCCGTGAGGGATATGAATGCAGAGCTATTGAACTTTATAGATTCGACTGAATCAAAGGAGCTCTCACTGTGCCAAACTCAGTAAGGTACAATTTTATATTTGACATATTAAAAAAATTATAGTTCTGTCATTCTTTGTTCTTCCCATTATTCATTTTATCTGGTTCTTTCATCAAGGATTAGTAAAGTATGGATCTGGAAAGTATTGAATACTGTCTACTGTTTAGCTTTGAAAGGATTTCTTCTCAGGAGAGTACCTTAGAATTTCTCCACAGCCTATAAAACCTACATAAAATCATGAATTTTCTTTGGCAATGTTTTATTTTAACTGAAGGAAAGCAAAATAAAGATACATTTAAAAAAAAAAAAAGTGGTCTGATGGGGCTTAATGGAGAAAGCAGACTATAAAGCTTGCTTTGGATCAGCTAGAATAGACTTGATTATTCCTAAGCAGTTGTCTACTTGCGTTCCTTTTTGAGAAATTTTGTGTTCTTCCAGATTGGATATTGCATATTCATAGCGCTATTTTAAAAAGTGGAACTGATTTAGAAATTCTTGCCTTGAAAAAAAAAGTCATAATTGGTTCCTTGCTCTCTCAGTTACTTACTAGTTTCTTCTTTTTTAACTCTTACATGTATAAACTGCCAAGAGTATACACATTACACATTCTGATTCTGGTTTTGTGAGTTAAATTATACACAATTAATGTTTTGGTAAATACTAAGTTTTGCCAATCCTGCATGTATCACACCAGTCTAATTTGTGAAGTAATTGCACAAATGAAAGTCAGAGGACTGGGCCCCATGGACCCAGATCCTTTTTTTCTGAGAACATTTCATGCGAAAAAGCTACATGCTGCTATCCCGACTTGTGGCCTAGAATTTAAGCCACATTTTTTGTGTAGGCTTATGCTACATTTTTTGCACGTAGGCACTTACGCTAGATTTTTACTTGTACTCCTTCCAGTCTTACAATTTTCATCCTCCAGGCATGCTTGGGGCCAGGTCCTGCAGGTGACTGATTGTATGATCTGTTAGAAAATGATGATAATTTTATATTTTTGTGATTAAAAATAGATATTAGAAAATTATCTGCCTTGGGACACTCTTAGCTACAAGCACAGCTGAACTGTATAAACTTGAGGGTAGTTGCTTCAGACCTCTGTGTGAAGGTAGCCATCCTCTCCCATTGATTTCCACGGGAATATTTCTCAATTAAAAAATACAGGACTACAGGTTTTATCTCTCTGGAAAAGATAACAAGTGCCTGAACATAAGTATCAGATGCCATTTTAGTTGTACAGTCTAACTGTCAACTAGTAATAGATTGGCACAAAGATCATAAAGGATGCAGACCAGAAAGAACAACCAGTGGATTTCAATTTTAACTGGAAAGGGGTATAGCAAGTGTGAGGACAATTTATTTTGCTTACTATGCATGTTCAGTACTCTGGCCTCTTCACGAAGACGCTTAGTAAGGCTATCACTGTCTCTGATTTAGATACCTATTCAGAAATTAGTTGAGAACGTCAAATTCATTGAGTGTATGAAAGAATGTTCATATTATTAAAGTATGTATTCATCAGTTACATTTCAGAGTAATAATACTGTTGGGTTTTTTTATTGAAGTATTGCTTTCAGGATTATCCTCTGCAATGAAGCTATAAAAACAGGAGAAGACAACATTCGCAGTAAGCAATTTCAGCTAAACAGCTGAGTATTAAAAATATTGCATGGTCACCTCTTGGGGGGTGACCCCATACTGTTCATCAGATTAGAGATAACACTTTAGAACAGTGTCTAACAAAATTGCTTTTCTTACCCAAACAGCTCTTCAAGCTCAGTATGTAACTACAAGTTTCAGCAAAAATGCACGAGTCCACTAGAAAAAAAATGCTTGCATTTGTTTGTTTTGAAATGAAGGTAAATACATAAACAGCTAATTTTTGTGTGTTCTCGTATTGTTATACCACTACAGAAAGTAGCTCTTGCATAGTCATAAAAAACAGAAAAACTTCTGTTTTTAGTATGGCTTAAATGGAAGAGAATCACTAGAAAGAAACTGAATTTCTAGTGAAGATGTTGTAGTTGTGCTGACCTGTGGCTCGCAAGGAGAGCACAGAGGGGTAGCCCTAGCAGACGTTCTCTGCTTTTTAAACTGGCTCAAAACTAGGGTTATTCTGAGGAAGCGAGGAGAGATACTGCACCAGAATTGCTCATCTTCATCACCATAAGAAAAGCTAAAGCAGACACCCTTTAGCATGGAGAAGATCTGACCAGCTAGGTGGTTAAGGTTCTAGGAAACCTGGAAAAGGCTTGCACACAAGTTATTCCAAGCAACTCAACTGAAAAGCTCTCCTGACTTCTTGGAGGGGAGCAAAAAATTCTACAAAGAAAACTCTTTAAGCCTGAAATCTCAAATTCTAGTTTTGTAGAAACGTGAGTAGCTCCAATTTTATGTTGATGTATAAGTGTTCTGATTTTTCTGCAGTATGTTCTCTTTTATATTAATTTTATACAAAGTGACAAGAGACTCCACAGTTCAATCTTACAATAGCAGAATTGTGTCAACATGATTTGACAAATAGTTGGATGCCTGCAAGTGTATGATGTAGCCATTGCTCTGTGTTTACCTTAGTTTAATAGCTCTATGCTGGTAAAAGTGAGGCAGCTCTGCTGGTAGTATAAATAAGTACTGCACTGTTGTGCCATTGTGCCATTAAATGAGGATCATATCCCATAGGAACAATACATGAAAAACTAACTTGATAGTGCTATACCTTCATCCTGAAAGTACTGGAGCATATTTTATAGGCAGTCTAAAGAATTGCTCTGTTAGGTTTTATGGGGATGCAGGATTTTTCTGTTTAAGTAGCCTGCAGGACCAAGGTCATGACATTGAATATAAATCTTTGTGTATATGTCTTTCAGACATCAGGCACTCAGTATTAAGAAATGCTAAAATTAAGATGGGGGAGGAGAGAGGGAAGGGGGCAGCGTTAAATTAAGGTTTTATAACTACATTCTGATATAAAAGGATATTGTGTACAGTTACATAAGAACATAGTACCAGAGGGAGTCTTAAGGCTATGCATATAGTGAAAGAGGTATCATTTCTCTTTGCATATTCCCAGAGATCTCCTGTTTCCAAGTCTCTTGTGCATAGCAGTATTCATTAAGCCAGTTTGTATGTCACCTATACCAAAGCTAAATGAGTCAAAAGTTTTTTGGTTTGGGGTGAGCTTTTTTGTTGTTTTTTTTTTTAATTGGTAAATCTATTCTCTGCAGTGATCTGCAGATATGGAAACCTGTAATTTGAGGAGGCTCTAGCCAGCTTTGGTATGTCTTGGTACGAGGAATAGCTCGTACCAGCTGTACGACAGGCAGAGGAAGACCTAGCTTCTGAATCCCTTCAGAGCCCTTATACAGTTAACCTAAACTGGTGTTCAAAGCATCCTTTAATTGTGGAGTACTAGCAGTAGTTAATCAGCACCTCTGTAGTTAGATGGCATTTTGGAAGGGCAGTGATTTTTCTTAAGGTCTGTGAGGCCTATATGGCAGAATCAGATCTCATGTGATAGAAGCAGGTGCCTAGCATCTTCTGAGGAGATAAGGCTTGACTTATATTTAAGGAATAATATTTGTGGCAGGGAAAACCATATGTGCGGTCTGATAAAGATTAAGTGGCAATATTTATTGAAGGTTCCTGATAGACATGTTAAGCTGTATTCAAGGTGTACTTGAATTATTTTGGAAAATGTTCATGTGTCTTGTCACTGGAATAAGAAACATCTATTTGGTTCCTTCCCTCTTTTGAAGTTTTGAATTATTCATGTTACTGCACTCTGGATTTCCACTGATGTCGCCTGGTAAGGAAATAATTGCCAAAAGGTAAACTCTGAGAGTAGATGAATGTTGAAAGGCTGAACATAGGTAAATGTGAATACCCCAGGAAGTGGCTGGCATAGGAAAATTCAAACCTAGTCCTTACTCTCAATTAAGACCTCTTTCTGTTGAAGCCAATGGGGACTGTTCCAGCATTCTTGATTCCTAGATTTGATGCACATCGCCAGCATGAGTGGAAATAAAGGTTTCAGCAATGTTTGACTAAGATCTCACTATATGTCAGGATACTAGAATTCAATCAGTATTTGTGACATGGCATTTGGTATGTTGGGTTTTGAACAGTTCTCATTATGTAGCCTGTTTTTCACCAGCAAGACAGTACGGAGAAACCCTTACTTCTTTGTTTGGGTTCCCAGCACAAGAGCTTTGAGGGAATCCAACAGGAGCAGGTTTTCCATTTCTGTCTGGTTCTTAAACTGAGTTTCTTTTTGACTGCACTCAATACAATAGTGCTGCTTGCTTCTGCTGCTCTGCCATCTAGCTTTCCTAATACTTTGTCAATGACTGACATTTTAGAGCTAGCCTCAGCATTTTATCTATTCCTAGTGCTCTGCTAGCATACATTTTTCATTTAAAAATGGTGCTGGTTTGCTGACAACATATGCTAAGTCTGTCAGCACCATAGTAGTACTTTAAACTCTGTAGTTTTAACAGGTCAGTCTTTCCCTGCTTTTATTTTATGCTTCTTATCTCCATATACTCTTCATTACTCCCATTTTGGCAAAGCAAAATGAATCAGTCCCTGGGGAAGATGCACTAAAATTACTTTTTAGACACAGAAACATTAAGAAGTGAAAGGACATTGTAAGCTCTGTGCAGTAGAGGATGGCTGAAGACATGTTTTACAGCCAGCAAAGTAGGTAGTGAAGCCGGAGGAAATCCCCAGAAAGAATATACTGGGAAGGAGGACTGGAAACAGTTGAGAACGGAGCTGAAAGGAGAAGGTGAGTCCGATCCCCTGGTTTAGAACAAAAAGTGGAAGAACAAGAACATGGACTCCATGTAATAAGGAGAGTTTGTTGTCAGTCTGCCATGTAATTCTGGGCTTATTTGTTTCCTTCACATGATGAATCTGCTCCATTCAACTTGATAAATGGTTGGGATTTTTTCATTTAATTTCCCAGAAAATGAAATTGTATTGGGAACAGTTCTAAAGTCATTAAAACAGTTTTCAAATGGGAAAACTGGTTAGATTTTGTTTCAGAAAGGAACATAGGAAAGAAGAGACCCTTTCAAATTGTCTCTGCTACAAGCACTTCTTAAAACTCTAAACAGACCTAGATAGACCCTGGAACTGAGGAGAAGGAAAGGCAGCAAGTTTGAAAGGTAGAAGATCCCTATTCTCCACCTGTCAGGTGGGCCATGTTTCATGGTACTGAGGAGTCACTGTAAGCAGAGAACTGTTTTTGGAGGGGAGTATAAGGTAAGGAGGAACACAGTTGGTCAAACCAACCTCTTGGAAAAGAAGTCTGAGCGATGAAGGAAGGGAAATTGATATCTGTGTTGCACTTCGAAAAAGCCAACAAGTTTGGAAGCTCTTGTGTAGAAACTTACTTCCAGGATTATTGTAAAAATGTGTTGTGCCTCATCTCACATCTCACTAAAGACTAAAAATATCTTTAATCGCTGAAAAATCATCAACTATATCAGCTCATTGTCTCCCCTTTCCTTCCAGGCCTGAGAGTGTATTCCAAAACGATCAGTCTGCTTAGCAGCAACTGAAAAGGGTGGAGAAAGAGAGGGATAATTTTTTTATATGCTTCTAAAGCAATTTTCAGTTAATGAAAAAGGTGATTTTTGAGAATGCCCTCTCAGCCTAAATCCCTCAATTAAACAACCTCATGCTTGCTTTGCAAAACGATTCATGTGCCTAATGCAGGGAAACTTCTCTGTGGGATGAGGGAGTAGAAAGGACTTGAGCAATATTTCAGGTCCCATATACCATTATAAAGCAAAGTACAAAATGGTAGTGATAATAAGATCTGGCACAATCCTTGCTTTGGACTGCACACCATATTCTGTGCTAGTGAATATACTTGCACAGGGTTAGCTAAATCAGCACCCCACCTTGCCAAGACCCATGTTAATAAGTAGCAGATGCTGTACTGGACGTGAAAAAAGGGGAATTTAGGTTGTGTAAGGGTGAGAAATACAGGCTCCAAACATGCTAATTGTTGCTAATTATTGAGCTGTCATGTTGGATAATTGTCTGAGGGATACCGTGTAGCCATTTCTGCATTAGGTCTCCCTCTGAAGAGCAAGAAATGTTTCAAATGGATTAAAGAGTGTGCTGAATCATATCCTTGGATTTGCTTTGTCACAAGTTCTAAAATGAAAATGCAGGATACAGAAGAGCTAATATTTTTATAGGTATCTTTATAATATACTTTAAGAGTCTGATTTTTATCAGCAAAGACAACCCTAGCAGTGTTCAAGATCTTGAGCATGAGCAAGGAAAATTGATTTACCAGGCATTTAGCAAACAGTAGGAGATAAAGGTGATAATGCACATTGCTGTAGTATGCAGAACTGCAGAAATTCGCATGGATGCTTCAAAAACCCAAACACAGAGCATATATTTGCTGTCTTGGGTATCCCTAATATTAAAAGTTTAAGGTAAGATTAAAACTGGCGGGTAGCAATACTACTGCATAATTAGCTCTGAAACATTAACTACAATATCTTAAGGCCAAATCAGAAAAAACAGAGTTTTTAATCTTTTGTTTTTAGGCCATGTATCAGAACAGGAGCTGGCAAACTCAGTTTTTCCAAGGCTGACTCAACATCTTGATTGGGAAAATCTGGTTCATTCGAATTCTGAGTAAAGCATGGTTACCTCGTATACTATCCCAGTGTCTATTCTTGTCAGCTTAGTAATATAATATACTGGCACCAGTGTATATAATTGAGGATGAAAATCTGTAAGAGGTTTAATATGAGGTACGCTCTGTTTCTGCATCTTGATTGCATGTTACAGACTGTTCCCTACAAGCTGTCCAATTTTCTGGAAAGAAAGGTGGTAGGAGAAAATGTCAAAATCTATGTTTAGCTTTACAACTCTGTAACATATAGATATCAAAGACCTTTATTAGCAGTAGCCAGTTCTTGAATAACTATTAAATCTAAAATCTAAAATCTCTGAAGTTATTTGCTCGTGCCCCCAACCCTTTCCTTCCTGAACCCTAGCAACTTATCCAGTCTCACTTGGGACCAGGTCTTTCTGTAGGAGCTGCAACTTTAATCACTTCTTCTGAGACTGGACATAGCAGAGAGTTGTCTTTTTTTAGAATTTTAATTTTTCTATTCTGTAGTGTTCACTCTGGATCTGGAGTATAATCAGAAAAACTGTAGTACTTGCTTGGTGGATGCTTGGCCAAAAGAAGAGGAATTTGCTGGTGCCTGGCATCTGTTAACTGAAGAGAATAAATAGATGATGAAGAATCTTGGAAGGCAGGAAACTGTTGAAGCTTGTTATTGTGTAGGAAATAGCAAGTAGTGCAACATAAACAGCAGCACTGAGGGAAAAGCCTTATGAACGAGAGTTGATTTTAGAGCCCTTATACCTTCAGCCAGTCACAGGAATAAGAATAAATTTATGTAAAGCACAAAAACTTCACAAAACTTCTGCACTTACTTTTAGAGATCTTAGCCTTACCTGAAATCTACTTGATGCTTTTCAGTCATGGTGACCTAATACTTAGAAATATGAAGTCACAAAGCACATTGCAGATCTATAGAGGAACAGTTGTTCAGCAAAAAGAAATATGTAAATAACACAGGTCTGGAAAAGTCTTTTATTGTGCTCTTAATATAGGAAAGATTGTCAGATAAAAGATTAATCAGAATGCTAGAGACTATACTAGTTTTATCTATTTAAAAAAGGAGAGAAAACAAACAACAGAATAATCTGTTGCTATGCAACATCATGCAACTAAGTTAAAAGTTGGCAAAAATAATTAACACAAAAGATGAGACTAAGCATGGTATGTATTAGGCCTGTCCTGAGCCACCTTAGCTGACTCTCATAAAGCACAAATTTAACAGTTGAATCGATTATTTAATGCACATTTTGGCAACATTTGCACAATAACTGGTCATGAAAATTCCCTTTGCTAATGAGTTTTATGTCAGTTGATATAGTTGTGTCTCATATTTTAATATCCCCCATGCTTTAGGACATACTGGATGTACCAAAGTAACGCTGACAAATCAGGTTGTTCGACTGTTAAGTTCTCTTTGTGATCCCTTTTTGTCCGTTGTGGCTTACGTTATCACACTACTTCTAATTTAAGCACTTATATTTCTATAGAAGGGAATAAAGGAGGGGGAAATTTGCAGGCTTAAGTGATATAGCCCAGAGGTAAGGGAAATAAGCATGCGATAAAGCAGGATCTAAAGCATGTAACTACGAGTGGTAATTGTTTCTATATAAATAGAAGAAGGAGGGCATGGGTTAATGAAGGACGAGAAAGTGGCGCTAGTTCTGTGTACTCTATAATTGTAACCTTTCTATCACAGCATGTGCTACAGGTGCAAAAGTTTGCTAGGAAAGGGTAACTGGTAAGGGAAGGGGCTGCGGTTAGGTAACCTGTACACAACACTTACAAGGAGATTGTTGCATACCGAACATAGAAGGCCAGGACGTCCTTGATTTGAGCTCCCTTTTCATTTTGAATGGGAAGGGATAAAAACAGCACAATAAAAATTATCTTCTTAATTTGAACCAAGTTATTGTGTCTGAAAAGGCACCCCTTTTGTGGTTGGAAAAAGCCAACAAAGAAAAAAGCCTGAAGTCATCCCCAGTTGCCCCTTTCTGTAGCAATAGAGACCTTAAAAGACAAGGAACTGGAATAAAGAATATCAGCAACTGCTGGGAAAATGGTTCTCTAAGGAAGTTCAGTACTGACTGAAATCTTGCTAGCTAGAGAGCAGCTGTCTTGAGTTTACTGCACAATATACTATTTCTCATACGTACAGCCTGCACCCCAATCAGAGGTAGTTATCTGAAAATATATTCTCAGAAATCTGTCTCTTCAGAAACAGAAACTACAAGGGCCAATGCAAGGCTATTAGGGAAAAAGAGAATAATATCCACTCTGAGATAAATACCCACACACTGTACCGGCTTTTCTGCTGAATTTTAGGAGCATATGTGTAGCAGGTAATCCCTTCATTCCAAGTGGGGCTATACAATGCCATCTTCTAGTGCAAATGCTTGGATGAGGAGCATTTTGTTGCTGGGATTGGGTTTGCTATAGGAGGTAGCTGGCTGAGTGGGATAGGTAATTGTTTATACATGTCTTTCCTCCTTAGTAACAGCTCTACATAGACACCATAAATATTTGCACATTAGCTCTGAAGAAGTTATTACAATGGGCTAGGTTAGCTCTGCCTCCAAACTCAGTATTCTGGAATATTTCAGTGCAGCCATGGAGAGGGATGCCACTACTTGACCTTGCATGTTACAGACTCATTTCAGTAACAGTTATTCTATCAGCTTGCTATCAAGTGTTGACTAGCTTTCATTGATAGCATGATCCAGTAAGCAAACAAAAAGAGGCCTGAGTGCACTGGAGGGACCTTTGCCAATAGCATGAAATTTGTGTGTCACTTGTATTTGGGTGACTGATCTGGTCAGCATATAATTGCCTCCAAACCTTTTTTAGAAGCTGCTCTTAAACATTGTGCAAAAGATGCAAAGCAAATGGTAGAGTCTGCATACAGAAAAAAGTGGGGATGAAGCTACACAGCGCTATGAATGCACTGATAGGTATTGTGTTAGTACTTAAGAGAGGTTTTCAGCAGCAAGTATCAAGAAAGAGTGATAAACTTTATGAAAGTGGATGTCATGTGTCACCAAATCACTAGCTTTGTATCTAGGGAAGAATGAGGATGTTTACATGGCAATGGTGAGGCTATTCTACTTCACCTTATGAGGAAATAGTGTTTCTGAGACTGTATGCTAGTTTACCCTATCAGTCGTTCTCCAGTTAATTTACAGAAGAGTTTCTTTTAAATCAAATCAGATTACATAGATGAGAGACTTGTGATAGAATAAAAAACCTGAGGAACTAATGTGCTAATGATTACTGTTTGTATTTTATAGCAGGTTCAAGAAGGTTTATGATGGGGTGTAATGCACTGCTGGATGCAGTGTCTTAAACATCTGTGTAGTGTAAGCACTGCGGTCAACAAAGGCATGCTGGTATCTTCTCAAGGAACCTTGGAGGAGTTGATAATCAGGTATGATACCAAGGATGCAGTGACATTTGGGCACCTGGCCCACATAGCAGGGAGGTCAAAAGATCCTCACTGACAAGCCTAGGCTAAGTAGCTTCCTCCTCCAACAGACTGCTTCTGCATGTTGCAGAAGGCAAAATCCTAGAACCAGTGCAGGCTGGATGCAAATCATTGAAAAGTTCCCAAGGGACAATGTGGTCAATCCTGTAGCAAGGCAAATACACAGAAGCTGAGATTGTGCTAGCTTCCATTGATTTGACAACAATCGTGGTTGTGGTAAGCTGATTTGGACTCTGCATCCTTACAGAAAATCCTTGACTATTCAAGAAAATGTTAGTAGATTTTAGAACTGCTTCATGTGAGTAAAAAGTGAAGTTCAACAGAATGGTACTTTCAGTGGGGCAGCTCCGGGAATATATCTTATGTAGTCTTGTTTGTGCTATTCTGTAAAGTGATGTATATGATCACCACAACCTTAAAAAGAGCATCTGATTTTTCTGAAGTGCAGGAGTCACTTATTCTCTCCAGATAGTCTAAAAATGCTAAATGGACCATGTAAGAACTCTTGATTATAGCCACACAAAGGTTATCCACTCCAATTTCTGACTTACAGCTGCTGGAACAGTGATTTGTGCTTCTACAGACAGCTCTTGATTTAGCTGTCAAATGAAAAATTAAGGTTGCTCTGAAAAACAGTAACAAAAGACAAACTCTGTGTCTAATTGCCCCTCTCTATCTGTCAGTGGAACTGAACTCTTTGTTCGAGAGCTTCCTGTTTTGGGGGAGTTTGAGTGGACCACCACTGATGATCAGTGACTACTGAGAAACAGAAACCAAGGGTGATCACTGGGAGGCTTACAAGAAAGCGGTACAGTGGCATCAAGCTCTCTACCAGATGTGCTGAGGTTTTGTGCTTGTTTTGTCATGTGGGGTAAGTCTTTGGGAGTTGGACAGAAGGTAGGTCTGTGGCTGGAAGAGTTCTGCTATAGCAACCCCAGCTTTCCCCCGTCTGCATGATACAGTGCGACAAGTTGATCAGTGGCAGTCTTCTGACCATATGTTCACCCAGGCATTACTGACAAAAGTCCAGCTGTGACAGGCCAGAGGGGTTGTCCATTTGAACAAAACACGAGTGCCCAGTTCCTATGTGGTGAGGTGGAATGGGATTACAGGAAGCACAGTTACTTCCCCGAAGGGCTTCTAAGGCTGAAAAGATGCTCTTGATTGTATGCAATATAGCACCCAGCTCTTTAAGATGTCAGCCACAAGTAAGACTGCTAGTAGGCCACCATTCTGAGGGAAGACACAGGTCTATCTAAACTATCTTTGACTGGAGAAGCATTCAAGTCAAAGGATGCACCTAGCAGAAACATGTTGGGTCACATACTGAATAGCAGAGTAGATTGTGGTCCTTGATTCACGCACACCTCCATAATGGTGCCATCCTCAACTCTGAGGAGTCTGCTTTAATGACATTAACAATGATATTTAATATTATAATAGTCTCTAATTTTAAATTTACATCTTATTATAAATAATAAACTGCTGACTGTGGCTCAGAGGTGAACCTACCAAAACTGCTTTTGCTTATGATCTAAACAGGATTAAAATTTTTGCTCCCACATGCACCCAAAGAAATTTCAGAGGCAGAAATGAAATGTGAAAATGAGATGAGATTACACAGGGTTCTCTGATGGATGTGGGTGTGGCTGTTTTGAGAGTTCTGTGTCTTCAATTATCCACTTTTTCTCAGACAATTAGTCCTACAGTAAGGACAACAGAACAACACATATGCCTATATTTTAATACCATAATTGAGAGTATAAACAATTGACTTAAACTGGCAGTGAATGTAAATGTGTGTTAAGATTGTATTATGCAAGGCAGACAGGGAACATGTTCATTATATGTGGGCAGTTGCCTACAGCAAAGGGACAGTAAGAGGTGATTCAGTGGCATCAGCGTTTTGAACTGCCACAGCTAAATCTGCCAAAGCTTGTCTGTCTGAGACGTAGGTCTTATAAAAATTACTTTTTGCCTCCCTAGCTGCTTTTCTTATACCAGTATAAGTACTGAGAAGGTCATTTTATACCTTTCTTTTTCCCTACGCTTACAGCTAAAACAGCAGAATTTTGTATAGTCCTTTCCATCTAATAGAGTGAGAAACTAAATCTTCCTTCTAGTTCTAGTAGTATTGTCTTTATGCATACAATATTTTGCTTAAAATCCTATGTGAATGTGAAAAGATACACAGTATTGCGCAAAACAGGAGAAAAAGTTATGGTACATAGATTTAGGCAATTAAAATCTTTGAGCCTCTTCCCTACTGAAATAAACAGGAGTTGTACAATCGTCTCTTAAAGATGCAGGACTAGACTCTAAATTATCCTATAAAGCATTAGGGCTCTATTAAAGAAAAGTACTTTCACAAAGGAGCTGAAAAAAAAGCTGCCAGTCTAACTTATTCCATACAACCAAGAGGGTGATTAAATGTTCCAAATATGCAGAAGTCAAATGTCCCATTTCTGCTTTAAATCTTTTCCTTTTATAGGCTGAGTGTTATACTCCCTGCTTTGAAAACCTGTGCTGTTTAGGAACAAGAATTTATTTACACTTTTAAAAACTTGCAACTAATCTTGGATGAACAGTCTAAATTAACCTTTGGCAGAGAAGTTGTAATTTCTAGGCCAACGTACAACTGCATTTTGCATTACTTCAAGAATATTGGGTACTTTGAGGGGTTAAGAATGAAATATTTTCCATGATTCATATCTCTCTTAGCTTGAAAAGTCAACAATTCAATTCCAATGTAGCCAAAAGGGGTTTTCAGTCCAAAATGTCTCGTTGCTTGCAGTTACTTTGGGTTCTTGCAGTTAGGGTTTTGTATCACAATGCATTAATGCATGAAAGCAGCTGCACAGTGAGTAATGCCACGTGTTTGAACCAAAAATAATTTGTGTATGTTGTTGCTGCACAAACAGTTGTACATTTTGGTTGCTCAAGATAATCTCTGTATTAGAACAGCAGAGAGACAGATGGCAGAATTAGATGCCTGTTGGTAGAACTGTGCTGGGGAGCTGGTGTGTGCCTGCTTGCACCACCTAACCATTTCCCAGCCTTCTCTGTGCTGGCAAGGATGCTGAGTCCTATTATTTATACCCATGAAAAAGTATAACTAAAGTTATTATGGTAAATGTACTTAGGCAAAATGGAAACAACTTGTATTTTCCCTGAAACAAGGATTTTGGAACTTGGACAACTGACCTGGAGCTTTAGGGAGGAAAGAAAGGCTATGCTAGCTTAGAATCAATTCCATCTTGCAGACATATCTATGGGAGAGGAAAAAAGATCTGAAAATGGTATGTTTTCCAACTTGCTGAGTTCCAAATCCATCTTCCACTTACAGGTTAGTGTTCTGTGGCCCACTGAAGAGTCTATGCCCTTCAAGAGACTACACAAAAATTAATTCTGATCCACTTCCTGCCTGGGTACCTACAGTGGCTTGTCTGTGGATGACTCCTTCATCCATAATTAAAGTAGTCTTTGGGTCTCAAAAACACTTGCTTCCAACCTTGCACCTTAAGCTCTGCTCTCAATCCTAAAGCAAACTATACAGGCTGAGTCAGAGATTATGTCTAAGCTTTTTATTGTTTCTTACGTGAAGCCAGTTCTGTGGCCTATATCTCGTACCATGCACACTATTAGCTCCCCGGTGCTCTACTGCAGCTCACTAGATTTTTAGCTGGAAACCTTGGAGTCTGGATTTCTAGCACATAAGTAGCTGAGAAGTAATTTAGGAAGCTGCTCCTAACTATGCTCTCTCTCTGTCTCACCCTCCCTTTTTCCACTCCCCAGGTCGGACTTTGGTTGATTGCATGAGTGCTCCTCTTCCACCTCCTTTCTTGGACACAGCCTAGCACAGGTCTCAGCTGCGATGCCTGAGGAACAGAGTCAAGGAAAAGTGTTCCTGCTCCCATTGCAATTGGACTCCATTCTCTGCAGGGAAGTACATTCCTACTTCTACCTTCCCATCTGTGCTGTTCTGAAGTCAACTTAGCATAAACTGTTGGTGAAGTACAACATGATGGAAGAGCACCCATTTCAATGAGAAGATAGCAAGACTGCTAACCATCATTTCTCAAAAAGCGCTAACAAATGCCTTGGGCAAGTTCTTTCTCTGCTTTTCAAGCTTCAGCAGAGTGCAATGTGCTTACCTGTCAACAGCCATGACTGACAGGCTTTGGTTGCTGCCACTTGCTGCCTTTCAGCTGGGACCAGTGTTTGCAGTCAGCCAGCTCAATTTAAATTACCAGTGGAAATGGGAGGCCCTGTTCCTGCGGGTAAGTGTTGATCTCATCTGACAGGCTGTGGTTGCAAGTGGTTGTTCACTGCCAACGGAAACCTGTACCGTATGTGCCCTGATCTGAACATAATAGCAACATGTTTATATGATTGAAAAAACATACTGAGTTATAGTACTAGTAGATCATTTATCATAGATCAAATTATAATGTGTTTATAACCAGGTAAATGTCTAATGATGTTTTCATAGTTGTCTGCTCTTACATCTGTTAATATATTATCATTAACTTGTAGAATTTATCATGCATATATGTGCTTGCTGGTCATCTTTCTTCCAAAATGAAGCAGTAATCAAACACTGACAGTGGAGGAAAGGGGGCTGAGACCCTGCAGCTGGGAGCACACAAAAAAAAGGCAGGAGAGACTCAGAGAAGCATTTTAGTGCCACCTTAGGAAGCACTTAAGAAAGGGAGCTTTTCAGTCCAGAGAATTAGCTTGATTTGTGAGTAAAGAAACTGCCTGCTGTTGTATCTGTTCCTCATGGGAAATGAAAAGGATTAGGATTAGGATTATAATTAGGATTGTAGCTGGACTTTTTTATCAACTTCTGTTACAGGTGAAGAACCCAACTATTGGCTAATTATTTGAGCCAACAGTGGTGGTATTTGAGTACTTTTTTTTTCTTATTATTATTTCAGATATAGCCTCTGTTTTTTTTACTGTGTGTGCCTTTGTCCCTTTTCTTTCTTTGAGAGACAGGAAAATACAAACATGCCCATGGTAAAATTTGCAGTGCATTGGCCTTCCATTGTGTATGGGATGACAAGTAGTTGCAGCTCTGGCATCTCATTTGTGCTCTCTAGACCCATACTGTCAGTAAACAAAAAACTGCTGTGTGCTAGCAAATTTTATATTGCTATTTTTGCCAAAATGTTCTTGTTTATGTGATCTCTCTCTGCCAGGTGTGTCAGTAATAATGGCATTAAAATGAACTCTCTTCTACGTTCTATTTGAAGTAGTAAGCTCATTTATTTTTCTTGAATTTTTATTTATTGTAAAATTTTGGTGATGTTATCATTTAAGAGCTTTCCTTTTCTAGAATAATAGCATAGTTGTGTGTGTAAACAAAAATGTGAGAATGTAAAGAGCTGTTGTAAAGTGGAGCTAGAGAAAAAAATATGCTAATTTCATTTGCTATTAAAGGCTTTGGAGTTTCTGCCTCTCTTTACCGTAGTATTTTGTTTGGACTAAGTTTAATATACTGTTTTGCTGTAGACATTTCAAGTCTCTAGTTTTTTTGGAGAGCCTTAAAGATCCCCAACAGCCAGCATCCTGTACCTAAGACTTAATTCTTAAACCTTATTTCATAGCACATGAACAAGTGAATTAAAATATTCATACACATGGAAAAAGGATTAAGATTCCTCAAGAGTATCTAGGACAGTACTTGTGTGCCTTCCAAGAAAATAAGTGGTAACTATTAACACATGAGAATTGCTCTCTTAATTTAGATAGAAACTTTGACATCTAACCCTTCTGGGCTTCCAAGCCCAACTTCAGACCTGTTAGGCATAGACTCTTCCCTGTGGGGTGCACAGGGAGGGTTTGGTGACTAAAATGGAATCCCAACCATCAGTTTGCAAATTAGAGAACTAATTACAGTTAGTTAATAAGGCATCCTCATTATTTCTTTGCATCAAATCCTTCCTGTCTCTTGGGCTTAGGCCTCTCTTTTCACTTAGGATCCACAGCCTAGAAACCTCTCTTTGTAGATTAACCTCAAACTTTCTTTTGAAGGAAGAATGAAAATCTGTTCTTTATATAACAGCCTTTTGACTAGCCTGTCCAACAGGTTGGTGAATGTCCTCCTAAGCCTGGAAAGTGACTGAAGAGAAGGCTGCAGGCCATCGTGGAAAGTGGGCACTCTGCCCCCCTGCTTTATTTTTTTGAAGTTGTGCAAACATGCAGGGTGGGAAAAACACATCATTCAGTAAGCCCGAGGATGAACATCAGAAGGTATGTGACAATTTACTAGCTTATTGGTTGTCATCCATCTGAGATGGAGAATAGCTGTCTCTGATTCTCAGGTCCCAAACTGTGTTAGCATTTTATATTAAATAGTAACTGAAGTAATATATTTAGCATTGGGAGCAGGAACTAGAACTGGCACCACTACCATTCCTGGATGCCAGCTTGTTGCTATGTTGCTGTTACTTACTGTTTCTCAGGCTATATGCATCTTTCATTCATTGCCGTTCAGCAGCAGAAACTGAGAATGACTCCCCCCTGTCCTCTCCACCTTGATTTTCATGCAACAGTATCCCTGGCCTAATCACAGACACCAAATCAAACTTTCAGAGGGTTTTAGATTCAGAGAAATCTTGTGAATCCCAAGCCCCCTTGTATGTGAAATAGTCAAGAAGTTTTGCAGCTTGTTCAATATATTAGTGCTCTTGGCTATGCTCAGTTATGGACTATTTTCAGTCATCGCTTTAGCGTTACTAGTAAAAATACACGTGCATGTTGACTCCTGGTTGCCTAAACACATAGTAAGATTAGTTGATGTTTTTACATCTCTGCTGTTCTTACTATCTTGGACTTCAGTATCTATACGCTATCTAATTTGCAATTCAGATGTCTGCTCTTTTTTTTCTTTTTCCCTGCTATCCTAGGGAAACTCAGCCCTGTGCAAAATGAGGTGCACCTGGAAACATTTGAAAGCCAAGATTCAGACAAAAGCTTTGGAGGTGAGGGCTAAGAACTTAGGGATTTCAGGTTCCAGGATATAGCACAGTAATATGGGGATTTTGAAAATCTTGATTTTTGGATTCAAATGCCTGAATTCCATTTTACTCTCACTTTAGGTACCTAAGTCTTGCTTTTTCCTTTTTTTTTAAACATAAAAAAAAGTTCTTCAACAAGTATTTTCATATAAGTCATAATTCTAATTCTTGCCAGTACCTGTAAAATTGAACACATTCAATAATAGTATAAAGAAACTCGCAGGAAATGAAAAAAATCTCTTTCGTTGTAGACAAAGTCTCAGAATGTCATAACGACAGACTGGATCTACAAAGGATCCAAATAACTATCATTTTTGGTGCACAACATAAAAATTTTTATCTTCAAAACTCTATCTCAGCTGCTGTCTATCTTTGTAGAATTTAAGCTCCCACAGTAAAGGCTCTCTTGCTTGGTTAAACAGGGCAGAATGAGAAATAGATGTTCCCCATTAATTTGAGGGTCGAGGACATCAAGATCAGTGGCTTCAGGGATGGAGTTAGTTGTAATAGTGCCAGTTTTGCTCCCTGAGATTTTCCTTATAAGAGACTGAGCTGGTTTTGGTTCTTCTCCTCACAGGTGGGAGTGGGAGGGAACAAAAGACAAAACCTGTCCCCATTAAGAAACACTGAATTAAGTGCACTGTCTTTTGACAGAATTTAACAGTTGGCTAAATTAGATATTTTTCCTCCTTAATTTGCTAATTTTGGAGTTCCCTTTGTAAAGCAGCTTGTTGTCTCAATGTGCACGAAGTATCTCAGTTGGGAACAAAGCATTTACTAGGCAGCAGAACATAAAAGAATACATGTGCTGCGCATTGAGCATGGCTATATCTATATCCCTTTCTCAGTTTAACCTCATGTGTTTAATCCCTAATGACTGAGTATTTCAGGGAACTGGGACCTATATAATCTATAGATTTGGAAATATGCTTTCAATTATGGATAGGTTTCTAGGCGTAACTTAAGAGAAAGAAAATGTTTTCTTGAGCAGAGGAAGAAGTGGTTTTCAATTTTAAATTGGTATTAAATCTTGATACATGATAGGAAAACAGTTTTTCTTATTGGTATGTTAATAGTGGATCTATTGAGTTCACACATTGTAATACTAATGATTTTGTGTGTAGTTGAGAATCATTTAGGGATGGTTATCTTGCTCAGTTGAGTTAAGGCTACAGTGCATTTCCCACGTAGCTGGATATATTGACCTTCTGTAGACACATTCTTCTGTGTAAGGCAGCGTAAAGGGTAAGAATGAACAAGATGAGAGAGGTGGAGCAGAAAAAATGTGAAAAAGGGGCTCTGGCCCTCCACCATCTGTTTAAGAACAACCCTGAGGTGTCAGATATAGCATTTGTGTTATTTATTCATGACGATCAGGTTTGTTTTTTCAGTGTTACAAACACATAATCTAAGGAAATGCTCCTTATCAAGACAGCAGCCATTCTTTTGATTACTGCTTGTGGAAGAATCACACTGACTACTGTCCAATGTGGCAGATAGTAGTAACTTATCAAATAGAAGCAAAAATATGGAGCTCTGAACTGCTGATTCAGTTACACTTTCAGAAAGCTGTAGCTTTTTAATAAAAATACACATTGTTCATACTGATTTGCACAAAAAATGATGTTCAAGCATTGTAACCCAATTGCTATGTCAGCTGTTTCCCTCCCATAAGAATATGTAGGCATATAAATCTAGAACTGTGCTCCGGACCCATGTATTGTTCAATTCTGAGTTCAACAGGCACTACCTGTTCAATGTTTCATGGGCTCCCAACTTTGCTCCTTCTTCATTAAGACAGATGTGTGAGTCTTGCTGCCAAGGACCAGCATTCCCTCATGAGATGGGGATATGTGGCTAGGAAAGTATTTGCTCATTTAGAGCTTTCTGAAAGAGAAGCTGCAACAAGAAGTGAAGGTGTGAGAAACCAGGAGACAGCAATGGAAGTCATCAGCCAAAATCCACAGGAAGAAGCAGGCTGAATGATTGAAGATGATCTCCCAGTAAGCTGTAAGTACAGTCCTGCATCCACTGTGGGCTAAAAGAGAATTCTTTACAGTGTGTTACATATTCCTGATTGATTAGAATAAGTGGTATCAGAACAAGAGAAATGAATAATGCAAATATCCCTACATCCAAACATGATGCAGAGAGCTATAAATGGAAGATTGTTCAAACCGATGTGTCAGCACCACAAATATAAGCTTGTATCCCACTTCAGGAAACTGGGAGAAAAAAGAATGAAAAGATGTGAGGAAAGATGAAAGGGAGTGAGCTTGGGTGTAAAGGGCTCAGACCATTTTTTACATTTGGAAAGTCTAATAAATAATGGGGGACTATGTGACCCAGTTATAAATGACAGCTTCAGCCCCTATCTACATTAAGATAAGGCATGCTAAAAGAACAAAGACATATTGTGTTTAAAACTGAACCACCTCAAAATGCTGACTGGGAGTATGAACTTGACCAACAAGTAGGAATACTGGCCTCTAATACGTGAACACGTCCAAGTGAAATAGTAGGGCACTAAGGCTCAGTCTCAATTTCATTATGGCAAATAACAATGTAATCAATCAATAATATGAACAAAAAAAGATGGAATTAACAACCTTCCAAGTGAAATGACTTGTAGGCAACTGATTTGTAGTCAACATGTTTGTTTCTATATACAAATGATTTCTATGTACAAATGATTTCTATATACCAAATGAATCAGAACAACATTCTTTGCAGCAGCTCTTCACAAAGGATAGCTGGAATTTTTTTAAAAACTGGGGCTCCCAAAGTGAACCTAAACAGAGGTAGTGTGGTTCTGAATCAAGAATGGATTCCTATCAGTTGTTGAACTGGCAAACTGTGAACAATTTTCAAAAAAAGCCAGGGGGAGGGGTGGTGGCAGGATGTAAAATCTAACTATAAAATATAAATTAGTCAGTCTAGTGCAACCTGGTTCATGAGAGAGGGGTAAAAACAAGTCTCAACTTCCATTAGGCACAGTACTGCATCTTTATATGAAGAGGAGCAGAATAGTGTTGAGCTGATTAGAAAAAAGTAACTGAAAGTGTATTCATGAGCACAGTATTAATGGATCACTTACTCAAAAAATAGCAAAGATGAGTGCATTGTACAAAAGGATGCAGAACTGGCTTCTTCCTGAGATATCTTGTTGCCTGATCCTGGTTTCTGTTAGCCGAGATTGTGCTGCCCTGCAGTCCCTTTACAGAGGTAGGTGGCATGTACTGCTCTCTTTTCTTTCAATGCATTCTCTGCAAATTATATTCCTGAACTCCTGACTGCTGTTCAGGTTCAAATACTGTGTCACAGCATAGCAGGATAAAGGGGCTGTTAGTTTTCCAAATGCAAAAAGGAACTATTTGAAATAACATACTGTAGAAAATAGTTTTATTAAGAAGATGATAAAAATAAATGACCCCTTTCCCAAGCAAGGCAAAGTAATGATACTAAGTTGGACTCAGCAACAGGAGCTGGAAAAGAATCTTTTCCCTATTTGGCTGGCCTTCTCACAGTTGAGTGCTTTCCATAAAGAAATATTGCTGGATTTCTCCATTTTTCCATTCCTAGACAATCTGATTTAGAGAGAAGTGTCTTAACCTATGTATTACAATGTCAGGACTTGCATTCAGTTTAACTTATGGTTCAAGGTGTTCCAGTGCTATGAGACTTCAATGGAAAATATCCTACATAAAGCCTCTGTTATGCTCAGGATACTTATTACTAGCATCCTTATCCAGTCTAACCTCAGCAATGGGCCATGCAAGAAAGGTAATCACTGTGATTGTTGTAACATGATTGTTGTACAGTGGAAGCTAGACTAGCCCATTTCCAAAAACTAAATAATATTTTGAGGTAATCATTGCTCAGACTTGTACTTGCGCACTGGTTTGTTAATTAGCTACATACTGTGTCAGCTTTTTTATCTTTTTATCTTTTTTTTTTTAATCTCTGACCAGAAGAACAATGTATAAGCTATTGTCTGCAGAAATTACCTAGTTTGGACTTTGGATATGAACAGTGGCAAAAAGCCCAAAGAAACCTGTCAGTCATTCAAACAGCAATAAATGGCACATATTTCTAGGTCTTATTGTGTTTTTGATGTCTATAAGCAGTGCTTAACCCTCAGTCTTGTAGGATTTGACATCTTTATTACAAATTGGGACATACAGGCTGTTCCTAACACTTGTTCTTCAAGTTTTTCAATGAACATTTTCTTCAGTGTTTTTTTTCCTCCCTGTATTTGTTAACCTAACGTCTGTCTTACCTTTGTGGCTGCTCTTCACTTATGTAGTTTCTTTTAGCCATAGGCTAGCTGAGAAGTATGATAGTATCAATATTTACTTGCACCAGTAAATATTCAGTCCTGCGCCAGCGTTTTTTAACTGTACTAGCTGTAGAGACAAGAACATGTTATATGCTTATTAAACACTCTCATTTTTGAAAAGTAAGTGGAAAGAAGAGCTACACCATCTGAGATGGAAGAACAGAGAAGAGAGATGCTCCATTCAGTTGCTAGCTGTCCTTAGAGTGAGTACTACATCATCTAGCTAATTCTCAGGCTTAAATATATTTGGCAACTCCTTGACGGTGGGATCATTATCTGAGGCTTCTCTGTAGAGCAGCATTATGCAATTGTACTGTTCAAGAGGATCATATTAGCATCAGCAGCATGACTATTTAGAATGATAAATGTGCACAGAAAAGATCTGGCACTGATTTATTTCTAAATTTAAATCTGGACAACAATTAGAAACAGAGCAAAACTCACCCAGAGAAGAACCTGAGTGTTTGAGTGTTCTTCCCAGGGAAGTTGCACTTTTTTATCCAGTGTTTTTATGCCTGTAGGGATAGTAAATAAGGCAGTGCTATTTTTGATCCTTCTTCTACCATCTTATTCCTTAACAATGGCTTCTGTTTTGAATCACATCGGAAATGACACACAATTTATTTATAATAAATGTTTTAAACGAAAATAACCATGATGCATTAAAGACAGCCTGTAGTTGGTTTTCCAAACAAAAATTAACTCCTCTTTCTCTTTTCTGTTTCAGTAATATGTAATAACACAAGAAAACAGGAAAGTCAAATTTAACCACACTACTAGAATTACTAGTGACCCAATTTCCCAGAAGGCTCATTACATACTACAAAAATATCTAGAAAGTCTATTTCATGTTTAAGATGACTTCTGTCATGTTTAGAAGATAAGTATCTATTTCTGATAAGAATATTGTACTGATATGTAAATAGGTTTAACCCAGTTCCAAAAGTCTGTTTCCACTGCAAATCTAGGAGAAAATAAGTAGGACCAAGTTAATAGGAAAAAAAAAAAAAGCTCCTTAGCTTACAGGAATGAAGTCTTTTGTAGTGAATCAGATCATCATTGCTTTGAGCCATTTGCAGGAACTCTGGTGTTGTAAAGATGATGTAAATTAGTCATTCTCCATGTTTAGACATCAATGACAGGTGTGGATTTCTGCCTGTTTTCTCACTGATATACAAAGAGAAGGGGCAGCAGCTTGAATAAGTCTGTAAAGACAGCAGCCTGTTAGCCAGAACACCTAATACAATACTACACATTCCTCTGGATAAATGTATCTAACAAACAAAATTACTTCTGAATATTAAAGTCAACATCTTTTGTGCTTTTGGGGGAAATGCAGCTATGCTGAAAGTGCTGCTACGGGTTTTAACATCAATTTCTATTTTGTTTGAACAAAAATATGTGGCTCAGAAATGCAGTTAGTTGTCAGAAAGCTAGGTGAGTACAGAATAATTATTCTCCATTTTAGGTATAGCCTTTCAATATTACTGTGTATTAAATTCTTCATGAAATAAGTGGTGGTTAAACATGAATGTTCCAACTGCTGGCTGGCTTATAAATTTAGGCCTGGCAAACAATTAGGAAAAGCAAAACTCTCCTAAAGAAGCCTGGGTACTGAATTCAGTAATAAAGACTGTTGCATGCCAAGCTTCACTACAATCCTCTATGGCATGGTAAATATACCATTATAGGTACTCTTTCTATTATAATCTTTTATCCCTAACAGTGTAAAAGGAGCAGAATTCTAACATTTTATTCTGAAGTCCTTTTTGTAAATGTTGTTAATCAATTCTTAGTATTAATGAGAGATACATTAAAAATACTGTGAACATGCATATTATTCATATTAACTCTATTCTCAGCATTTTACTGAACAGTGTGGTAACTTTGTCTGGTTACAGGCTAGATGAAGGAATATATCTATTCTTAAATCCCTCTGTAGAAGTGTGATTCAAAACCTGGAGCTATTTTACGTCAGATTTGAACAACAGTGAAGAAAGATAGTAGAAAGGCTGTTAAAACCTCAGCCACAAGGGGAACTCACTTTAGCATCAATTTTAAGGTCTACTTACCAACATCTAAGCTTCTAAAAGGAAAACCAGAAGGGGCAGGATTTTCAGACTGGAAAGCTGGATAACAACCGTGCCTGGAGAATCTGGACATTTCACAGTCACTGGGAAGTGATCCTTCAATCCTTCTGCAAAATAAGAAAATACTGTCCCAGAAATCACTGTGAACTGAATACACCTAACCCCTAACCTGGGATTAGGCTCTTCTCTCCTTCCCACTCCAGAAGTACCTAGGCCACCTCTCTCTTGTCGGTGTTGCTCACAGCCTTACATCAGCACCTGCAGACAGGCAATTATTGAGGAGTTTAAGTCACTCAGAGCTAAGGTATCAGTCTCTCATTTCTTAGCCCAAATCAGCCCAGTTGGCTACTGGACAAAGCAGCACATGAGTACTTGGCCACGCATATAGGGCCTGAGAAGCATCCCTTTACCAATGGGTGGTAGCTGAGCAGGTTGGTGATGGACACAGGCAGAAGCTCAGGCCCTCTGGCACCAGAAAGTAGCTCTGCATGGCCTGAGGCCCTCTGTGATGCCTGAGTTCCAAGGCACCTAAATCCCTGTGTGTACATAGCTTTAGTCTGCAGCCACCCCAGGTTCTGCATCAGCAACTGCTCCAGTGATTGCTCAGATCTGCTGGCTTTGCTGTGATTGATGCATCAGCATTCTACTAATTCAAAAAGAAAAACAGGTCTCATTTTAAAGCCTAAACATTATAAATCATCTCATCTTTTTCCTAGTGAGGGAAGACCATTAAATGCATTTCATACTCGAGCACTATTTTAGGAAAGTCCATTCATTCACTTCTAGTTTTTTTTTCTCCCTACTGCAAATGATTCTAAGCCGTAATACTCAGATGCTTAATAAAAGAGAAACCAGGATAAAGGAATTTACACTGGGCATTATAGCACATTTTGTTAATGGAAAGCTCCAGTATGCAGCTGAGAGCAAAAAGCCTCTGTAGTATAAAAAGCAGTAGAACTGCAAAATGAAGTATAAAATTACTTACTTAAAAAAAAAAAAAAACACACAAACAAACAAACTGATCCAGTCTTATGAGTACCTAAGGAAAAAAAAAAATGCAGACATACTTACTGTAGACTTTGCATAATAAGAGCCATGCACTAATCAACAGTGCATGCAGCATTTCCTCCAGCATTTAATTATGGCTATCGGTTACATGTACATATAATCATGAGCAATGGTGCAACATATGAAGCTACTAATATTTTTTTTTAAACAAAGTCAAGTAAACCAGCAGAACTATAAACAGTAGTCCATACACATTGAAATCCATACAAACTATTGACTTTGGCTGATGTAGACTTCTCATCAAAAAGGACAGGAAGAACAAGGGGAAAAAAAGCAGATGAAAACTAGGTGAGTGACACAGTCACTCATTTGGGAGTGCTTCTTATCCAATGCCAATTTAACAGGAAGAACCTAGACTAGAATCCACATATCGGCTCCCACTTGCATCTTTCCTCAGGGGCTATACAGTCATTTATTATTGATCATTCTGAAACCTATATGATACAACTTCAACCTGTGGTCTACTCTTTGGCCAATTTTGCCACTAAAATGGAGGTTTGTTCATCCACCCTGTGAAGCAGGAGAAATGGAAAAGCTCCAGCCTTACTTTAGCCACTGAAAGGATAAAACGGGGATAGTTGCAACAGGGCAATTGTTACAACTAACACTAGTACTATTGGTAAATATCCACACTGTTATTGAAATACAAAGCCCAAATTATTCAAATAGGATTAAAGGTAGATGAATCCAGACCATTAGGGATGGTACTGAATATGAAGACGTACCAAAAGAAATGACTGCCATCACAATTTTGTTTAGCAATGTTGTTTCAGCCTGATATTTCAGTTCTTTGTAAGTCCCAGCTTTTCAAATGGTATTTGTGTTGGCACTTGGCTGCCCTTTCCCACTCAGCCTCACTAGGATTTTGGGGAAGTGATGCTCTTTGGGAGGAATTTTTTCTTAAAATATCTACGTCAGTCATGAAGCTCATAACATAAGGGAAGGCCAACCTTAAACAAAGAATATAGTTAGAAAAATAGTGGGTAGGGGAAGTCCCAGCCAGTACTTATGTATGCACTGGCTGTGGTAATCAGGACACTGTGTCATTTAAGACATTTTTGTGACTTTGTGCAGGTTAAGTGGAAGACTGACTTACTTAAATGTTATGGGGCTATGGAATAATGTAGAAATCAGTTTTGCTGCACCTTTCTCAACACTGTGCTGTTCTAGGTGCTGCATAGTCCGACAGCCAGTAGAAACAAGTGTTAGAACAGGTTATTTTGAGTATACACATTATGCAGACAGAAAAATATTAGACTACAGAAGATTTGACCCCATGGGAACCACTGAAGAAGTGATTCCTTCAAGTGGAAATGCATCCTACTTACTGCATTCAAGACTGACTGACTTAGTATTACAGGGATTTGGGGGGGGGGGGAATTGTTTTTTGCTGTTTAAGACAGAAAATACCCTTCCACCTACGTGAATGTGTGTCAGCCAGGATTATATATATTTCAGTACTGTTATCCTAGTGAAAGATTTCTGCATTTAAATGCATTAGTTTTTAACAAAAATAATGTTCTGTTTCTCCTGTTGTTCTTTCTTTGGCCTTTTTCTGTGTCCTTTGTTGTGTTTGGCTACAGATGATATAGACCCTGAACTTTCAGTTCACAGCGTATAATAGATTTTGATGATGGGAGTGTGGGCGCCCAAACTGAGATTACAAACTGCACTGAATGACAAGCATATAACCCTTAAATCCTTGTTGCAGAGCTGGCTAATGCTGTGACACCCAAGGAAGGCTGCGAGCTCAGTGCCTTCCTTCCCCAGCTCCTCACTGCAGGGAGAGGAGGAGAGATGCACTATCAGCACCCCTGAGGGGCTTCCCCTTGTGCAACAACCACTGGCCAGCAAGGCGTGAGCAAGCAAGTAGCAGTGACTTCCAGGGCTGGAAGGAGAGATGGAAGTGTGGCACAGAAAATGTATTTGTGTATTCAGTGCCAAACACATCCAGGCAGGGAAGATAGATGGAAACACATCAAACGAAGCCTCATACCTCACCCACACAACCAGCTTTTGCTCAGATCCTTCTGATTTTGAATTGCTGGATTCTTATTCAGTCTTTGAATTCACAGTTAGTTTACTGAAGTCTGAATTAGTTCCATGGGAAGTCATACTTTTCTAGTAGGTATTGGCATAGGCTAGACCAGACCAGCTCCTGAGGCATTAAGACTGCACTGAGTTAATAGTTATCACATGCACATACATATCCCAGGAGCTATTTCCATCACCAGCAGGAGATTCTGACAAAAGATCTAGCTTAGAGTCTCTGACCGCACAAAGGTTAAGATATTTCCCTGGTAGGTGAAAGATCTTTTGGAGAAGAGTAGGTGAAGCTGCATTGCCCCAAAGTGGGGAACGCCATAACCTCTTGCACTTCTTGCTACTGAGAGAGCAGGAGGAACTCGCATCCCTTGCAACGGGCGCAAGACCTACTGCTGTCGGCATTTTCTAAAACCTAGACTGGCTAATCAGTACATCTGTTCAGTCTTTGTTATGGTGCTTCAGAAAGTCTTGGAACTGTCAGCTCCCACTTGAACTTCTGCACTCATCTGTGGCTCAGCCTAAAGGAACATCTAATTTTGCAAAACTCTCGATTTCTGTAAAATTTCTTTCCTATCCTATTTCTGTTAGGAAGTTGGTCAAACAACAAACAGCTAAGCCAATCCACTGCGTGTTGATGAGACACCATCACAACAGATTTTTCAGGACTGTTAAACTGTAATTTCAGATCACAATTAAGTAATTCTGGGAAGCTGATAAAGTGCATTACTGATATTCTGATACAGTAGGGGATTGTTGTAGTCCCTTGCTCAATATCCATGAAGGGCCTTTACACCATGGATGGAAAACAAAGTCACTGAACACTTTGATATTGTTCCAATAAAGCTTCACCACATTCAAAGCCTCATAAATTCTGTTACTTGAAAAGCAACAGAACATACTCACATTGCTTTCAGTAGAGGAGGTGCTGGAAAGGGCTTTCTTGTTTTAAGAACTTTTGTAGAGGGAGTTATAAAAACAATGGTAAATCTTCCCTTTGCATCCATTAACTATCAGAGTACAAAATACCATTATCTGATTTCTTTCCATGCAATGACATTGCACTTCCAGGGAAGCTGGTAGAAGCAACAAAGTGGTAGGAGGAAGTGGGGGGGGGGGAGAAAACCCACTCTTTTGAACAGGTCTGAATACAAAACAAACAACTGGAGGTTTCCTCTCACAGATTTAGTAAAACAAGAAATCAAAACTCTTGTACACATTTGATTCTGAACAAAACACAATATGAAAGGCAAAGCACAATAAGGATGGTTGCATTTAACATGCTGATCATCTTGCTCCCAAGCTAGCAGAGAATTTAGTTCTCATTCACTATATTAGAGTCCTTCTTTCATCTAGTGAGCTGAGAAATTTCTTGCCCTGCTACTATCTGCTGCCATCACCTATTGTTACCTTAACCACAGAAAGGGAGTTACAGTTACAATTTTATTTTCCACAGTCTTTTGTATTTACTAAAGAAAACCTGCTACACATCTTCTGGAGTCTAGGTAATTTCTTGTAAAAATAAAGACAACTCCCCTGGCTACTGAAAAAGAACTGAAAAGAAAAACAAAACAAAATGAAAAGCTTCTGAACCAACAATCTCCAAAGAAACAGATATGACACAGAGAACTGATAGCAAAAGGATTGTCAAGAAGTCGCAAGCAGAAATCATTCTCTTTCCTTGCACCCTCAGCAGGCCCATATTTTCTCCCCATCTTTCTTTGCTGGACAGGGACAGGCCACTTTCCAGGCTTGGGGCCTTGGTGGGATGCCATACCTGGACTTCAGGCAGAATGAAAGCTGTCACTCAGGAAGAAAATAACAAATAGGAACAGACAGCAACTTTTGGTGATGAACCCGATGTATTAAGGCTCATCAGTATTCAAAAATAAATAAATATATTTATTAGAGAAGTCAGTCATTTATACTTGAGAAGTTTGTTTGTGCACATACACAGGTGCACAAGTCAGAGAATTCTAGTGCTTTTGGCAATTTTTGGTTTTGGAATAGACACCAAGAAGCCTGTTCCCAAAGTATACTTTTAAAATATATTTTAAAATATTAGCCATTTAAATCTTTTGAGAAGAAAACTGAAACTTTCTGAGATTTAACTGAAAATGTACTCAGCTCAAATTGAGGATATTTATAATGAGTTAGTGTGGAAAGGCAGTCTGTCTTTCACAGAAATATATAGTAACATATTGCCTACAACCTCACAGCAGCACCTCCATGGTTAGAATATCCATTTCCAACCTACTGCACACCTAATTTATACCACCAGAAATCAAAGACAAGCCTTTAAAAAAGCAAAAAAAGAAGTTGCAAGATTAAAAATGGATCATCTGATTGATGGCACCCTGGCTGCTCACTTCATGCTTGTTTGAGGTAAAAATTACTCCTCAGGCCTGCCCTGCTCTTCAGCTCTACATGCCTTACATGTCCCTGTGGAGCATATTTCATACAGTAGGCCTTTATGTCGTTTTGTGTAAGGTTTCAAGGACATAGCTGTACTTTCTTCTGTTCTTTTTAGACTTAGTTTGATCAGGGCAATCCTTAAAGTTTCCTTTGTTCCAAGGAGTCTATAAAGATGAATGTTTGACTACAATGTTTGAAAACTCTTTCCCATTTCCTTGTTTGCCCAGGAAAAAATTGTTTTAATGAGGCATTCCCCACAACGAGAATATTTTGAAGAGTTCCACACATTGCTGCAACAGTGGTGTATGTCGAACCATACACCAAATGTTTCACAATTTGTAGTTTTCTTTGCTAAGCTTAAAGTTCATCTTTGTACATAATACCTTATTCTGTCTGGAGTTCAAAACACTTTTCTAATATGTTAAGCCACTTCCCACAAACTTCGCTCTCAGGAAGTTTGAATTGGCTGCTTTTCCAAAGACATTTGAAGGATGCCAGTGTTCTCAGCTTTGTAAACTCAAAATGAACTTGTATTCATGTTTCAGATCAAATGAAGGACTTGGGCTTTTTATTTTATTTTTTAATCACTGCGGTAGCACTTTTGGAATACAAATATCCAGTTGTTATTTTTCTCCTTTGCAAGTGCTCACTCTTGCATTTTGGCTAGTCAGTCTGCCAGAATCATTAGCTTCAGATTTTTTACAGCAAAAAAACGACAAACAAACAGGGATATTGCATTTCCAAATTAAAGACTGGGAAAGAACTCAGGCTCCATAACAATAAATAAATAAAGAAAAAAATACTAATGATCAGCTGAAGTGGGTGATAGTGAATGGACCTCTAAATACCCAAACAGATCCACTGAAATATGTACCTCCTATCAATTTCTTTTTCTTTTTAGACAATGCTTATTAAATTCATAAGCCTTAAACAATTTGAGTTTAATGTTAAACTAACTAGTAGTAATAACAGCACAGGCAGCAACAGTGTACTTTTCTTTGTATGGGGGTTTTGTTTTTTCCGTCAGAGCTAACTGAAAAAACCCACTTGTTATCCCAAAGAATTCTAGCGCAGTATCAGTTCAAAAGTAATTTTTGAAGAACAACCTCTAATGGGATGCATCACAAAACAATTTTTACAGGTATCCTTTGCAAATGGGTAAGAAGAAGGTAATAATATAAGAAAAAAACCCAACACATTTGACAAGCGACAAAGTATTAGGCCCAAATTCCTGTACAGCTCCACTGACTGTGTTCAGGCTACAGCTCTGAGCGCAGAGGTATCGTGTGCAGCTAAGCGCAGGCTCCAGTACCGTCTGCAGTTGGCTTTTTCCTGAGGATGCCATTGACGCCTGCCCCGAAGCTTTACGCAGGGCTCATCACCACAGTACCAGAGGGCACAGTAGGGGTATATCCAGGAAGAGATCTTTTCACTAGTCACTTTTGAAAACCCAGAGCAGATGATTCATGCCAAACAAGGGTCAAAACCCCAAGATACATCTGCCTGTCAGCCAAGAGGGCCATAATCTACACATAGGGACCGTGAAGCAGCAATAGCTTTTATTTTTAGCTTAGAATTGACACAAGACAAGGGTGGGTAAAACCTATAAGCCCTTACTCTGTGAATTGCATTACCTCAATTTACTCTCCTGCAAGAGGAGGTAGTCCTGAATTTCACCCTTCTTCTAGATCTTCTCCTCTGCTACCTATGGGTATTTTCAACCTCTGAAGCAAAAGTCAGTATGACCCACTGTCAGTTCTGAATTTAAGAAAATACAGGATTCCATAACAGTCTGTAGCTGGAGTCCTCAAAATAGGAGGTGGAAAAAAGTTCAGAATGAAAAAGAGCTCGTTGAACCAACGCTACTGTCTAGGGACTGTCAGCTGCTATACACAACCCACTGAACTCTGTTGCAGACAGCACAACAAACTCATCTCATGACTGGCGGGAGGAATGACTAGCTGAATATATTTCTTTTGCCTTTGTGCTTCCCTCATGTGCGCCAGGCCCCACTGTGACACAGCCACAGACTGATCCTCCCAAAAGTTATTTTCAGATTTAGCAAATTAATTACAGTGCATAGCAACAACTGTCTATACCTAGAAATCAGACAGAAAGCCCTTCAGAAGCTTGAAGTGTCTCACAAATTACTATGTAATTGAAAGAACTGTAGGGGATAATGTTTTACACATTTTCTGTGTTTATTCATTTGAAGGGTTGGATGTTCGGGTGCTTTAAAAAAAATCCTTTAGAAGAAATGAAAAGGAAACCTTAGAAGTCTTCAAAGAAACACTGCTACTACCAAACGTAAAACAGCACTATAAAACAGTCACAGTCACATCATTTAAAAGTTGTTTTTCACATAACTGAGCTGCACTACAATAAATATTCTGGACAGTAGATATCCTAATTGTAATTTGGCAATACCCTTTGGCTGCACCAACCTAGTTAAATAAAATGCTGGACAGTTATTGACTAAAGCCTACCTTATAAGGCAAAGAAAATACTTCACTGAGTTATGCAAGAAACAACAAACACACACTCTTAGGTTTTGCTTTTGAGATAAAATGAACATGATAAATACGATTCTGCTAAAAGTTCAGCATTTTTTTAGATGACATTTGTGAAGTTTTGCTTGGCTTAACGAAGACAACGGTTAAAACAATCCCTAAAACTGTGTTAATGTGATGCTCCCAGTCAGGGAATTTATCAATAGAACTGGTGAATTCATTCACAAGCTAAAAATTTGTTATAGTTAGGGAGATCAAAGATGACCTCCATTGCTGATCAGTGTTTGAAAGGCAAATCCATTATGCTGTGTAAACACAAAGGTCAGCTAAGCCTTTTTCATACAGCCAATAGGCCAAAGCTGCTCTGAGGAACTATGAGCCTATGTATAAATTGGAGACTATATATTTTAATATATATATATATATAATATATATATATATATATATATATAAAGGTGGACACAGAGTGTCTCCATGTACACCCAGTCAATCAGTTCTACCCTCTAGACTCGAGCTTTGTTGGCCAAATAAATGCAACAAGTGAATTCATTTACTGTAAGGTAAGGGAGAAAAAAGGTAAACTAGAAGAAAATGCTACAATTCAGAATCCAAACTATAAATAGCTTTAGGTTTTAGAAAAGCTAAAGCAGGAAACTCAGAATTTTGGACAGCAGACACAAAGACTGTTTCTAGACAAATGCATGCAGTGGGTCTTAAAATAACTGACAGTTCTACTTTGGAGTTTTTCCAAACTATTTTGGAAACTTTTGAAATCTGCCTTCTGTATATACAAACTGAATACATTTCAATCACAACAAAAGACATTTTCACCACTGCATAGTCTTTTCAATAACAATGGACAAGCCTCAGCATATTCAGAGTATCAGGTTATCATTTTATAAAATTTTATCATACATATCCAAGAGGATTTAAGTGAGTTTAAAATGTCACGGAAATAAAACAGTCTCGCAAGAGTTCCAGAACTTCTTGCTCCCGGAAAATGCCAGAGATGCCAAAACAGCTTACACAGGTCAGAAGCAAAAACTGAATGAATTTATTCTTGATATAAAAACAATGTAGCAAAGAAAGAGTCAGATGTGTTGTCTGACGGATCCCAGAAATACAGGCAAACAAAGGTATTTAAACAAAGACCATAAAATTATTTCAAGCATCAATTAAAATATAAATATATCAGAGTTGGGACTGTAGCTCAGGCAGAGATTTGGGGGTCAGGAAGGTAGAGAGAGCAAGAGATACTTTGTTTATCTGAACCAGTTGTTCAGAGTAGATTCCTGCCCGAGTAGTTGTCTCTCTCTACTAAAATTACTTCAGTCTAAAGCTCACAGCAAATTCGCAGTAGTAGGCATATGTTATATGTAAAAGTTCATGCTCTTGAACTTTTTCATGTGTTGTCAAACTGCTCGACTACAGTCACTCACACAAATACCTGTAAGTGTTATTATTAAAGCAGAGTACATTCTGAAAGAGGAATGACTATTATTAGATCTGGCCGAGGTTACTAGGCTCTTTTGTTTTGAATCCAGCCTAAAAGAAACCAGATAAACGAGCCATGTTATGATGCCTCTGTTTTCAGTACCTACAGATTCCGGGTGTTAATTCAGGAGACCCATTTTCTAAAGGAAAACAGCCAAATCTGGGCTGCAGTTTTTGTGACCACACATACTATGCTTGTCAGGTTACACTCAGCATTTCAGATCGGTAAACCTTGTCAGCCTAGAGGAACATATTTGGGAGGAATGGGGTTGGGGAAAGAAAAGAGAAACGCATTACTATGAGCTTTTCACTTACTGCCCCCTCCGGTCATGCCCTTGCAACTAAACAGTTCTCTCTTTCAGTAAGTCACATGATGGATGTTAGCTGTTAACCCAATTTAAACTATTTTTGTTTCTTTTCCAGTATGCTCTGATCAACAGCATGAACCACAACTAGCGCCCAGCAATTGGCGAGTGGCAGATGCCTGAATACCATGTTTTTCATCTCACTTCAATATCCTTGACTCATGCATCCTGTCTGCGCTAATGTTAGTTTTCTGATTGCAGTGTGTCTGCAGCTTCGGAGCCTCAGCAAGTGCCTGAGCCATCCCGGAAAGATCACTTTTCATCTCTAGTAGATCTAGTTCTGTCTTGCAGCTTCACTGTGCTTTTAGTGACTCTGAGAGTTAGCTTGTTATGCTCATTTACATGTGGACTTTCCCTGGATTTACACTGATATAGCAGTGCACTGTTTTTCCTGTAATTTTAAAATAATTCCAAACCATCCCATCAATACGATATTCAATTTTGACTTTATTTGACATCTAAGAAGAAAACGAGCTACTCCCACCAACAGTTACGCCCACCATACTATCCTTGTTCCACTATCACGTTCTCTCTGTTGTATGAATGCCTCAAAACAGGAAGACCTGAACTGGAAGGGACCTTTGGGAGATGCTTGTGTGTATGTTTCCCCAATACTCTGTAATTCTCCTCCCCAAACTGCTGTCACGTTGTACAGATTATAACAGTGATTTCAGAGTGCTTAAAACCATTTATATTTCTACCAGTATGAAGAGGAGGAATGAAGTGTGATGAGAGTTACTCAGGGATGCTGAGCTTTGAATGTCAGTTATAAAAGGATGCCTGTTAGAACAGAAGGAAGAAAGAAAAAATTAGATTTATTTTTAGCTCTCATTCAGGCCTACCAGTCAGAAGCACAAAGAAAAGAGCAGAGTTGCCAGGTAGCAAGTTTTCATGAGTAAGTACCCTACCTGAGATTAAAGTACAAAGAGAATTCCATTTTTTGTTGCACGCTCATTAATAGCATTAACTAGACATGCAGAATAGTCTTTTTTTCTCCTTTTAAGCCATACAGTTAATACAAAACTCAAATTAGGATCACTAATTTGTGATCAATAACTAAAAATAAAGAATTGGACAAATGCTTATTAAACTTCAGATGTGTTGACTTCCATGTTCAGCTATTTACCAAAAACCCCTTTTTACATACCATTAAAGCCCCCTAATCTTGTGACAGGGGAATAGTCTTATCTCCATTTTACAGAAGAAGGAACGGAGATACAAGGTCCACACGGGAAGTCTGTGGCCCAGCCAAGACTCCATGCCTCCCGAGTCCCATTCCAACACTGACTGCAATACAGTTTCCCCTCTGCAGCCTTTTGATCTCTTCTTTCCATCTCGAATATTCAAATGGGTGACTAAGCTATGGGGAATCTTTGTGTAAAGAACAGGTTTTAGGAACAAATACATTCTTAAGAATATTTGCAAAAACTAATCAAATTCAAACAAGCTTTCTAAGCAAGACTTGAGTCAGACCCTTTTCCAACTATGTACTCTGAGTGTGCAAGCTGATGTAGAACTACTTATGTACCTAATGTTATGAATATGCTCAAGTATTTTTAATGAATCAGAACTCAGTTCCCATGAACTCCGCTCAGACAACCCACAGAGAAACATACTATATAGCCATCTTTAGTTTTGAAAAGATCAGTGTATGTAAAGTATTTGGGTAGTGAGGCAAGGTACAAGGCCAAAAGTTTGCAAGGTCCCAATTTGGATTTATTTACCCAAATAAGGGACTATTCATCTAAGTAATAATTAGCTGAATAATTAAGTGAGTGGAAGACAGTGTCCCCCCTTAAACCATGATAGCAAGGAAAGTAATAGTAACAATGACAGCAGCAGCTGCATATGCTAAAACTTCGAGTAGAAACTCATGTAATTTGAGGCATACATACAGTTTTTTTCCTTTTATCAACAATGGTGCTGTCCACCCAGAAGAAACAAACTGAAAAGATGAGAAACCTGAAGGGTAAATGTGAAGGCAGGAAGTACTGAAGCAGGAAAGGGGATTTTGATATCAAAGGCCATGTTTAGTAATGTGTAAGTCATGCCTTACTACATCCTAAACTTCTGTCCTTCTGCTTGGGAGAGGAAGTTATCATCCTTTCCTTCTTCCATGAGCTATTTCTGCTGATTTTTCACGGTACGTCTAAATCCACAAAGTATACCTACCAATAACCCCTAAAGGCCACCCCAACTTCCACAAGGAAGAGTGACTGTACACGAAGCTCTGCGACCTGCTGAACAGTCCCTGCTGAACAGGACTTGCTCTTCTGCACCAAAGACAGCTAGTAGAAATACTACTGTTGAGACATTCAATACTCGCTTCTAGTGATACAGTGATGACCATGACCTGTAGCTTTTTCTCTGTTCTGTATTTAAGTGCTGGGCCCTCTCCTTTGTGAAACAATTAAATCAACTTTCAAGTGATAACAACTGCTTCCAATTGTACCTCTTCTTTTATAAAATAATAAAGTTTCTGCTGAAGCTGTTCAGTTTATGATGCTGCAGTTCAACACTAAAGAAATGTTGAGCAAAGTAAGATGATAAATATGTATCACACCCCTGCTCACCCCAAGAAATTGCTTAGGGTGTGCAATGCACAGCTGATTTCTGATGTGTTTTCTCACTCTACTGTCACAAAGCTAGAGTGAGAAGAAGAAATTAGTGGCTAGCAGTCTGATTTAAAGTTGTTCAGAAGAGCTTTTATTGGAATCCATGCTGCTCATCTGAATTATTCAGATGGAGTTTAATCGTCCAATTACTCAATGAAAGGAAAGGATAGCTGATAGCCTCTTTGAGAGCTGAAAAGGAAGCTATCAAAGATGCAAGAAAAAGAATTCATTATATTCCTTCCAGTATTTTTAAACTTATCTATTCTTGAACCAAAGCATTCTCTTGATTACCCGTTCAGACCATTTATAATGAATGTGTGCAGATTAAACAAGTAGCCTCTTCTTTCCAGCTGTGCAAGCACTGATCACAATAGCAGTCCCAAAGACCCATAATTTTCAGTCTCATTCAGTTTTGCAAAGCTCTATTTAGCAAATCTCACAGTTGCACACAACAGAATTTGACCCTCTCTTTTCTAAAGCAAACACAGCACTAGGAAAAAAAGAATGCTGTGCCAAAAGAGGCAAGAGAAACACCATTTCTTTTTAAATTCTGATTTCTTAGGCTAACTGAGAAGTATCTGTAATGCTAGGTTTTATATAAAACTGTTATAAAGTAGATGTGACTAGACCTGTCTTACAGTATAGGGCTAATGTGCTAAGTGTGATATAAAACTGGATATAAACCCCATACAAATTAAATGCCTTCCCTAACATTTTTTGGAACTTTATATATATATATTTTTTACCTCTATTGACAGTAGTCTTTAATAATTATTAGACAAGTATTTGCCCAGATATCTTTTATGAAATGCCCTTTTGATGTAGAAGTGTTTAGAATTATCCAGTGAGGAAGAAGATACTGATTAAGAACATCACAGTTTTAGCTGTTGGACATAACGTACATTCAGTCATATCACATCTGGTCAAGAGTTTCTCCTTGTGGACTATTCAGAGTCGGCTGCTGCAGAGGATTTCAGCAACTGAGTTGCAATGCAATTATATGGATATTTCTAGATCTAAAATATGGTTGAAATATTCAAACTAGCCTTGAACCTGATCCCAATCTTCTGCTGTAGCAAATGTAAAACCACCAAAATTGACAGATCCATGACAGCTTCCATCAGCTGAATTGAAATTACTCTCCACTTTTTCTGAATCTCCTGAAATTAACAGTTTAAAACAGAAACCCTGCAATAAGCCATATGTAAAGAAAGGAGGAAAAAAAAAAATCACTACATGTCATGCTTTCTCTCCTGTCTATAAATCAGAGTTACCTTTAGCTCCTCTTCAGACACACTGTGAAATCCTTAGGCTACAGACCAAAAATTTAAATTGAGAGACAGCGAGACTCCACTATATCACACATTGTCTCTGACTCAGCCAGAAGGTTCGGAGCATGCTGCAGCCCCAACCCGGGCACAGCAGCAGCGCTGGCTGCTGAACAGGGGGCTTTGGCTCAGCTATTCCGGGGTGAAAATAAATCCAAGCAATAACTGCATACTAGTTACCATTCCTCCAACTATGAAACATAAGATCATAAGCTTCAGGAATTTATCTTGTCAGCTGTTCATTTTTTAAGAGCGTGTCTGAATTTATTCTGAATCAGTCAGTGTTAGAATTGCTTACAATTATGTGTATGACTGCTAGCATTTATAGGCATATTTTACATACAGTTATCATGGAAAGAAACTGTTTACAAAGATGCAGAATGCCCAAAGTTATCATACTCAAAGAACTTACAGTATCTATTTCTGTGAGTGATTATTAAATACTTATTTATTGCTGCGCACAGCTGAACTAGCACTTTGTTTTTAGTGAGTCAAGTTATTATGGGATGCTGGTGGCTGCAGCACAGTTAAGACAGAGAAAAGGTTAGTGTTTTATGTATTCAAGTGGTGCTGTATGCAACGCTTGTTTAATCAATAAAAGCCAACACAGGCCTGAATACAAACCGCTGTTTTCAACTTAGTCCCAAGAATGTTAAGAATTTCATTTTTAACATTCATATGCCTTTCTTGTCTACAGGGAGCTGCAGCCCTAGCAGCCAATTGCTCTAAATTCCAATATTTCTCTCATATCATCTTATTAAGAAAACTGACAGTCAAAACACTGATCTCAAATTTTGCTATAGATTTCCTCTTGATTTTTCTATGGCAAAAAAATCCACACAGGCTTTTAATTCATCACCTACAGTATTAAGAATGAATCTGTATCTTCTAAAGGGAAAAATAACTTAAGTGTGTTTAAAACTAAGTTATATTTTTAAAGTGCTGTAGGGAAAAATACAAGCTGGTTTGACACAATGCAGATTGCTGCACCTGGCAATATCTATCACAGAGTAACTTACAGCTGGGGTCCCACGTGCGTTCTTCACTGGTGATCAGCCAGTTGAGCACAACTCCACAGACAAGACGGCACGATGAAATGACATGTCCAACTTGGACTGATTTTCCATGGGGAAGAATGCTGAACTTCCTTAGAAAGGAGGAGGCAAACTTGTAGGGAATGGGATGCATGTGCCATTTGCTGAGCCCTCTGCCTTTGAAGGATTATTCTTTCAAGGCGAACAGCATTAGTTTTGCTTTGCACAGGGAGATGAGCAGAAAAACCTACCCAAATAGAAAAGCTTACCCACAATAAGCAAAGTAATACTGGGGCTGTTCAAAATACTGCTCGTCTACCAGTTATGTATCAGAAGAAATAACGTCATTACACAGAATGGTGAGAGAAAACTTGTTTCCCCTAGAGATAATTCTTGCCAAATATGCACACAAAAATATTTGGTAGATGTGATTAGAAAACTTATGTTCCACTTGCTATTTATCACAGCTGGAATTAGGTCATGCTTCTTCTCTTCAAATCCCAAAGGCACTGACAACCCCATATATTTTTTTGCTTAAATAGGAAATAAAATATTTACTCACTTAATTCATTACAAATATATGGAAGAAGCTGAATTTTAATTTGAAGTCAAGTGTGGAGAGTAAAGTTTCTTCAGTCTAGTGCTGACACAAATGATTCATTTGTTTCCCTTCTTTCTTATTTCCAGGATCTCGTCCCTGTCCTCTTAGCTCAGCCTACATGCTGTAAATGAACTCACAGTATAACACATATTAAAGCAAGATCTGAATGGCAGTTTCACGTTCTATCTTCTCTTTTAATGCCGGCTCCAAATATTCCTTATAATAATTTCTATGTCATTGTCAGAAACTTCTGTAAGTCTGATTTTGAGCCCTAAGCATCAGTGTTTCCACCCATTCTTAGCAAGTTCATTGCTGTTTGCTGCTTTTAAGAAAAAAAAAAAAATCAAACAAAAAAACCCACCCTCATGCACACAATGTGCATAAAGCCTCAAGGCTTCAGCCACAACACAAGACCTGGGAATACAATTATTGATCCCACATATCTGGAAACCATGGCTCAAGACAAAAGCAACTGGAAATTCTCCCTGCTAATTTTATTTTGCTGCACATACTATATATTTAGAAATAACTCTATATACAATGATCATGCTATTAACTTTGCAACAGAGTTTATTCTGATTTTATATATACTATTTATTAGGCTGATTTGAATTTTCATACTGAAATATAATAACCCTCAAACCCCCCTTTTCCATCAGAAAAAAAGGCCTGCTTTCTGCAAGAGATATAGACTTTAGATGATAACGGTCTTAATTTTCAGTGATTCATTAAGAATAACTTTTCATCAAAATAGCTGAAATATAAAATACAGGAAAGTCTTTAGTTTCATCTAACCTATGAATGATAGAGGGGAAAGAAATCTGAGTAGTTCCCATATTCTCTACTGTACTGGTTCTGTTATATTTCTAGACTGTAAGATCACAATGACATTTTAATATAATTTTAAAAATAACATTTTAATTTCCACTGGTGTACGTTATCACTGAAGAGGAGGAACACTGATCACACCAGGAAATACTTATTTGCACTGCTGCAGCATTCTGCAGCACAAATCCACACATCACTGATCAAACAACTGTAACGATACGGATTTGATTAAGCATCTTTCTGCGAAGTGTTTTGATCGACCCATCTCACAACAGAGAGGGAGATGCTTGCTACTGGCCTGAGAAGTACAGTGCTGGTCCATAAGTTTCCTGACTGACTAATGAAATGTTAAAACTCAGTTCTGATAGATGCTGGTCTTTTCAGAAAATACCACAAGCAGACATTTCTATATTATGTGCTGTATAAACTACCAGCTGATCAGCCCCTCTGCCTCCCATGCTGGGTAGAAATACCTGCAGAAATCATCTCTGCCACCGAAAGCGCATAGCCCATATATCCAGACATAAGACAACAGATGAATACATATAGATACACTCTATGCCAGCTGTCATCAGGGGTTATTACGGGTTGAAGCACTCAATCTCCAGAGCCGGCCAGCTCCCCTTTGCCTTATTTATCGAGTAACGCCAGCCTGGTTTGGAGCTAGGAGTCTCCACTGCGGCAGCAACTGTGTCCTCGTTAAATAAGTCAGGCAAGGTTAATTACCAGTGTGTTTATGTATGATGATGATCTCTGATGAGAAAGACAACTCGGGAAAAGTAGCATGTGATTAAATACAGGTAAAACACCAGATTGTTTGTTTAAGTTTTCCATCACTGTAGAAGTAACCTCACGAGAATTAGGGCTCAGCTTTTTCTTTTAGTCAAGAAGCCGATTCAGTCAACGTTACTTTATTTGATCAGAACTCAGCATCTCTATAGCGCATATTTTCCCCCTCATATGCTATCTATGTTGCAGGGTTGGGCACTAACTGAATAGCTCTTGCATGCAGATGTACCACAGATCTATAAAATGTCAGTATAATTTAGTGAGCCTGGTGAGGATGCCTTTGTTAACAGCTTTTGTTTTAAATCCAGTACTGTGTCTGCCTCCCAGGGCCCTGAAGTAAGTCTCTTTAAAAAGAGCTACAGATTTATTCTCCCACTTTGAATAAGTGAAAATGTGTTTTGCTGAAACCTCCTGGGAAGTAAATGGATTTACTATGGCGTCTCCTTTTGTTTATGGGTTTGGTGAAAGCATTTGGCACTTAATGATTCCCAGGCTATTCCACGTTTAAAAAAGAAGAAATCAAGTGCGCTGAGTATTAAAAAGTTTTCTAACAGCCTCAAAGCAAATTTAATATAAGACTTGCTTCAGGTGTCAGATTATTATGGAAGCATAATGCTTACTGACCTCCCTCTTCAACATTTAGACTCAGCATTAATCACATTTTGTTCTTAAAACAAAGTTTGAAGGTGGTGGGGGGGCACCCATCCAGGTGGCCCCCTGAAATCCAAACCTTTTCCTCTCAGCTGTAGTCTTATCTACTCTTCCCAGCTTCAACTTCCCCACAACTTTGCAAAAATGATTGAGATTACAGGCACATGCTATCTACCCACCTCCATCCCTCTAACAGAAATAATTGCAGATTAAAATATATTTAAGAACAATTAACTTCTATTAAGTTATTGAACTCCTCATATGAGATTGTTTTAGTTTTGCTATCAAAATGGTTAAATAAGCAAAATTTCTAACAGAGATACTGACACTATAAATGCACTGACAAGGTCACAATAAATTGACACTGTTAAAAGAATTTATGTAGGAATAGTTGTAGTTAACAGCAGTGGTAGCTTTTGCTGAGCAAATATAATATACACTGAAGTAGAGACATATTAAAACAAGTTTACATCAACTTTTAGGTTAATACTAATTATTTATATTAAAATACTGGGAATTAGCTAGCTCTCTGTCACACAACACATCACCTACAATCTCAGAACTACCTATTCCTATTTGAAACAGTCAAAACTTTCCAACAGAAATATTTTAAAGGTTAAAAAAAACTCCTAATCTTTCCAAGAAACTGCCACCCCCCAATGCCATCTCTGGCAGTCAGTTTCTCCAGGAGAAAAGCTCAGGCATAACCTGCTGATCTTACCCTGTTCTTAGCCCATATCATTCTCCTTTTCAGCATTACCTCCTTTTTGTCCTTTCCTCAGGGCTCTGTTCTTACTGTCAATCTGATTGTTCATATTCACTAAATTCAAAGGATTTACTTACAGAAACTGCAAGACTGGTACACATCCACGCAGAGCACACTGTGTAAGGTGCCGGTTCTTAGCTGATTAGTTATTCTCAGTCTATAAGGCTAACTACACAACATCATCATCATCTAAGGCTGTTCAACGGCTTGTATTCTTTTCACACAGCCAGTTCAAAGTGCCTTCAGATAGACTCCTTCCCCATAGGCAAGATGCTTTATATTCTTCCTTTTGGGGGAACAAACTTGGTACTGAAGATGTTTATATAATTTGTTATTTGTATGGATCCCTCAGCACGAGGAACACAGAGACACCATATAACATAACTTGGCATGTAGAACCATTCTGCCGAAGAAGCTACTCCATCTCTAAGAATATGAGTGATAAAGGACAGAGAAACAGATTCCTTCTATCCTGGATAGATTTCATCTATTCCTTATAATGAATTGTTGATAACAGACTATTCAGAGAGGCTATGAAGAATTAACATATATACACATTGTTTCAGATTTATGTAATTCTATGATTTCATCATAGCTCTCTGCACTGACTACACACCTCTAAAGTCCAAGCTATTACATTAAACTCATTTCAGCCACTGAAACCTAAAACTCTTTCCTTTTAGCCTTTTTGCTTCTATTTCACATAAAAAAGGGACTTATAATGAAAAACCTGTAAAGTACCTCAGGATGTGTCTTACATGCAATTCAGTTAATCATCTTGAGAAAGTCAATCATTATATTCCAAAACTGAACTTAGCTCGTCTTTTGCTTCATTGCATTTACTATTATTATTATTTTAAAAGGATATGATCCACTTATTGCAAATCCACCAGAGCTGACAGACATCCACCTGATTATACCACCTGTCACTAACCAATACCAATCAAAACAGCCTTTTTCCAAGTCTTTGGTTGTAGAGCCATTTGCAAACTGGCTTACGATCTCTAAGTCAGGGACAATTTCTCATCTGCTTGCTCTCTCTAGAATGTCTTTTCCTTTGATGCATCTTGAAATCCAGCAGCATACCTGAGGTCAGAATCATTCCAGAACTAAAAGAAAGAAGCAAAATAAACATCTTTTTTGGTCTGCATGATATTATTTCACCTTCATAACTGCCTCCTTTGAAACAGTTTAAACATGCCGCCTACAAAACCACTGACAGTCTCAAATTTACTCCTAAGAGACAGGCAAAGGATAATCATGGCTGCAGTTTTATGTGCCTGAGCCATTAGGCTGGCCCAGTTTACATTAAAAAGGACCTGCTCCCTCCATTCAGACAGCTTTGGCTCCCATCACTCCCCTCCATGAATCACTAACTCGCAGACATGGCAGAAATTTACTTCTCTGCTTCTCCGTCCTCGTTCCCTACCATACGGGTGAGTAGGAGCAGCTCACAGGAAAGGTCTATGCCCAGTGCCGACACAGGCAAGTGATGGGAGCAGGACAACTTCTTTACAGCGGCAGTAAAATTAATTCATGGTGTAGTTTTCTAAAGTGCAGTAAGAGGAGAAAAGCAAGCTGACATCTTAGGGCTGTAGTAAATAATCCTATGAAGATATCAGCCCAGTATAAAATAAGCTTGCTTTCTCATTTTGAGATGGGAGGACAAGGGAAGCACAACAGTCCAAAGGGAGTAATATAATTAGTAATACACAAAGTGAATGCAACAGGATTATCAGAAGTTGCTTCCACACAAGAAACAACTAAATTAAATAGGGCTTTAGAGCCAGGCAAGGATAAGATTGAAGGATAATATGACAGAGATTCATAACGTCTCATGTAACATGAAAAAGCAAGAGAACAACCATTCACTGCCTCTTTTAATACAAGAATTGGAGATAACAAATGAAGCTACCAGGCTCAGACTAATGAGAACAAACAAACAAAAAAGGGGTTCTTCACACAATGTGCTGTAGTTACACTCGATGCCACTAAAAACTGTAGCTAAACACATGATTTTAACTCAACTGGACAAATCTATGCCCCCCCCCCAAAAAAAAAAAAAAATTAAATGCAAAAACACTCCCTCTGCTTCAAGTAGTTCCCGATACTCATACTGTCCAAGCCTGGGAGATTATTCTGACAAGTATCACGATCACCCATGTGCTCTGCTCTGAAACCTTCCCACAGACAGCTGCTATTGGACATTATTAGGGTCAGAACAACAGGCTGAGTGCACCACTGATGCAAGGTGACTGAAAATGCCGCAAACTCACTGTCAGCAGGCCTACGCACAGCAAGCAGCACTTTCACAGGAAAACATCTCACACTCTGAAAAATCAACAAGCTGAAAGCTCCTGACTGAAGCAAAGACAGCTCTTAAGGAACGTTAATAATTTGCATCATCTTTGCACTCATTTGTTACTAACTTTTCCTTTTTCCTCAATCTTTCTTACCATTTCTGCTTCCTGAGTCTCAAAAAAGGTGGTGCATGCTAATGACAGTGGGATAACAGGCAACCGCTACCCTTTCCCCTCCCCAGTGAAGGGAAGGAATTGCCGAACCCCAGCAATTTTTCCTCTTTCCTGTCGCCTTATGCATCTTCACTAACTGTTGCACTGTCCAAATTACTAAACCTGTTATAAAATCTAGGATAACATACATCTTGCCAAATTGCATTCCAGGAAACCTTAATTTACAGGAGATTCGTTGAAGCTTTATCACTGACTGATCATGTCTACTGAAGCATAAAAGCACCTATGCCACAGAAGATACATTCTCTTCCACTTAAAAATTGCTCTGGAAGATAATTTCTTGGAAGTGGCTTTCTCAAAATCAATAATGTTTTCCTGCAAATGCCTCTGGTCACTACCATGCCTGAATAAGCACAATGCTTTACTCAGCTCCATCTCCGTTCCAGATCTGAATCTCTATATAGCTCTCTGGTTTACAAAAAGAAAAACTGTGTTTCACATTAAGATTATGTTAAATAAGAAAACAGACCCTTTTCTGCTTGATGGGTTAGTCACCATCTGTGGCAAGAGGTGGAAAGAGGCCAACTCAATACCAAATTAAAAAGAGCTCTGCCATTGGTCATTAACAACCATTTAACAGATCTCCATGTAATGCAGGGAAGGAAAAGCTGGAATGCCTCATAGTACATTACACAACACAGAGCATTTTCAGTTTTCCCCAAGGTAAGACAAGACTTAGGGGAAGTTGCTGTAACAGTTTCCCTTTCCTTCCCCACTACCAAATACTACATATGCTTCTACAGCACACCTGTGCTGGCTGTAGTACTCATTGAACTCCAGCAGTCAGTTTAACTTGCTAACCTGGCAGAAAAAATACCATTCCCAGTCAGTACAACCCAGATAATCATCTGTTGCATTTTTACAAGACAATTCAGTTCACTGAGGCTGCATCTACATTACCAAATAGTGCAAACTAACAGGATGTGAGAAAAAAATACTGAAAACCTTACAATAAATATGTCAACATTTTAACCTCACTTCTACCTCAGGGCTTGACCGGTCCCAGGAACTGATGGCCCATTAGCATTTGACCATACATTAGCATGTCTTCTAGAGCACATCTTTCACTATAACCTGAAAGAAATTCCTCTTGTGTGCTCTGCACATAAAGCAGACTGAAGCAAAGGGGGGCCAGTCCAGAGACTTCCCTCAAAAGAACATCCCTGACTCAAGCTAAAATGCTACTGCAAAGGCCCCATCAGCACCAAAGCCATTATAAGACAGGGCTATAGGAAAGGGAGGCAAGGAGTTAGAGGAGCAAATTTAAATAACAGTGAACCAGCTTAGATACCTGAGGAACCACAGCCACTGTTGTTCTATTACCTATTTTTTACATCTTAGGTTCAAGAGGCCATTCCAATATAAAATTGTGGAATAAGAAAGAAAACAGGAGCAGGCAATGTTCTGTGGTACACATCAAAATATCTCTGCAAACAAAGGCAGGCACGTAAGCACTGCCCTGTTAGGGATATGGTGTTATCTCTGGCAGAGAAGGGGTGGGAGGAAGTTGTTGCCACTCTCACACTCAAGAGTTCAAGTGCCACAAAGGCCAAAGATAAGTAAATACAGAAGTTGAACATTTAGTTAATGCATTCTTTTACATTTTGCATTTAGGTTAATGTTTTAAAGGAAATTGCATAATATTTTTTTCCTCCTTTTTAAACAAGTACTGGGTAGTATTTCAATCACAACACCCACTTAACCATATTCTGAAAGTATGTGACAGCATAATTTCAGACAATGTTTCATAAGCATCGCCTTCATGGATCAGACTAGTAGCCAGTACCTTTTTTCTGCTGATCACTAAAATAGGAGGTTTCTGAGGAACATACAAACTGGATGCTTACAGAATAGCTTGTTCACAAGCTATTAGACTCTCCCTGGGCCCTATTAACATTTCAGCACTTAAGACCTACATCATTTCTGTTCTGTGCCCCTTTGCCAAGTACCTCTGGCGCTTTCATACCTGAGCATGAGCTAAAGCAAAGCAATTGGCTAGTTTCCAAATTAACAAGTTTCCAAACTCTAATGAAAAGACTAGAGAAAGCTGTAACGAATGCTTGCAGACAACTCATTTGTTGTATCCCATTTGCTACAACTGCATCAGCTAGCCAACCCACATAGAGTAAATTGGTCCTCAGCACATCATCTTTTACCTTTACAACCCTCTGAAACCTGGGGAAACATGGCATTTAGGATCTACAACCTGTGAACACTTGCCTTTGACCTCTGTGCTTCAATCCCCGCCATAATCTAGTCAGCACATTTTGAGATTTGCTTTACTCTATAGAGAATTTTAAGTTTTTTTAATATATAGAGATTTGACAGTCTCTCTTTCTTGGCTTACCAGTAAAGCATCTCAACAGACTAGTCTTTCACCATTTGTAATCCTCATGTTTTTCTACCTGTGGAAATGGAGCAATAAATCAGACAGACAGCTAATTAGTCATGAAAAAGAATTATCAGAAAATGAAACTTTGAAGGTAAGTTGTTCTTATATATAAATGTACAAACAATATGTGTGTGTGTATATATATTATATATATATATAATATATATATAAATTGCTCCATATATGTTAAAGTGTCCACAGACATAAATAATAAGAGGAAGAAGTAGTTTTGTTTTCAGATGTGTTTCATTGTGTATGCTGATGAAGGTCATGAATACTGTGAAAAGCCAATACTTAACAGAAGCGTTCTTCCAATGATGTCTCAGATAGGATCAGCAAGATTATTATTTCATCTATTTAATTCTAATTCTTCAGACACAATATGAATGGGACCAATCCATTGTTAGAGTCTGCCCCTTGTGGGGGAATGGGAAGGGGAATGGAGCAGTTCAGTGGCTGTAACCCTTAAAGTCTTCTTCAGATTGAAAACAAAGCTTTGCTTTTCTCCTGTTACAGCGCTACCAAGAAAATGGTATAGCTGTGCACGATGGACATGCAAACATGGTGTAGCACAAGACTTTGTTTGGATGGGGATTTGGGAACTGCTGCCCCTACTGAAACCTCAGTGCAGGGAGAAGTTGCACTTAGGTTATTCCAAATTTTAAACCTTCTCCAGATATAGCAAGCTTCCCCATGCCTCCCCCAAGACTGCTGCAGCAGCTGCTGTGCCCTCTCCTTACAGCTCCTTGGGACTTCCTTTGGCCAGCCCTGTACCAACAGCCAACCTGCCTGGGGAGCAGCAGCCGTCAGACCACATTTGTCTTTTGTGGCAGCCCCTCTCTCCTGTCTCCTTTTTTGCCACCACTTTTCCCAGCTAAAGAGAATGCAAACATCAGCCTAACTCAAAAAGTTAACTCACATAACACCTTGCCCTGCACTCACTTCCTGTCTCCTTTTTCTCCATTTGGTTCTGGAGATCATCATGACAATAGCAGCAGCTGCAGCTGTGCACATTAGCTGAAAACATTTCAGCTGCAACTGATCTAAGACATCATAGCTATACTAATGTTCTCATTGTTAATTTGTAGCGTTCTCATCAGTGTCTCAGACACAACCAGCGATTTTTGCAGTGCTACAGATAAATTCACTCCAATCTCAGTGCAACTTTACAAGTGGTTTTTGAGAAGCCAGTCCTTAAGTTCCCTGAGATAAATCCAAGAATACAGAATTAGCCATAAGGAAAGAAGAACCATCGAAACAAATACAGGAGCAAAGGGAACACAAATATTCCAGTGTATGGCAGGAAGCCTTCTCCCTTCCAAGAGTCACAGAGAGAACCACAAGTTTTACAGTCCCAAGATACAAATTATTACTTGTAATCACCTTCCCGTACACTGGTATAAGGCTTTCAGCAGTTCTTAGTTTTGACTGTTTTCCTGGGCTTACTGCATATATAAGACATATTAAAGCAGTCTTCTCCATATTAAAGCAGTCTTCTCCAAAAATCATTCTAGGGACTGTAAATTTAATGCATTCTCTATTACACTACACTTATCACTAAGCACAGATACTGCTCATCCTGTATGTGGCACCTTTCTTCTTAAACATTCATAATCGCAGGTAGGTTACCAAACTATCTCCCGATCACTGAAGTCTGCTGTCACTACATACAGCTGTCATAGCAGAACAGTTCAAGGTACAATACTATGACTGGACATACCATGAAGGCAGGAAATTCAGAGTGCCTATGAGAAAATTTCTGGGAATGTTAAAAATCCATCACCAGCACCAAAGCATGATCACTTCAGTTTCAGATGGATAAAAACCTATCATACAGCACCCAGAAACTACCTTTGGTGGCAAGACAGAAAACAAGCCTTTCCTAAACATTTCCTAGCTGTCCCATGCAATAAAATGCCAAAACCAAGAAAAAAAAAAGCAGTTAGTTCTTCCCATATTTTGTAAGAAGTCCAGGAGTTCTGGGTAACAAGTCTGCTGGCATGTCATGCTTACTCAAAATTTCATAAAGGCAGTGGGGAGAGGCCATTCAGACTCTCTTACTCTAGAATTAACAGCCACATTAACAAAAGTTACCCAAGACTTTTGTTTTATGGGTCTGTATCAATCCCACTAAACAAGACGTGCTGCATTCTCCAGACATACACATGCCAGTGAGCTCATACTCTTGTTCTGAATTACAAGAAACAGTAAGCCAGCTCTCTTCTCACTTAAATTGATGTAAAGAGGGAAAAGCTCAAATTAAACAGCTTTATTGCATTTTGCTTGTGTCTGCCTGTCTGCAAGTTTCAATGTATTCTGGGCTGGAATGTGTCTGATTTTTATCACAAAGAAACTGTGATGGTATTATTCATATTCGCCTCCGCTGAGATACAGAGGCCAGCCAAAGGGAATGGCTGTGATTTTGGGCAAATGCAGAGAGCAGGTAGGAAGATCTCTCCACTTCACTCTAGAGCGGCAGCAGAAGCCTACTGACACTATTTTTACAGGATTTCCCTCTCTCCTCCTGCCCCGTGTCCATCACGGCCCTACCTGCACACGACAGCAGGGCGGCCAAGGACAGCCCCAGTTACGAAGACTTCATTTCATCAAAACAGAATCAGTTCCACTGTCAAGGGAAATGGACCCACTTCCCTCTCAGAAAATCTACACTGGTGCTTAAGCCTCCTTGTTCAGACATGAAAGAGAAGTGCCACAGCTGGTTAAATAATCCTGCTCAGAAGATGAAGTATGTAACATAGGCTTTTGAAGGGAAAAGCAAGAGTGGCTGTCATGCTTTCAGTTGTTCTGATAACCATGCACTTTATGAAAGATGCCAAGTGCCATTGGACACACAGTTTGTGCTTCCATGACAGTAAGTGCTTCTCTGCTCCTTTTCATTGCCACAGATCAGCACTTTTGATCCATCAGCAGTGCTCAGAGCTCATTCCCAAGGGAAATTCGTCTTTGAAATGTACCTTCATCTAGATCACTGACCTCAAGCTGGCCCATACTGTAAGCACTTGTGCAAAAAGCTGCAGTCACTTTGTGCAAAACTTTATCTGATTACCAGATTTCAAAGCAACTAAGCCCGCACTAATCCACCACATAAAAGAGTCAAACTATTTTTAACACAGATTCTTTCTTTTTAAAACCCAACAAGGGGCCTAAAATTCAGCCTAAAATTTAGCATAGTTTTTTTCTGCCCCAGAGCCAGTCTGCTACAGTTTATCACTAAAGATTATATTATATTGAGAGTATTATTCTCGATTAGAGCCACTATAAAAATTACAACTACTTAGAAAAAAAATCAAATATACATATAGAGCTAAGAACACTTTATGAACACACAAGAACACATGCACAAAATGCAAATGCAACAATTTAAGCTGTTCATAAGCAATTTGCAACTACTATTTTATCCTGATATTACTAATATATCCTAGAACTACATCAATGCTTTATATTTTGCTCACAATAATGACTAACAAAGAAGACTTCACATAAAGATTTATTCATATCTACCTCATCTGACAGAGCAGAGCTTCAGAGTAAGCTCAGAATTGTTTTTTGAAACACATAACATCTGCAACACTTAAGAATATATATATATATATAGGAGATATATATAGATATAGATATATAGATATATATCCTTAGGGATTGGGAGCTCCAGCTGCTGTGAGACTGAAGGAATCCTCATGACATCAGAAAGCAGGAACTATATTTCATTCACCCTTCTTGCCATGGTAAAAAGAGTCAACATGATCCAGATGGCTGTTCTGGGTGTTAGAGAGTGTCTACTTGGTAATTATTGTCTGAGACACAAGCTTGTTCTTTATAGTGCTGAAATAATTGATTTAATCCAGAGGTAAAGAACTCAGAAATACAGCAGCCTTCTTCCATTACTCTTCAGGGTGGAGGACATGGTTTATTATTTTTTCACATTTTGGTAGTTAACATGAAGTCACATAGTTTATCCAAAGGCCAAACAAATCTGAAGAACATTATAATCCAATGAGTTCATATCATTAAAAAGGATGTATTAAAATGGTAAGTTATGTTTCCTAGCGTGTGGTATGAAATTTTTTTTTTGGTAACATGTCACTTGTCATTAAAATTACCATTATTTGTATGTAATTCTTTTCAGTTCTATATAAGAATGTTTCTGATTTTCTATTTATTGATGGGAGAAACTCTGAACTTTTCAGTTTACACTTTGCTCTATTTTCACTAGTACGATATTTCTGTAATGCAAGGCACATTGCAACTACCTAAAACACTTATTTCCTTTTAAATCCTGCGCACTTACTTTCTTCAAATTCATTATCTTTGAGTTCATATAATTCTTGATTCCACTCATAAGAGTGTTTATTAATACCGAGGAGCCAAGTATCAGGGTAGAAGAAATAGTTCTCCTACTACAGGACCAGAATGACTCCACTGAGGTCACAAACTGCAAAAGCACCGGCTCCTCTAGATCATCTCAGGCTTTTGGCAATACACCCATGTGGTCAGAGGTTTAAATCAGGCATCAACACAGATACTTAGGCCAACATTACAACAGAGCATTAATACCGCTACTCTTGGAAGTATCAGGTAAAATGGCACCTATTCTTGTGTAACAGGAAAGAGAGGAGCAGTTAATTGCTATAAAAAGCTTGCATGCATGTTGCCATCATTGAATTATAGGAGAATGACACTATATTTCTACAGTACATCCCATTTCTTAATCTGCCTTACAATAAAACCATCTGTAAGTAAACACACTGATAGTTTTCCTTAAATTGATAAGTAGATGTTTCTCTGACACAGGAGAATATGTCTTGAATATGAGAAAGAGCCTTCTCAGAGAAGAGCGAAAGCATTGCAGGGGGTACTTCCCAGAATGAGGCCTTGTACCGTGATCATGCCCCAGAACACAGAAACCAAAACTGCAAGAAACACTGGGAGATCACAACACATCCATAGGAAGGAATGACACGTTCACATTTTATTTACTTTCCACATTCTCTCTTTTAGCATTCTAGTGTCACAACATGCATGGTGCAGGTCAGCAGATTACATATGCCAGAGCATATTCTCCCTACCAAGGATGGGAAAAAACTCTTTAATGCACAAATCTTCTGGGTAAGCTTCCCTCTGGATTACTTTGAATGAAGGGAACCTTGCCCCTCACCTCAGTTTAGGCAACATGTTCACCTATGCCTTGCCTGTAATAAAGAAATACAAAAATAAGCAACAGAAGACAGGCAAAAGATACGTTGCACAACCTACACAATTCAACAGCAGCATAAAAACAGTTATGCTTGCAATGTACTCAGAGCTCTTGAAGCAAGAGAAAATACAAAATTTCTGCACCATTTAGACTACTTTCTCTAGCACAGACTTACATTAACACAGAATTTATTCAACTGCAGGATCCAAGTAGGCTTATTAGAAACAGCACACAGGGAATGCCCTGGCCTTGCCTCTTTTGCTTCAGCCTCCTTGCCATTACCCCACTATGCAAACATCACAGGAATGAACTAAAAGCCTCACTGGTAACTAAACTGATCCACCCCTACAAGATCCCCCATAAGATTCATCCCTACAGTGGATGATCTACCATAATGTTTGAAAAGTCTGCTAAATTACAACATGCCAACAATGCAGTGCACAATAATTAAAACAAAGGGTCAAGCTGATGCCAGCCTTATAGGTAACACCTGACTTCTAAGTTGGAAAACAAATGCAAGTCATACAAAACAGTAATTTACAGCTCCAGTTAACTGAATTTTATAGGAAAATGGTATATGCTTCCTCATGCACCTGTATTATGCACCAAATAGATATTCATGAGAAATCACAGAATCACAGAATCACTGAGGTTGGAAGGGACCTCTGGAGATCATCTAGTCCAACCCCCCTGCTCAAGCAGGGTCACCTAGAGCACATTGCACAGGATTGCATCCAGGCGCGTTTTGAATATCTCCAGAGAAGGAGAGTCCACCACCTCTCTGGGCAACCTGTTCCAGTGCTCTGTCACCCTCACAGTGAAAAAGTTTTTCCTCATGTTCAGATGGAAGCGTCTGTGTTTCAGTTTGTGCCCATTGCCTCGCGTCCTGTCGCTCGGCACCACTGAAAAGAGCCTGGCTCCATCCTCTCGACACCCTCCCTTCACATACTTGTACACATTGATAAGATCTCCTCTCAGCCTTCTCTTCTCCAAGCTAAACAGGCCCAGCTCTCTCAGCCTTTCCTCATAAGAGAGATGCTCCAGTCCCCTAATCATCTTTGTGGCCCTTCGCTGGACTTGCTCCAGTAGTGCCACATCCCTCTTGTACTGGGGAGCCCAGAACTGGACACAGTACTCCAGATGGGGCCTCCCCAGGGCTGAGTAGAGGGGGAGGATCACTTCCCTCGACCTGCTGGCAACACTCTTCCTGATGCACCCCAGGATACCATTGGCCTTCTTGGCCACAAGGGCACATTGCTGCCTCATGCTTAACTTGGTGTCCACCAGCACTCCCAGGTCCTTCTCCGCAGAGCTGCTTTCCAGCAGGTCAACCCCCAACCTGTACTGCTGCATGGGGTTATTCCTCCCCAGGTGCAGGACCCTGCACTTCCCTTTGTTGAACTTCATGAGGTTCCTCTCTGCCCACCTCTCCAGCCTGTCCAGGTCTCTCTGAATGGCAGCACAGCCCTCTGGTGTATCAGCCACTCCTCCCAGTTTTGTATCATCAGCAAACTTGCTGAGGGTGCACTCTGTCCCTTCATCCAGGTCATTGATGAAGAAGTTGAACAAGACTGGACCCAGTACTGACCCCTGGGGGACACCGCTAGCTACAGGCCTCCAACTAGACTCTGTGCCACTGATCACAACTCTCTGAGCTCTGCCATTCAGCCAGTTCTCAATCCACCTCACTGTCCACTCATCTAACCCACACTTCCTGAGCTTGTCTATGAGGATGTTATGGGAGACAGTGTCAAAAGCCTTGCTGAAGTCAAGGTAGACAACATCCACTGCTCTCCCCTCATCTACCTAGCCAGTCATCCCATCATAGAAGGCTATCAGATTGGTTAGGCATGATTTCCCCTTGGTGAAGCCATGCTGACTACTCCTGATCACCTTCTTTTCCTCCACATGTGTGGAGATGGCTTCCAGGATGAGCTGCTCCATCACCTTTCCAGGGATGCAGGTGAGGCTGACTGGCCTGTAGTTCCCTGGGTCCTCCTTCTTGCCCTTTTTGAAGACTGGGGTGACATTGGCTTTCTTCCAGTCCTCGGGCACCTCTCCTGTCCTCCATGACCTTTCAAAGATGATGGAGAGTGGCTTAGCAATAATGTCCGCCAGCTCCCTCAGCACTCGTGGGTGCATCCCATCAGGGCCCATGGATTTGTGGGTGTCAAGTTTGCTTAAATGATCTCTAACCCACTCCTCCTCCACCAAGGGAAAGTCTTCCTCTCTCCAGACTTTCTCTCTTGCCTCCAGGGTCTGGGGTTCCTGAGGGCTGGCCTGAGCAGTAAAGACTGAAGCAAAGAAGGCATTCAGTAACTCTGCCTTCTCTGCATCCTTCGTCACCAGGGCACCCACCCCATTCAGCAAAGGGCCCACATTTTCCCTAGTCTTCCTCTTGCTGCTGATGTATTTGAAGAAGCCCTTCTTGCTGTCCTTGACATCTCTAGCCAGATTTAATTCCAAACGGGCCTTAGCCTTCCTCGTCGCATCCCTGCATACTCTGACAATGTTCCTATATTCCTCCCAAGTGGCCTGTCCCCCTTTCCACTTTCTGTATACTTCCTTCTTCTGGTTGAGTTTTGCCAGGAGCTCCTTGCTCATCCATGCAGGTCTCCTGCCTCCTTTGCTTGACTTCCTACTCATAGGGATGCACCGCTCTTGAGCCTGGAGGAAGTGATGTTTGAATATTAACCAGCTCTCTTGAACACTCCTACCTTCTAGGGCCCTCACCCATGGGATTCCTCCAAGTAGGTCCCTGAAGAGGCCAAAGTTTGCTCTCCTGAAGTCCAGGGTTGCGATCATACTTGGTGCCCTGCTGCCTCCTCGCAGGATCCTGAACTCCACCAGCTCATGGTCACTGCAGCCAAGGCAGCCCCCAACCTTCACATCTTCCACCAGTCCTTCTTTGTTTGTTAGTACGAGGTCCAGCAGCACACCTCTCCTTGTTGGCTCCTCCACCACCTGTGTCAAGAAGTTGTCACCAATGCTCTGCAGGAACCTCCAGGAGTGTTTGTGCCTAGCTGTGTTGTCTTTCCAGCAGATATCGGGGTGGTTGAAGTCCCCCATGAGAACCAGGGCCTGGGATCGTGAGGCTACTTCCAGCTGTCTGTAGAAGGCCTCATCGACTTCCTCATCCTGATCAGGTGGCCTGTAGTAAACACCCACAACAGTGTCACCTCTGTTAGCCTGCCCTTTGATCCTTACCCACTGGTCTTCAGATACTGCCCAAGTAGAACATGTTCACAATGAGCATTTACTTTACAAAGCATTGTTTGACTGCCAAATGCTGCAGATCTACACAAGCTGTGACTATGTTTGCTTTCATCTGACTTGAGGTATTGATATTAATCACGTTTCTGCAAAGCCCAAAAACTGTGCCATGTCTTCACAGAGGGATCCACATATATGACACAAGACTTAAAAGCCTCTGGAACAGCTCCTACTGAAACTTCCCTGAGCTGATCAGGAAACTATAAACTACAGTGAAGCTTTAATCTCTGTCACCCACCAAGTTCATGAATTAGCTATGAGAAGGAGCTCTTCTAGATAGACAGACAGACATTGACTGACATGCCATTTTGGTAATGAATGGCTGCAATAACACACAGAAGTTTGACTGTGTGTGTGTGTGGTGGGGGAAGATGAACCCAAAACACTGGCAGCAGGTTTAGGAAGCTGGCCGGAGGTTCACACCTCAACTAAGATACAGGACATTTCAGGGAAGGTAGCCAAAGCATAGATAAAATTGGAGATAAAAATGTTCATGAAGTAAGATGTTTCAACAAAGATGCCCTCTGCAAAAAAGTTAAGATATCAAGAAAGTTCTTAAATAAGCTTCCAAAAAAGAAAGAAAAGAAAAAAACCCTACACACGTAAGCGAAGCCCTACTAATTTTTAGACGTTTCAAGAATGTGCTGAAGTGTTTTGTTGACTAATGATAGAATTACTGGCTTAAATGATTTCCTCAAAGCTTGTAGATGAAGAAAACTTCAGAATGGGCTAAGTCTCCCATTCTTCCATTAAAAGAAAAAAATTAAAACCCAGTTTGAAACAACCTGTGCATATGTATAAGATAAAGAATGAGAAAAAAATGCCAGAATCATTTAACAAACTGCTTAATTCCCCAGTTCATTCTAACATCTTTTTAAGGAGAGTGGGGTGGGAAAACAAGAAAAAAGACCAAATCCTGTTGGCTAGAAGACTGAAGCTGATAATTAAACTATTTATTTAAGCACTTTAGTTCTACTGGTAGCAGCTAACATTTTAAGATTAACTTTTCAAAAACCTGGTTGGTTATTTCAGAAAGATACTTAACTAAAAATATTCCCTACTGTAGTCTCAGAAAATGCATATTTTTTTTTAAACAAGGATCTGGGAAAGAAAATAGCCAATGGATAGCACTTTTAGAATTGACTTGCAATCAAAAACTCATTTCTTTCAGAAGTCCTTAATATCTGCAGCTCTATCTGATGAGATTGTCATTAATTCAGACATTGAAATACCTAAAATAAGCAAAGGTTTCGATCTTAGTCTTTCTGCATCTTAGATCTCCTTTGGCTGCTAAAAGACCATAACAATACCCTTGCTTTGACTACCACTTTAATGCATTAACACACAAAAAGCAAAAGTCATCAATAAAAAGTACATTATTTTTCAAGCATAACTAATTAAAAAAACCAAAACAAAACAAAAAAACAACCAACAGAGTCCCAGGACTTCAGTGCTGCACTCTGCACTATAGCAGACGTAACTTTTAATTAGATGGCTATCTAGTGGAAAAATCCAATATCCAGGCTATGCACTCAGGACCATATATGACAGATGAGAAGAGTCTGGCATCTAAACGTGAAATCCCAACAGAAGGCACGCCGAGCAGAGAGCCACTAATGGACAATTCCAAGGGCCAAGGTCTCCTTATGGCGCACTGAGTTTTCACAGGCTCCTACATAGTTTTAATGTCAACAGTACTTCAGAGTTAGTCAGCAACAAGGGGTTCTCAGTATTTTTAAACGTGCTTTTAAAGTGTTGAAGTGGCAGTGAGGGACCCTGGGCAGCTACATTTATGTCACTAAATGTACCTAACTAAATTTGAACTAATCTACCTTTATAGTCAATAGGAAGAAATAATTCTAGTGAGTAATTCATTTCATCTAGAAGAAGGCATCTAGAACAGGTCAGAAGAATCAAACCCTAAAATTGTCTGTTTCTCTCCAAAGATTACAAAGGAAACTCAGCCAGCTAAGGGGCAGGCACCTACATCAGATGAGTCCCATGCCCAGTTCCTGGGAAAGCCTATGGGGTTCATATGATCTTAGCACTTAGGTGCAGGAATCACACCATTATCATTTCAGGATTTTTTTTGTATACATATATGTATACACACACACACACAAACCATTTTAGTGCCAGTAAGAACATTTCATATCCTACTTTTCTCCCCAGAACTGAAAAAATGCCTGGCAAGTAGAGCTTGAGAAGTGTGTTCAAATCACATTGCATATTCAAATCACAGTGCAAAAGAATAAAAGCTTAGGACTACCCCCTCTTCTCTCGTCCCCAATTAACAGATCAGTTATAACCACTGATTATTCTGTCATAAAGGTGACTGTGTCAGGACCACATGTGTTGCAAAACAGAGACTATTTGTTTTCAACTTATAAAATCTCCTCTGGAATGAAAGAGGTTAAACTATATGCTTAGGTTAATGAAATTCCCACAAGGAATATTTACACAAGTGAAGATAAGTCTTCATACATGTTTAGCTTTGCAGCAGCCTGGGGGAAAAAAAGAGAAGCACATTATGTGCCAAACTAAAGACATCCCATTGCGTTTTTGTGGAAATCATCACCCATGTTCATCATCCTGACTGTTAACATAGGACCTATCTTTCTTGGCAGGAAGAAAGAGATGGGAGGAAAAGAAAATAAGTGACATTTAGGCTCTATAAAAACAACAATGTACAATAAGTTTCCTTTTGGCTTCAATCAGACCAGAAATTCACCAGGATGATTGTTACTCTCTGTCATGTTCTTGAAGCTACCAACAGACTAACCATGTTTTCCTAGTTTAGCTTAATAGTTTGGCATTTCCTATAGACCAGCAGGCACACGAGCAAGTCAAGCAAACCATACGGTCACACTAAACACAGTCCTTGTGAATCCATAAATGTTTTTTTGTCTAACATAGTTGTGAAGACCACATACCATGGCCTCACAGTCCACAGTAGGGAAACCATCATGCTAGCCCTTCATTATAAATACCACAGTTACCAAATATAGCCAGAGTAGAAGTTCACAAGAGCCCACAAGATCCTCCATTTCCACCTCACACCTGTTTTTAATCAGTATAATGGCATGGAGTTTTGGCTACTTGAAACAGCGTACTGGATATGATGCTATACACAGCACACAATCCTGGAAAAGGGGACCACAAAAGCAGTCCTACGTGTCTGCTCTGCCCTTCCCTGCTACCGTCCCATGCTAGTAGCTTTTTGCTGAAACACATGGGAATTTTTACCCCTCATTCCCAGAGGTAAAGAAGAGGGATTTGCTATTTAAAAGCCCAGGGAAAATATGGTAATGTTAAGCAGTCAGTTGTCAAGGACAGTATCATGCAACTTTTTATTAAAAAGCCATCATCCAGTGAACAAAGGAAATATTGTAGGCAGGTAAGAAATAGTAAGTAACAAGAAAGTGAAAGAAAATGGGGACAACATAGTACACAAAATCCATGGAGACAGAAGAACTTCACCCATAGAACAGGAGCAGCTTGGAAATATCCATGCACTTTGGCTCCATTTCACTAAACACTTGTTCCTGTGCTTAACCAGTAACTAAAATGAAAAGGCCCATTGATCTGCACATGGCTCCTGGCAATAATAAAGGAGTAGATATTTGCAGAAACAAGGCTTTCCTCATCCACTCTCGCATATTTACCTTGTTTTAGAAAACCACAGTTAGTGATAACAGTTTAGTGTTAGCCTAAAGGTGTTCAGCACTTTGAACATATCAGTCCAAACGTTTAATTCTCAGAAACCTCATTTGGGTCCTGCCCACCCTCAGAGGTGCCCACATGTCTTGAAGGGGTTAAGCTGGTGCCTGAGACTCTTTCTGCATAAAGAGAGAGATTTGTTTCTGGGCTGGCCTGTAACTGCCCAAGCCTTGGCAGAGCTGGACAGAGAGCGCAGACACAAACCCTGCCAGGATCTGCAAAGGAGCTGATCCCCCTGCCTCGCCAGCCTTTCTCAGCCTAGCAAATATTCTTTAATTTAATCATTCTTATTGTATTGTTAAAGAAAATAACAAAAACAACAACAAAAAAAGAAAGCATCTGTCCAGGAGAGTGGGGGGATCTCCTCTAACCTAGCAGCACAGTTACCGGAGCACTTAGCCAAGGAACAAAACATGGCATTAAATTCCCTTCTCTGCCAAAGGAAGTAGAAAATGAAAAGTTCTCACTGTGCAACAAGGCTCTCTAACATCTCTCTCTACAGAAGCAATTCCATTTGTGTGGAAAAATTACTCGCTAGGTCAGCAAGAAAGACCATAGACTAGCTTGTACTCCCTCTTCTAGTAAACATGAGAAAATGGAGTACAGAAAGTGCAATGTAACTGCATAACCTAACAGTTAGGCCATTCATTCAGGATGGGGGTAACTTGCCAGCCAGGCTTTGTGTTTTACATTAAACGCGCCGTTATTGAAATGCCTAACTGAACAACTCCACAAGCAAAATTGAGGGCACTCCATCTCGGAGCACTTCGCAACTCCATGGCTTAAAGCATTCCCACTGGAGACAGTTCAGGCCTGCCAGGTAGAGAAGGACATTCAGCTCTAGTTTCCCCCAAACCTGGACAAATGTTCTAACCATTAATTTGATTTTTTCTCCCCCCCCCCCCCATCAGGAGGCTACTATTCCAAAAAGACTTGCTTTCTGAGAAGTTGGTATGAAGGCTCTGATCTGTAAAGAGAATAGGCACTCTGCAGCCACACGTTGGGGGGCAAAACTAGTTGTACTTAGAAACCGAGCATTTGTGGTTAAGGATTTGTGTCTTGGGAATGGAACCGTATGTAAACACGGCTCAGTACCCTATCAAGTATCTGAGTGTCCGTACTCTTCAGACTATCACATTCACTGACATTGCTTTATTAAATCTGATGAAACTAAAGAAAGGGGGTTGGGAGAGGCGTGCCAGAAAACAGTACCTTTCTTATGCCTTAGAGTGCCTCTTCCTTAAGGGCAACCGGAGGCTGCTGCAGTTTCAAAACTGCCATTTCCAAACTTCCTGGAACTTGGCCACAGAACATTTTTTTCAAAATTGCCATAGACCCGGATCACTTAGATATGGGACACACAGAGACAACACAAAAAGCCCAAAAGAAACATACCTGTGCACAAGCAGTTGTTGACTCTTGATACACATCACAACTTTACTCCACTGGTCTATCTGGCAGCAATATTCTCCCTGCCTCCCTGATACATAAACTACAAAAACATGAAACTATGTCTTAGTTTTCTCACATGCTACACAACTACTTTAAAACATTCATAGCTTAGTGTTTTTTTTCTCCTAGCCTTCAACTGACTGATGTAAGACTTTCTTACTTCAAAGTGTACTCTTACCCTTTATGGCAGTGAAGATCACAGTTCAGCTACCTGCTTCTGAAAACAAGAACACGTCAGTGCCACAGAAATGCAAGCAAAAGAGAAAAGCTAAGTTCACAACAGTGCCTGTGCTGATAGCCCTCTGCTCTAGCATAAGCACAGTAAAACACGTGCCAATGGCTCAGCTTGCAGGGATTGCATGAACTGAGAGCCCAACAGGTGCTGGCAATAGTTACCAGCTGGAGAGCAGCAGCAAAATGTAACTGCACCTAACTGCTGAGGACTCAGCCCAGGGCTCCACCTGCCTCTCGCGGGCCTCGTTTAGAAGAGCAGGCCTCTGAAAAACACTGAAAAAGCGGGGAGGGGGTGAGTTTAAATCCCTCTGCTTCCTGAGTTAGTGCATTAACTACTATTTTATCAGATGGGCACCAGTTCTGGCACCAAACTTGTTAAGAAAAACCAACAACAACAACAACAAAAACCCAACCACCTTCAGCAGTATGAGTCGTTTCATAAGAAACGTAGTCCTGTTGAGATTTAGTCCGTGCCTGCAGGCACTCTGTGTGCACGCAGCGGGTCAAGGGGACGGCCAGGAACTGCTGTACTGAATTTCCAGATGCCAGAGAGGCTGCAGAAACCAGCTGCTCACACCCCCCCACCGGGGCAGCCCAGCCATGCCTGGAAACAGGCCCCCCGGGCCAAAGCAACACCTGGGGCAGAGAGGGAGGGGGCCAGCCAGTATGGCAATTTCAGGTTTAGGTGCCACAGAGAGGGGGTTTACTCTTTTCTGATAAAAATTTGGAATGTCCTAAAGTCCTTCTAAGGTCTCCTTTGGAGTGGGCCGCAGTTAGAAAATGTATAGAGGAGGGGAATTTTCAGCCTTCTCCCCCAAATCAAAATTTGGTGTGACAATTTGTTTTCCAGCAAGCTACAGGGAAGGGTGTGCACAGGGGAAATGTGAGCAGCACAACAGCAGCACGCTTAACGGAGATGTACAAACATACTCGCCTACCCTACTGTGATGGGAATTACCGGTGGCATCGTTTTACTACACAGACAATGACATGGTTTACCAAAAATTTACACTTTGTTATATCTTGCAAATCCTCAAAACGTGTAACCAGCAAGTCTTAAAATAAGAATAGAGGGGAGTTTCACTTCACAAATAAATTATTAATGCCAGAAAGATACATATTTCACAGCAAGCTGTTCTCTTACATTTTGTAATTATTTTGACAAACACTATAATTATACTATCCATTCTCCATTTGCAATTCATTTACATGTTCCTCATATCTTTGCTTATGATATCAAATATGTCTGTTTTAAGAGTTTAAAGCAATCTTGAGTCAAATGCCATCTATGTATTAGAAAAATCCAATGCCAAAACTGCCAACTTTTCAAGAAATTAATATAGCTGTGGCCTAATAGTCCAGTATTTCAGAGAGATGAGACTGAGGTCCATTATCTCTTATATTTTAACTACTGATTGTGATGGAAATAGGTGCATCTCCAGAACAAAAGTGTGGAATTAATAACTATTAGTTTCACGGGTGCTAAGAAGAAGTACAAAAGATAGTATTTTCATGGCAATGAAGGAATTTTTGGCATGGCTGATGGCTTAATTTTCTGTTTGAAAGATACAGTCAATAAAATGTAGTTAAAATGACATTATTCTGCATTTTCCAGCTTTGATAAATCAACCTGCTGTGTTATTCTTATTAAAGTGGTAAGGTCATACACTTTGTCAAAGTGAAACATCTGATATAGAAAATTTCTGCTTCATCAGGCTGAAACAATAAAACAAAATAAGTGAGGTGATTTTCAAGAGAAAAAAAATCAGTTTGTATAAACAACAGCTTGTGATAATTTAAGATAGGACCGATGAAAGAAAGAAACAAAAAAAATCCTGGAACTCATATTGCATACAATAAATGTATGTTGCCAGAAAGAATAAGTAGATATTTTTCTTATTATGATCACTGTTATGATTTTAAGAATATGGATATCTTTAACTTTTTTTTTTTAAATCTTATTCTAGCATTAGGTTCCTTGCTTAGCACAAAAAAGCAATAGGATTGTGTGTTGATCACAGGAATCTTGAACTTCTCTCAGTTGACATCCAATAAGCAAAACTGGACATTCGGGATTCCATGCGTAAAAACATAGTTATTCATTTCTGAAACCTTTCCCAATAATCAGGTAGAATATATCCATCCAGCAAATGGAAATATTTTCAAAGATGATGGGAAAAAAAATCTGGTTTCACTGAGCCAGTGGCAATTCTTTTACCTTTTCAATGTGCCAGTAACCAAATCAAAAGAGAAAAAAACAATACAGAATCTTGCAGAAGCAAATAAAAGATCTGAGTAGCCTGCAGGGCAAGGTTAAGATAGTGCCAAGCTTTATCAAGAAAAATTTGTGGAGATCAACATGTGATCAGTTTATGGAGTACTATATTTTGAGCAAAACATAATTTAAAAATCTCTGTTGTCATCATACCTCTCTGTGAGGCAGCACCCACTGCATTCAAAATTAATCTTACAAGTTTGGATCAGACTGCAAGGTATGCAATTTCTGATTAGGAAGCGGATCACCATGCAACATATGACCACAGGTGGCCTTTTAAAACACATGGCTTTTTACCACTTTTCTCTGCTGCACAAAGCATATATTAGTAGTATTTTGAGGCTGTACACTTTGACAATCAGTACCCTTAAAAAGGCTTTTTCTTGTGTCATAGTGAAGCAAATAGTTTTTTTAAAAGCAATCCTAAAATTGTACTATTATCTCATAGATGAACAATCACAGTTTACTGAGAAAACAGCCTTAACAAGTTAAGTTTATTCTTAGCTTTTAAACTTTTCATTTTTTAGTTTGTGGGAGGTTAGTCTGGGTTACCTTTTAATTTCAATCATCCAAATTTTAAGAATTAAGATAAAAGGTTTCATTGTGGTTCCTCTCTCTGATATAGTTTTTTTTTTTTTGAACTGCATTTTATTTATTCAGGAAGAGAAAGTTTATACTCTTAAAACATGTGTAAAACACCATGCACCATACTTTCATACTTTAAAGTCACATATAAAGCTTAGAGGCCTCTGAAAATGCTTAATTGGCTCCTGGAATAATTAAAAATATTATTCATTGAAATATTAGTTCACTGCATTTCTTCTAAGACCCAGAAAAAATGCGTCACGAAGCAGAAAAATGTGAACTACTATTTATATAGCAATTCAAGAAAAATGAAGAAGTTAAAAATAGAACAATAATTTACATGTGAAAGGGTGGCAATATCTTCCTTCTGGATACAAAGAGTGGCAGCAGACTGTGCTTCTTCAGAGAGAGAAATTGCTGGAGAAGCAAATAAAGCCCCTGTTCCAAGCAGCAGACAGACAGACAGACAGACAGACTCGGCAGCTTCGGGCTTGCGTGGCAGGGAGGAAAAGCGCGTGCCACGGCGACCTTTACTCACTCGCTCCCCACTATTATCCCACTCCCTGCCGCAGTCAGCGAGTGACGCGAAAGGACTAGCGAACTGGCTTGCGCCGCCTCCCGTCTCGCACACACACAACGTTGCGCGTGCACTGCTGCTTGGGCAAGGGCACGGGCAGCTCGCGGGCAGAGGAGGACGCCTCTCTCTCCCCGCAGGGATCACATTATTCCCTGAGGCACAAAGTTTAGTGTCCCTTATCCAGCCACACATTTGCTCTGCAGCCTACTTTGTATTAACAAGGACAAAGAAATAAACAGTGAAATATCCTTCACTGCTACCAATAAGAAAGTGGACAAGTTCTTCCAACAGAAGCAAGGCAACCTTTTACTTGGCATATCTGGCACTGCTCCTGATTAAAATCAGGCAATTTGGGGGCAGATTCTTAGTAGTGATATGGCTGCTTTTTGCCACTTGGCACCACTGCACTTTTGGCCACTGACTGCAGTCAGGGTGAATTTTAAACAAAGCCTAAATCAGCACAGTCCTCAAGTTGTTTTACAGTTTGTGGGAGGCTGACCAGTCTGCAGGGGACCACACAGCTGCAGGAATACAGGAAGTGAAAAAAATAAGGCACAGTTAAAAATCTGGGGATTCTGAGCATGCACGAGAATAAGTGAAAACTGGCTTAACCTGGAACCATCTATCTTCACTTTTGCATTTGAAGTGTTAAAGAATTCAAGACATCTTTGGAAATAAGAAAGAACTTGACTTTTCTCCTAGGATTTTCGTAGTGTGCAGTTCTGATGGTGGGAGTAATGCTACTTCAAACTTAGAGTGGTGCAAGTACGAAAGCAATGGAGCCTGGCTTCCCGCCCCCTTTATTTACATTCCAGAAACCATGTCTGCACCCTCTGTGATCCCACTGCAGTATCTATGTGGGAATAAATACTACCTTCCAACTTTATCACAGGTAAGACCGCACAGGGCAGAAGGCATGGAGAATGAGCTCCCCGGGGCCCTATTCCCAGATGTGGCTGAGTCTCCTCCTCTTGCACTGGAGGTCGGCAGGTAATCAGCTGATCAGCCCCTGTGCAGTGGCTATTCCCACTCCCCATACAACGGGGGGCAGCAGGGATGCAGTCATTCTCCCTGCTGAGAGAGGGGCTGAAAGGGAGATTTTTGTGGTCAGCCTTCTGTGCTACATGAATACTCTTCCACACTCCCAGAAGAGAGAGAAACTGGCTGTGCCGCCCTTTTGCACCAGACCAGAACCACAGAATAAATCAGCAATGCGTTGTAAGGGCTGTGGATGTGGACTGCAGTGCCTGTTTCAGGTATTTTTCATCAGCTCTCGCTATAAAGAAAATGCCTGTCTGTGGACTGTGATTGGAGATGCATCTCCAAAGACAGCCAATTCAGAGCCCACAGGAAGCAGGCACCTTTCATTTCACCCTTCTTCCCCTCACAGTGCTTCGATTTTAGTCATATGCCACAATATCAGACCTATTTATATACAGGCACAGCTTTTGCATGTAAATCTATATACACTGCGCAGCTTTCTGGTTTGTTTTTCATCACAAATCTTACAGCAGAAGAGCAGCAATTTCAAAGACTTTTACAAGGAAGCCTCAGGGGTTGTTTGCCAGACTTCAGTGGAGACATTTGGAGCATGGTGTAGAGATTGAACTGTCTGACTCCCATTAGCATTAATGGAGTCAGGAAGCTAAATGCCTGCGCACCATTCTGGTGACGCACCCGCAGCGCCTGGCACGTAGCCTGCTGCCATTTCCAAGTCTGTCTGGGTAAGATGCTCGCCTCAGGTAACCAGGGTGGTGGAAAAAAAGCAAAGAGGGACACCTTCATTTCTTTCAGCTGAAAGTCTGTCTCAGGGTTTTGACATTCTGCAAAGTACAATAACTTTGGGGGGTTTGCTTCGATTTTTAGAGAGAGTCTTTTTAGAGAGAATCTTATACTTACATACAAAGTGCCCTACATATAAGGTATCTTACAAAAACTAATTTCAATAAACATAGCAAACACAGACAAAAAACTGTTAGCAACATATTGGATTAATATAAAAGAGTTAGGCTAGTAGTTACACAGGACTCATAGTCCCACCAAAATTCTAGGATAGTTTGATCATACATGTTTCTTGAAAATTATATTTAAAGGAGGTGCTTTTCTAGGATCAAACTTGAGGCTGTTGCACAGCTGAAGCAAGTAGCTAATTTAAAATATAACCTGTATTTTAAAAAAAAAGAGTAAGTTTTGATCCTTCAATCCCTGTTTACGAACACCTGCAGTTTATATCACACACATTTCCATTGGAAACAATCTGTTAAATCTGTAAAATTGTTATAGTGTAGTCCCATAGTATGTCACACTGTGGCAGTACCTTTGATCTCAGCCCCTGGGAAACATTTTTTCATGTGGGCAGCAGCAGCAGCTGTAAATACAATGTTAATACTATTGGGGTATTAAATTTCCCTTTTATTTTGCTGGCTGAAGTCTGATAGTTTATGCAGTACTACACTTCCCATATAACATGCTTTCAAGTTTCTGAAGTTTCAAGATAATCTAGTAAATGGGCTGTCTTAGATACTTTTACAGTGGTGTTACAAGGGAAAAAAAGGATCTCTCTGTTTCTTTTAAACCTGAGAAAATATAGTTTGGTGATAAATCATAATCTCCCAATATCTTGATCCTTGCCTCACTTGCCTCACAACTGACAGCTTTTCTGCTTTAACCTGATTAGAAAGAACCTGTTGGCTAAGTTACTCAGTTACAATCTGCAGATATCTCGTATGTTTGAGTTATTCCATGTAGAGTCCCACATTAATGAAAAAAAGTCTCTAAGAAATATTATCTAGCTCTGTCTCTGATGGTTGCCTTATCACAACACTAAAATTTTAGATCCTATACTGTCTTTGCCATGCACAAATAGCACAAAAATCTGCCCGTAGCTTGCCACTGTTTTATAATAGCCTACCAACTGCCAAGCATCCGTCCCAACCCTACCTGAATGGTATAAAGATTAGATAATGCTCAGAGCAGTGTAAAGAATAACTTGACCTAGCCCTTATTCAGAGAGTTAAATTAATGCTGCTCTAACTCCTATAGTTTTATTCTGATGATGCCGTTTTGCAATAGTCTCTCACCCAAGTTTTACACTGGGAAAGTTACAAAGATTATACCCTTCTTTTATAATCCATTTACTGGATGTACCTCTTTAATTAGAATATATATTAAACATTATTTAAAAAACAAAGCAAAATAAACAAATGAAACCCCAAATCCAAACAAAGAACCCACCACACACACAAACACACACACATTAATTTAAAAATCATGTATATTTAGGCACATAACAGCAATTCTTTTTCAAGAACACTTACATTAAAAAGTCTTTAAAAGGCAATTCTACCATATGGCATGCAAAGAAAAGACTCCAAAGCGTACAAATTAACTTGCCTTACCCTTTCTTATTTGCTACTTTGCATACTGAATGAGACACACAAGCCATAAAACCCAGTCGTCTTTGCACAGTCTGTACATACTACTGTCAAATGTGCATAAGGACATTCATTTTTGCTCATTATTGTGTACCACCCTAATAGACAGTTCTGTGCATTTTTTTTTATTATTTATTTATTTTTAAGTATATGCAGTGTTCTGTGCCTTGGGGCAAACTTCATCCTACGCTCTTTGGTTTCAATGTAGTTTGGGAATACAAGGAGTGAAGCCTAAATCCAGACCCTATATCCAGAAAAGACATAAGTGACCTGGTAGAGGGAGGGAGAGAGGCAGGCAGGCAAGCACACAATATACTGAGAGACACATCCCTTTCCTCTTCAACCTGTGAAGAGCATTAGGCATCAAGTTGAGATTTACAACAGCCAGGAGGCTAACGTTCATGAATTTTTTGTTAATCAGTCATCAGCTAAAGCATTAAGAGTAATCACTCTAGCAAGGACTAGAACTCAGCGCTCTGCTCTTCCAGACAAGAGCTCTAACTGCCCCAGGACACCAGAATAACATGATTATTCTGGCACAAATTCTGTGCACACTCCTCCCCACCTCCTTCCATTTACTTACGGAAATAATTATGTATTCCTTTAAAATACAGAGCTGTTTCACAGGGAAAGGTCATATTAGAATAGCTTTTAAGCAGAAGATTGTGGTGAAAGGTGGACATAAAACTCCTCTGCCAGCCAGGGATTGAAAACAGGCTGTACTCCTGTCGGAGAAATCATGAGGACTCCCATCACCTCCTTCTCCTGCTGTATTTCATGCACAACCGGCTCCATTAGTCATGCAAAGAGCATGCCAACCGGATACAGCCCCTCAGGTGGAATAGACTGAGGAATGCTTTGCTTATAAATTCAAATCAGGCTTAACTGTAAATTATGGCTGGGCTACTCCACACTAAGCTATTTCTAGGATGCCCAGATAAAAAGAATGTCAAGCCTTCAGAAAATACCAGGGAGTTTACGTGAACGCGTGGCTAGACAGCTGCAGGTTCAATCTGCACCCCCCCCCCAACCCAGCTCCACCGAAGCCCGCTCCATTTGAAAAGCTGGACAGTCACATCAGTGTGGCAACGTGCTGTGGCAACTGGCCAAGCCAGCAAGCCCTGCTGCGGGCTCAGAAAGATGCAAGGCAACTAAAGGATTCAGGAGGCTCCAAAGTTTTGCAGCAGCTTATAAAGGCTACAGTTTGGGACACAGAGCCTTAAAGGGAGTATTAAGTACCTTGGTTCTTTCAGATTTGTCCTCTTTTGCCTTTCTTCAGATTATTTCTGAGTTGGAAAATCCTGTTAAAAACAATTCAAAATTTTAGGGAGGAAAATTTCACATGATTTCAAAGAACTGGAAGAGAAAAGAATTACACAATTACACTGCAAAAGATGGTGATGGGAAAGAGAACAATCTGTCAGAAGTTAGCAAAGAATGGAAAAGAAGGCTTGTTTAACTATGATAAAGAGACAGTCTAAAGTCTAAACAGATTCAGTGTACCAAATTACAAGAGAAGGCCCGAAACATTACAGAAGGCTCAGTGAAAGTATTTATGTTGACTTCAGTGGGAAAGGTGCGAGTCTCAGCATTTGGAAAACTCTTTAAGAAAGTAAAAAATGAGACTGGTGGGTGGTGTTCAGGAAGAATAATGAAGTGATTAGCTATGTCTACGAAACAAACAAGTAAATATTTATGTGACACGTAAATGGTAAATTAAGAAGATTTTCTTTTTGGTATGGCAAAGTCCTTAAGTTGCCAATGAGTGATTTTATGCTCAGGGCTTTTCATATAGAGAAATTTTTACCTCAGACTGAAAATTTTTATATTGCTATGTCTATACTTCTCATAAAATTTTGCACTCTTTATTCTGACATAATCTGTGCCAGATAAACAACCTCCTGACTCCACATCACCCCCCCCCCCAAATTGATGTGATTGGTTAGAAAAGGAAAGCCACCTCTGTTACCAATGTATTGTGTGTGAAAAGAAAGAAAAGCATAGCTTTAAGAGGAAAACAGTGATGGAAACATGGAAACTACTCCTGAAGAAGTGAATAAAAGATGTATTGAAAAAAAAAGTGTGGTCAGTGTGCAGAAATACTCTCATAGTTGGAATCATTTTAAAACACTCATAGAAGTAGAAATTCTCAGCTGTACGTTCTGAGACTCACCTGGGCATTTCACAACGGCTTGCCAGAGCCCAGCATTTGGGGTGATCGATGTTTAAGCTGGGTGAGTTCAGACATCTGAAGAGCAGGCAGCAGCACTTCTTGTGCTTCTCAGCTGTTCGCAGGCTGCTGCTAAACCTGCAGAACTTGGCTATGCAGGTGCCGGCTCTTTTTTGGGGGAGGGTGGGAACAGAGAGGATATTTCCAGTTTCCCATCATCTGCTCTAAAACAAGCACTTGGGATGAAAGTGTGACAGCCTCTGGTCATCAAAATCTATTTGTTTGTACTGTAGAAGCTGGCCCTTGGGCCACCAGCCATGGCCTGGCTCCAGGTCACAACAGCAAATGTGTATAACTGCAGCAGTGAAAAAAATTGCACAAGGATAGAGATGCTTCCTGAAATCTAATAGGAGCACACTTATGTGCATCCCTGACACCAAATTAGTTAGCAATGTCACACTTCATGAAGACAAGGAGGAGAGATATCTCTTTATAACTTGGAAAACCCATCCCTCCTACCTCAGATACCAAATATCTCCACTGCTCCCACCTCAAAGACTGCTCAGGTTACCTCCCAAACCAAAACTCCCATTCCCAAACCTCTTCTGTCCTACATGCCTACAAAGTTTCATGGACTATAATAGGGATGAAATAAATAGATTTTAATAGAAATCATTCTCAAAACAACTATGATTAAAAATAAGGCAATGCATTTACTATGGTAGTTTTAAACTATGACAAGGACATGTGCAGGGATACTGACAAAATGAAGTTCATTTGGGATCACAATGGTTTAGTAGTATTTCTGTCACAACATTTCACTGACCACTACTATGTTTTTTCTACTTCTTTTCTTTTATTTTCTTTGGAGGAATATCAGGGTATATTGTCTCTCTCATGTTACTGTCAAACAGTTCTTTGACATTTTGAGTACAGTTCTGCTGAGTATTTCTCAGTCTTGTTGCTAGATTAGATACAAAGAAAAGAAACACTATGCAATTTACTGCATGGAAATCAATAAACTGCATTATATACAGTGTGATACAAACTGAAATGACTTTTGTCACACGAGTAAATATTTCTAGATGTGTGACTTTAAAATACTAGTGTGTCATTCAGTAAAGAATTTTTTCTGTAGTTCAAAAATAAGGACTTTGGTCAAAAGACTATGCAAAAGTACTCTTCCCTCTTCCACAGCATCCTTGTACCCAAGCTGGAACATTATGGTCTGGATGGGTGGACTACTAGGTGGGTGAAAACCCGACTGGATCATCAAGCTCAAAGAGTGGGTGGTTAACGGCCCATGCTCTACCTGGAGGTGAGTTATGAGTGCAGTTCCTCAGGGGTCTATCCTGGAACCTCTCATGTCTAATATCATTTTCAGTGACTTGGAAGAGGGGACAGAGCTTACCTTCATCAAGCTTTTAGATGACACAAAACTGGGGGATGCAGTCGATCCTCTCAAGGGCAGAGCTGCCATCCAGAGGGACCTAGGCAGGCTGGAGGGGTGGGCCGACAGGAACCATATAAAATCCATCAAGGACAAACGCAAAGTCCTGCACCTGGAACGGACAAAACCCCTGCACTGGTACAGGCTGCAGACTGACTGGCTGCAGAGCAGCTCTGCAGAAAAGGTCCTGGTGGACTGTAGGCTGAAGGTGAGCATGCTCTGGCAGTAAGGAAGGGTATACGGGGCTGTATCAACAGGAAAGTACCCAATGACTGAGAGAACTGACTGTCCCCTTTACTCAGCACTTGTTAGACTGCATCGAGGATAGTGCATCTAGTTTTGGGCCCCCCAAACAGGAAAATTGACAAACTGAAGCAAGTTCAGTGGAGGGCCACCAAGATAGTCAGGGGCTGGAGCTCTTGCCCTGTTAGGAAAGACTCCTGTTAGGGAGCGGGGCTTGTTCAGCTGAGAGAAAGGACGGGTGTGGGGAGACCAACAACATTCCCCCCCAGTGACTACAAGGAGGTTACCAAGAAGATGGAGCCAGGCTCTGCACAACGGTCCATAGTAGGAGGATGAGATACAAAGGCATAAATTGAAACAGGGGAGGGCCCAACTGGATATAAGAAGAAACTTTTTCACTGTTAGGACATGCAAGTGGTGGAACAGGCTGCCCAGGGAGACTGTGTAAACTCCATCCTTGGAGGTTTTCAAGACGCAACTCGATCAAGCCCTGAGCAACCTGGACTGACCTCAGAGCTGTGCAGGGGTTTGGACTTGAGACCTCCCAGGGCCCCTTCCAACCTGAATGAATCTATGATTCATTAAATGTTTTAAGACCTTTCCTGGAGAACAGAAAACTGTAAATTTCTTTTCTGAGAAGTTTTCTAACCATTACCTTCTTTAACCTTCTTTCACGTTAGCATGAAGATATTTTAAATTAATTTTTAAAAGTACATCCCTCAAAATAACTATTCCATTTTAGGTAAGTATTTTCATTATAAATATATTTTTCAATTCTGAATACTCCAGCTTATTTTGAAGACAATTTCACAAAATAATGAAAGTAACCCTTCAAAATGCAATCTGAAATGAGCTATGCAGGAATGAACAAATGCCTAAAGTATATTCTATTATATTTAAATATAGGGAAGTATAACTGCAAGTGCTACAACTAGAAAACAGAGCTTCTTAGATAGGGAAATTAAGACTTACTTAAGAAAACTAAAAGAAGCAACAAATGCCTGGATGACTTAAGTTTCCTTCTTTTGTTACTATGGCTACAATAAAGAATTACCAATGGAGAGAATTGGATTGGTACGGTATTAAATATTTGGCATGGTAATTAGTATTCTTCTTTTATTACTCTGATAGCCACATAATCCAGAGACATTTTTTCTAAATCACTTAACTTGGAATATTTTTTAGTATTGTTTTGTAAGGAATTGCCAACTCTGTTTTTAACACGTTTGGCCTTATTAAAAAGAAAAAAAAAACTGTTTGAATAAACACATATTTTTGAAGTCTAGACTTTGCCATTTCTAAAACACTCCAGACAGCCATTTATTATCAGCTTTCTAGAGATAGTCTTTTGTTTTGCGCAAGTGTATTACGGAGCATGTTTCCTTTGATATATAACCATTTATGTGGTGCCTCTACATTTTTGGCCACACAGAACTGTACACACGTTTAAGCATAAACTTGTGGTATCCAAAAAACAGCCCTTATAAACTGAAACATGCCAAGCTTTTAATACCATTTTAACTACATATTTTTATTTGATTTTCTTTTCTAATATTTTAAAAATATCTTTAAAGTCAGGCTCCCCTTTGTGTGTTTGAAAACTGACACATGGCATTTTTCATCTGAACACTTACATTCCTGTCTTATTTTATACTCTAAGTTTGCAAAATGTACATACACAAATTAAAAAAAAAATGCACGTACAGCTGTTTACAGATGAAAACAAAAGAGAGAACGAAAAAAAAAAACCATGTCTTTTCTTGGGCTCATCGATGTATTCAAATGTCAAACCAGTCAGGGAAAAGATCACTAAATACAAAGATCAAGAGGTGAGTTATTTCTGTGTTTTAGACACTGAGCTTGGACTCAGACTTTGATTCGTTCTTGGCTCTGTCGCAGACTTGTTAATGGACAAGTTATCTAATCTCCTTTCTGCCTGAGGCTGTGGTTCCTAAAGCTGATCTGCTGCTGGCTGCCTCAGTCCTGTCATCCTCCCCACTCCCTCCCTGTCTCAGCTCTGACCCTGGCTGAGCCATTTCAGTATGCAAAGCCCTGTGAAAGGGTTTTGTTCTCCCCTCCTTCCTTTTCAGGTTAGCTTTCTGCTGCTTTAAGGCATTGAAATAGCCCAAAGCAAGGCTGGACAAACATCAGGGCTAGTGCAAAGAAGAGAGGGTTGCTGGGTCGTGAGTAGAGGCAAACACGGACTGCAACAGCCATAAAAGAGCCCTGGTTATGCCGCATGGAATTGCAGCTGCAGTTTCTCAGTCTGTAGTGTGGGCTTAGTGTTGGTTCTTTCGCTCTTTCCTCCTTACTTATCCTCATTTGTTGCTTGTAGCTTTTGTTTTTTTAGCAGTGAAGCATCTTAGATTAGACCTGCAAATGTTTGTGGATGCTCAGTAGCAACACGTGAAGATAAAATGCATCAGAGCACTGAAGGAATGTTGTTAGAGGAAGGAGAAGGAGGCAATAAATGGATTTCTGCCAATAATGAGTTAAAATTTAAGGCTTCTGGGAATGTGGTTCAGCAGATGTATAAGAGTATGACAAATACTTGAAAGCACCAGAGTACAGTTATACTCTCACTCTTCATCACTACTATTAATAGGTATTTTTATAGATGCATTAACAGCATAATCTGCAGTAACAGGACCAAGCAAACCACAGTGGCTTCCTAGAAAATCTTAGTGACTCAAAGACAGAGCTAGGGGTCACCAATCCTCAGCCATGTTTTCATCACAAAGTGATTTGTTTGCTGCTATGTCTGGTCTGGAAAGGATATTCTGCTCCAGAAAAGGTAAATGGGACAAGTTATTAGGGTTTAGCCAATCCATTCTGCTTACTGTCTGAGCAGACAATGATTACACTTGGCCTTGCCTAGGTGACATAAACATTTATTTCCAAAGCAGCAGGAACAATGGGGGGTTGGCTGGAAGAAGAGCCACGCTATTTTTGATCATATTAAGGGTTACAAAACCTTTGCTCCTGAAAAAATTTGAAAAGATTTAAATCTAAACAGAAACACGCTGGATCCCAAGAAACAACAGGACAGAAACTATCCATGGCCCTACCATGGCTCTTCTGCACACTGTCTGGGGACACCAGGCATGAGCCAGAACTGTGCTGCTGATCATGCATGTTAGATGAATGTTAGCATTTTAACACTGGGCAATTGGGTGCAATTACTTAGAAATCCTCCAAGCCTGTAGGCATGGCAGTCCATAGTCTGACATGAGAATAATTCTTAAAAACTATGAAATTACTTCAATGAACTTTTTACTGTTCTTTGAAGTATCTAAACAGCAAGAGGGCACATCTCACTTTCTGTATAGGCGGACAAGACAAAGATCTGTGTGAAAGAACAGACAGATAACGCAGGGGTCTGGGTATCTTCCAGTAAGCAACATGAGCCAGGTAAACTCCCTCAGAGCAGCAGCCTTTACAAAAACAAATGCTGTATACAAAAACATGTATATTCAGAGAATTTTTTAAGTAACATTCTCCAAAGGCTTACACAGACACTTCATGTACATAAGAGGTCTCATTGACTCTAGTAGGACTACTCACGTATGTTAAGCTAAGCTTATCTGTAAGCCTTTGTGGAGGAAAGCTCTTGGAGCACGTGAAACATGCTGGTGACAACAAGCTGCTGACAGGGAAGTTCTTTAAGAAACTCACAACAGAACTGAGCATTAGGAGAGATTAAATGGGGAAAGGACAGATGCTCGAATACCATACTACTACAGTGGCTACCAATGGATAGGCAGTGGTCCTAGCACACCAAGTAACTTCTACAATGCCTGATGAGACCCGGGGAGAGGAAAGGGGACACAAGTAGCAAAAATGCGGAAGCAAAGTGGTAGGGAAAGTTGTTACGCTCTTGCACATAAGCAGCAATGACCTCACGAGTGTTTTTTTCATTCCTTCACAATTTGCTGGTAACTAACAAACACAGAAAAAGCCAATGCTTGATACAAAAGACACCTGTCTTTTTTTTCTTTTTTCAGCTTTTTTTTGGCAGCTACTACTCTAGCATCAATCAGTTGGCACATAGATTGAAATATCAGAAGAGAAGGACACAGGGTAGACAACCTTGAAAACATATTCTTCCATTAATAATGTGTTAGCTTTATCGAGCTGACAGAGCGGCAAGAATTCCATGATATAAGGGGTTCACCAAAACTCATGCATAACTCTTCAAAGGAACTTAAAACTGACCTGGGAAGTTCGGTGTCAGTGGCTGCCTTGAATCTCCTCTACCTCAAGATATGCAGCTACAGAATCTTTGAAGAAAACAAGGAAAGATATTAGTATGGTACTATAATTGTGATCCCTATGGAAACTACGCAACAAACTGAAGGTGGATTCATTGTTAGTACTGTATCAATGCTCCTGAGTGCAGAGGACAAAACAAAGCCTCTGCCAGAGAACAGCAGGCAGATCCAGACCTGACCATCTTTAGAAAACATTGCATAGCCTTCTTCTTTGAAAAAGCCTTGCCAACATCAGTGACACTCATAATTCAAGTAATACATTTATTACCACCATGTGACAACCCTCTCTCCCAGTCCTATGAAAATAAAGCAAAACAAAACAAGTAGAGTTCTGGAACTGTCAAGAGTACTTGAAATGTTTTAAGGTCCACATGTGATTTTCCTATTAATTTTGTGTGCAAGATGCTCAGGTATTACAGAGATGAGTGACAGGATAAAACTCTCCAAACAATCACAGTTAAAGTTCATTTCACTGACTTACAATATAACACCACCACCACCCTGACACAAGTAATTCCAATAATTTTCTTCAGAGTAGAAAGCAGATGTAGAAACACAAGTGTATTTATCAAGGAAAGACTTACAAATCACCAGATGACACACCACTTCTTAAAGGGTTGTGAAAAACTGTTACTTCAACTATGAAACATTTAGTCTTAATTTGATGCTACAGTGGGGCATGGACTGGCACACAGGCACAAACATGATAATTATAATGTGGTACTCATTACTTATCACACATTGATGTCCTCCAGGGCAGAAATTCAAGAAATTGCAGTACAGTTTCTGTGCTTTCCATCCAGTTTCCTCAAACCCATGTAAATCTGTAAATAGAACTGTGGAGGAAGTATTCACATCTACTACCTGCTGTTCATGGTTATGAATGAGTCAGATATTCTATTAAGTCTTTGGTGTAGGTGGGATTTTCAATATCTGAATTGCATACTGAAATACCGCAGTCAAAAGAAATCTGTTGTCTCTGGTATAATCACTTTGACTGGGAAAAGGCATTGGCATTGCACTGATGTACTATGTAGGCACGGCAAAATCTAATCATAACTCAGAGAGAGCTGTTAAAGCATTTTTCACTCCTGAAGCAAGAAGCTCCTATAAATAGGTTTCTTCTCTAAACATAATTTCTCCTAAAGAGTGATAAAAATAAGTGGGAGAAGAAAGGAAAAAATCTGTCATAAATCCTTATCAAATTCTTCTCTGCAAATAGAGATTTCAGATCAAAACCTGTAATAATTCCAATCTTTTCACAACATAGTTAAATTGTCGGGACTCATTCTAGAAAATAATTAAGATTTCTTCCATTTCTCTTAAGACTCACCCCACATCTTATTCCTGAATAACCTTTCAGTTTTAAACAGAAAAAATATATAAGAACCAAACCCAAATATAAATACTGAAAACTCTATTTTATGATCACAATTACAGCATAAAGAATTCTGTGCATGATTTTCAGTAGTAGTCTTTTCCAATTCCTTTCCAAAGGAATTTCACTTCTTTGGAAGTAAAATTATGAGTGATAAAAACTTTTCTGCAACCCACATTTTCATGCATCCTTACCAGTCATTTGATTTTCCTCATCTAAATAATCTATTCAGTCATTAAATTGCAGAGTATCTCCTAAAAATTCCTAAGTGTTAATGGATCATGTAAATTTTTAGTATATAATATCAAAGTCATATAATATAGTATAATATAGTATATAAGTTATATATATTTACTCTCATTTTAGGTTTTTCTTTGTTGCATTAAGGCATCAATTAATCTCTGCTACTAATGGTTTTCTCTTAAAAAAGGGCAAATGAGTAAACAGAGAGAGAAGCTGACATATGTATTATTCTGTCAGTTTCCTGCATTTCTTTTTCTTCCTTAAATGGTTCATCTCAGTGTGTATGGAGGCTATGGCACCTACTCAAAGAAAATACATTTCTTAAAAACTACCAGTTCTTTCACTAACTTTCCACTGAGACCTTTCTTCACCTGAAATAATTTGCATTTTTAAGTTTAATCTCACTTTTTAGTCTGATTACCCATAAAACTCTTCAAATTTAGCCAGAGGAGCAATCATTCTTAAGAAATCTGACAGTAAAACACTGAAAAGCAACAATGACACAATGCATCAATGATTCATTCTCCAAAGAGACCTGGCCAAAATCTTATATTGTTGAAGGAAACCATTATAATATTCCTATATTTATTAATAAAATGAATATATTGACTGAAAATACTGTGTATCCTGGAAGCTTTAGGGGACATCAAACCACCAATCTACATATACAAATACAGTTCCCTGAAATTTCAGGACTACAGTATTAGCAATTGATAATAATGAAAAGAAACATGAAGAAATGTCCATGGAAATGTAATTGCTGGATGCTCTGCTGGCTATTATTTCTTTACAGTACAATCGTATCATGCATATTACTTATGGTGAACTTTTGTTATTCAGTTAATGTGTGCCTGCACACATAACCAGGCAGGTGATGTATTATGGAATGGTGAAAGGAATACTTTATTTTCCAAGCTGAACAAATATGAGTGTTATTCAATGTGCTAAAGATGGCCTGCCTGTACAACTCAACGAATTGTCAGCTGTCTACCCCTAATTAAATTCAGCCAACTCTCAGAGCTTGGAAGCAAAGGCTTGAACACTTCCAGTATCAGGCCAATCATCTAAACATCCAGTCCTCTTCTCATATCCTAAGTCTAAAAGAAGTTATTTATAGCTTAGTCTTCCCAAAGTCATTTCTTGAAATATCTATTAAAAAAGGAACTCTGGGAATTAAAAACATCAGGAAAGAACAATTCACCCATCTCCCCTCTTTGGACAAACTTAACCCTCGCGCTTGTTTAACAGCCATAAAAATCAAAATTCCCACTGAAGAGAGAAGCTTGCTGTGGACTTCCTTAGGACAAGTCACTTTTAGCGCCAGTGGCCTTCCCTGGTCTTCTGTTAGGGTTGTCGCCACCAGCATAGGCTCCTCCTGCTCAACAGTGACCCACTATTTCACATCCACAATGTCTCCAGTGCACCTTTAAGTCCATAAAAAAGCATCCAATCATTTCCTCTGTCCCAATCTCTTGCCTTGCCAGCATGGTGGATGCTTGAATTACTTCAGGAACGCCTTATACTTACTTACAGAAGAAAAGTTGGAGTAAGAGCCAGAGTTTTTGTGAAGTAAATATCTTAAATGAACATTTTCTCAACAGAAATTTTATACAGATCTATATACCCCTACAAGAACAATAAACCTGTCCACCTTGATCTTCCTGCTAGTGAAAGCCTGAATTTTTGGCAATTTTTATGAGGGTTCTGGCTTTCTGTTCCTTACAACAAAGCCTCTCCTCTGGTCTATTCAGGTCCAGTGACTGAAAAGATCTGTGAGAATTAATTATTCAGTTCAACCTCTCTCCTGTAACATCAGGTAAAAGTCATGTTAATGAATGACTTCTATGATTTCCTGTAACTGCTTCCAGACAAGGTAAGGGACACAGTTACTTCCAGCAAGTGACTGATTCAACACACAAGAGATTAAAGCTGCACACAGGACTAATATATTGGAGTTTCTATTACACGTAGTGAGATTCTTTGCTGGTGAAATTTCACATAACCACCTTCAAGAAAGTGATACTCCATGATTTACTCAAAAGAGTAGCCTCACAGATTGCACCTATCTGTGTCACAAAATAATAAAATATCAGAAGCATGGCTCAGGTCTCATGCATTTATCAGATAGTTCAAAAGGTGCCATTCAGCAACTAGTTTTGTATCTTTTTCCAGAAAACTAGCAATAGGATTAGACCAAACTGATATTCTTTTCCAAAACAAAGACAACCTAAAACAAATCAAGTTATATGAAGTCCTAACCTTAATTCGTATGTTTTAAAGTGACTAGATTTTAGGATATGCCTATGATCTCAAAGCTTCCAGACACCAGAAAAACAAATCTATGCAGCACCATTTAGACTTACTAGCTGAGGCCTGGATGTAATATAACCAAGGCCACACATTCTTGTTCCTGAGCCAACTAGTTAAGAGGTGCACTCAGGTGCAGAACCATGCAAACATGGTCAAACTGCATATCGCACCAGCTAGGGCAATTTCTCATAGCTTTTCCCTGTGCTTTCATGTCCAGGCTTAGTGTGAGCAGATGGGATCAGCTCAAATCTCTCCTCCCCTGCTCACTCAGGCATGTCCTTAGACTTTGACATACTGAAGGCTGAGGATGAACAAAAGCATTCGAGTTCCTAAATGCCCCACCTGGGCAGAATTTAAGTGCCTAATTACAAGTGAGCAATCCACATACACACAAAAAAGTATCTGCCTCCTACTTGGGCAGCAGAGAGCCCAGAGTGCCTGAAATTTCCAGCATCTCTGTTGAGTACACAGACCCTCAGCTCAGCCTACACAGCAGTACGTGGGGCACGCACAGCTGCCGAGCCTGAGCTGTCTCTCTCACACATGCCACTCTGAACTTGAAACTGGATGCTCTTGCTCTTCTGCTCTTTAGGAAGCTCAGCCCAGCAGGGCCGGGCAGAGCTCAGCCTCCTTACAGGCGAGAGTCATTTCAACAAAATGCTGCGGGCAAGGGTCCAAGCCCAGGACTCCCTTCTTCCTAGGTAAGCATCACCGTCATTGATCTTGTGTTTATTTTTTTCCCTTATAGCCCATGACTTTTTTTAAAAATTGAATAGAAATACAGATTCAACTGAAACAGTAAAGTACAACTGTATCCTACCTTTGCCTTTAGCCTGGGGATTTAGGGCAGGTTTGTGGAAGGAGGCAGAAAAGGGAGATGAAGGTTCATGTTTCAGAAGACCTGGAATCTAGGTTCTCATACTTTGGTTAATAAGCCCTATCTCTGGCCTCATAAGGTTAGGCATGGTGTCACATTAATGTGGTTATATTGTTTTCAGGACCCAAATGAGTGACTGTACTGACACCGTTTGGATAAGTGAGCTAAATCAGACCTAATTCTGGCCTCTTTCCACCATGCCCAATTGCAAAATGGACATATAATGTCAAGCAACTAATGCTGGGAACCAGATGCTGAATCCCTTTGTGGATGTGGCCTTATGTAATGTGTTCTGGTTCACTTCGGTCTTAGGAATTTTACCTTTCATCAGCTCCCTTGCCCAAATGTGAGCCTCGTCAGTCAAACAATGGATTAAAATATACAATTGGTACCATATTAACTAGCAGACTTGCTTGAAATTTCTTCCAAATTTCTACTTTTTCTATGACTTTGTGAAAGCACCTAGAAAGTTTCTTCACATACATCTGTACAAAAATTCAGGACCAAAAGGGGGGAAAAACCAAAATGTCTCATAAGAAAAGGAGAAGATTCCTGGAAACAAAAGTAACGCTCACAGAACATATGCCACTTTGAAGAAGTAATTACTGCAAGGAGTTTGTGTGACAGTCTAGTTATTCTTTATTTCATCTGGTTTCCAGAGACTCCACAGTCTATAAAAGGACTGGAAAGTCATATAATGAATACTATAATGGAATTTATTATGCCAGCAGAATTAAGCTTGTGTCAACACTTCCATTATAAAATCTTGTTTTTAAGAGTTCGTAACTTGTCTCTATAAATTCTGCATGCTCCACTTCATTTCAGAACAAGTCAAAATATTATTGTCTCACAGCATATATTGTTGCAATGATACTACTGACTTTAAATGAACAAAGGTCTTGATTAAGAAAGATGAAAGAGGGAAAAAAACCTCATTGCTTTATCACCAAACTGTTTATTTTACAACAGTGTGTCTGAATTTTAAAACGTATATAACACTCTTCTTTTTTCCCCTTTATAATTTAACATTACTACTGCTCAGGTTCTTTTTGTGGAAAGAGACTAGTTTGAGGTTTTTTTCGAAACTATGTCTGTTACAAATTTATGATTTGGTCCTGATTTGAAAAACAAGACTTTACAATTAGTATGGGAGTAAGGGGGGGAACAATAAAACATACAAGTCAGAAAACAATCCTCATAACATCTGCAGAAACATATTAAATGATACAAATGATATGAGAGTGGGTGCAGCCATCCTGTCTCTGCTTTACTTTTACCTTCTGTGCATCCTACTCACTGTGACAACAACAAATCCAATGTCACACAGAACAAAGCAATGCTCAAAGCTTTTGAGTTGATACTTGCTGGATTTATGGATTTACTTCAGAAATCTTAGCTTTGAAAGGAGAGAAGAAACCAGGTGTTGCAAGAACTAAAAAGCCCATGGTAGTTGGGTCGGGGGGTAGGAAGCAGCTTTCCTGTTGTCACTGAGAATCAGTGTAAAATATATAGTGCTGAAGGCTTTTATGTTGTAGTGATTGATTACATTCCATGTAATTTGTACTCTTTACCACTAATTTCTCTTGTTAATATTTACATTTTTTTTGTTTTCATGATAGTATCAATATGATAGGAATGATAACATGGCATATGAATGAAAATATTGAATATACACTATATATTACACACAAGAATATATGGCAGGAAGACAGAGCTGACTTCATGTCAAAGGTAACACCTGAAACATACACACATAACCAGGGATATTTTTCCATTAAATCAAAAAAGTTTCCGCCACAAAATTAGCCTAGTAAAATAAATACTTATGAATGCACAAATAAGCAAATATATCTATACAGGAGTGCATTCATTACATCTAAAAAAGCTTTGAGTTTGGTTCTGAAACATCAAAACTGGAACTAGGTCCCAGAGATTTTCAATAACCCAGTGTCAATTTGGAGTTACATTACTAATTTCATGTTATATTTAAACTCAGTGTAGCCTTAGGCCTTTTTTGAATTACACCAAGTTAGACAACCAGCCTCAGCTTTACGCTTACATTGATTGATAAGTTTTTACATTTGTAGCTGCCAAAATGAGTATAAATTGGGATTGCTTATATAATGAGGAAAGAGGAGAAAGAAAAAGATACTCAGAAAAGCATTTGGATACTCCAAAACGTTTCAAGTTAGGAAGAAGAATTTCCCATGTCTAGAAATAAGACTAAGAAGTATAGAATTTCCTAGTCACATTTTATAAATAAGCCTTTAAAACAGAAATAAAGACCACTAGCAAATGCAGCCAAAAAATTAAATGGCTGCTAGTGAAATACTGAACATGGATTTCTAATACAACAAAGACATGGTAAAATGGGGGAAAGACTGGCTTCTTTCAGGATAAAAAGTGATGACCAGAAGAAAAAAACAATTTACTTCAATCCCATTAGATGTCACAGGTCCAAGCATTCCACAGACAGTAAAATGATTTCCTTGTCATCCTTCCAGCTAGAGTTGTTAAGAAACAACTGCAAGGAAGACACAACCACTGAACGAACTAATAAGCCTGGAGCACTGGCTTTTCAGGTGCCTAAAGCTGTAAAAAACAATCTTTCTTAGGCTGTATTGGCTCTGAAGCAGTGGGGACCATAGGCAAAAACACAAATCATGGAAACTACTGTAATCTTTAAAAGTCAAAACGCTAGCCCTGATCATTTGGAATGGAAGTTGCAGGTACATGAACTAATGAAGACGTGCAAAAAAGAAGTATCATATTTCTATTTTAATATGTGTCTGGATTACTGTGAGAAAGCAGAAGCTTCATCATTACGAATGCTGCATGCAGCATCCCAGCACTTTGTGGAATAGATTAACTGGGTGAACCATAGGCCTCCTTATGTTGCAATGCAATTACATGCCAAAAACTTCTGCAATCCCATTTTTTTCAGTCTTCATACCACTGGGTTCATCTACATAGCATTATTTCAAACAATCTTATAGCACAGAGAGTTGTATTTAAATTTGTATTTTTTGTTCCAGATTCAGATCTCCAAGTACATTATAAAAAGAAGGTACCATTACCTACATCTAATAGATAGGGTAATTTAAGAAAGGGAGCGTGACTTGCTCAGCATTACCTAGGGCATCAGTGGCAGAGCCTGAATTCTAATCCAATAGGTTTCCAATTGAAGGAAGATGAGGGGGAGATACTGTTATCATAACATTAATCATGGAAGCACACAGTCTTTACTGATAATAGCACAGAATTTGCCGTTCAGAATTTTGGTCTCAATACCAGTCTGAACAAAAGAGAAGTTTTCCCATATAAACTAAAAGGGAAATTCATTACTACGTAATCTACCATCTGTCACTTCACTACAGGCATTTCTGGAAAATCACAAGAGCACAAAATATCCACACATTTAAGTATAGAATATTTAGAAAATTGGCTTAGTAAAGTCAATTTTAAAATCAATAGTGTACTTGGAGCTCATAAAAATGTCACTACAAATATGGAAGAGCATATACTAAGCAAAGATCAGTATTAACTTGCACAATTCTTCCTTCTTCATGCTAGTAAGCAAAGATTACCATTAAGATGAACTCTTTGTAACAAATCATTCAGACTAGTAGCCTTCCATCTTTTGTGCGCATACATTTGTGAAGGAGCTACACAGGTGTAGCACAGTCTAAAGAGTATGATCTACTGCATGCAATCTGCATGCCCAGGTATGTACATGCATTTGTGCTCTAGCAGAGCCAACGGCTACAGAAACACAAAGCATTGCCTATGGCAGCCAGTAGTGCAGACCAGCAGAAACAGCTTTGTGAGGTGAAACACTTGATGCTGAGCACCCGACACAAGCCATATATGAATAGGTGTTCGGCAGCAGCAGGCTTTCGTTGGACTAATTCCTGTCTGCTCCCATAGACCATTCAATGCCGAGGAATAGCATCAGCACTCCTGGGGCACATCTCTTGGTTTTTCATTCGAAAAGGATGCAGTCCATGCTCTCCAGACTGCTCTGCAATGCAAAGCAAAGCATGACAAGTGGGCACAACTGCCCACTGCTGATTTACTTTAAAAGGGCACTCCTGATCAAAACTGAAACACTATGCAGACACATCCATAGAAGACCATGTGGGAAATTACGCAGCTGACAGGCAATTTAATGGGACAACATCCAATTCTTACAAATAGAAGACGAGAAGAAAGCCTAGCTCTCCCAAACTGTGCACAGTGCTAAAATTTCTCTTTGCTTCAGCAGCCTCACGCACCAGAGGAGAAGGGGTACACAGATCAGACAGCACCGTGCACTGCACAGCCCTTCCCTCAGTGGCTGGCCAGTGTGCCCTTGTGCCTTTGTCACATGCTGCTACTCAGCAGTGAAGAGGATCTATTTACCTTTGCTACAGGCCATATGAAACCTTATTTATATGGCTGATACAACTAAATTGACTGCCACATACTTGGAACTGGCCAAATTTCTCTTTTAGTGTCTCCTAAGAATGTGAGGGCATTAGGCAAAAAGATTAATACAAATGTCAAAATGTTTTCCAACCATCAGGCAAAAAGCTGAATATATCACAATAAATAAATAAATAAATAAATAAACTTAAATCTCTTGCAGAATGAACAAGTTGTATTGTTTTCCTGCTCTTCTCAAATGAAATAGTGTATTTCATCTGTGGACTGCACTCAGTGAAAGCTGAGTAAAATGTACTTCACAATACATACCTCCAGTAAACAACTCTTCTGGAGTGCCAATAGAATGAAAAAGTTCACAGCACTAGAAAATTAATGTCTCCAATTACTGAAAATACTACACCCACAGTAAAACTGAAATCACTCACAATAGGCTGAGGAAACATCAAGTAACTTAACACAGCAAACAGGAGACTAAACTTTCAAAGTAAAGATATTCTTGATTGCACAGTGGGAGAAGATTGCCATGAAGATTGCTGAGTCTCAAATTACTCGTGTCACATGAATCGCAATTGCACCAGCTTACTCCAGCTGCAGAAGTTTAGGATTTGCTGAACTAGATGATAAGAGACTGGAGCCAAAGAAGATGTGCTAGAAGAATTAGCAAACAACCAATATGTTTAAACTTAAAAAAAATAATAAAAAAAAAAGATAAATATTAGTCAATTGCTCAAGTCACAATAAGTTTATATCAAAAGTCTGATAGTAAATTTTATGCACATTGTATCTTTTAAGTATATCTTAACTGCTCAATCTCTTCAAAGTTTCCTCAGCCATGTACTACCGCAGCAAGCTCTTGTCATACAGGAATGGCTTTTCAGAAACCAGCAGACGGCTGGTTTCCAATTCCCTGCTCCACCCTGCAGTAACGTTTTCCTCTTTGCTTTGTAGATAATAGGCAAAACACACAATGAAACAGGAACAGTAGGAATATTTGGTTCACTGAAATCTAAACACAATTGCACATCCCCTTTCAATCTATTAAATGCACATTCCACAGTCAGCTTGAATCTGCTACGATAGCAGTTCATTACATCCTTGCTGCAGCTCAGGTACCCAGCATACAGCTTTTCATGCCAGGGAAGCAGCACGTTGGCCAGGTCTGCTCACCCAGGACAAAATGTTTCTGCTCAAAGGCAGTGAAAATTTTATGCCTGGAGACATTACGTGCTCCGTCTCCTCCCCCATACCAGTATCGGTGACAGAACCCATGAACCAAACAGCATTGCTATAACTATAGAAGAGACTCCCTTCAATTTACTTGCTCAAAAGGCAGGGGCAACAACCAGAACCAAACAATAAATTTTGTCTAGCACCCCACCACAGTCTAGTACATGCCCAAAGGCAGTAGCTTGTGTAACATGACAAAACTAAATATTTTCAGGTATCCATCGCCTTTCTCTAAAATGCAAGTAAACATCCACTGCTTAACAGATGAGGTGGCACCTCCAGGCTGCAGCCTTCCCCTCCACAGTCTTTCTCCACAGTCCAAACTCACTGACTGTTCTATCTGAGCTACATCTCTGGCCATTCAACTCCAAAAGCAGCCTTCTTCCTGACAGCTCTCTACTCAGTTGCCCCCCTCCCCGAAATGCACCACAGCTTAGTCCCACCAAAGCTCCCCTTTGTTCACTGTCTCAAGAATTCAGCTGCTCCACATTCAAGCTTGCAAGTGCCAACAGCAGCTTGTGGTTGCCAGGCTCTATCTGCATCACCCACTCTTCCTCCTATGTGCTCTTTAAGACATGAATATGTGTTTAAAGGCAACCAGGCTTTGACAGCCAAGCAAGCTACCAGCTGAGCAAGTTACTAGCCATCAACTGAGCTACTATAACTGACCCCAGGTGAACCTGTAACCAGCACCAATGCAAAACAAAATGCACTAGCTTGGACCACTGTTACGGTTGATGCATACCACCAGTAACTGCAGCTCAGACCACTCGTGTGCTCTTTCTAAGAGTAAGATAACAAAGACACTAAAATATAGAATGAAAGTGAGAAAAAGACTGGAGAAATTTCTGACAAAACCTTCCATTTCTTTTAAGACTTGACAAAATGATCATCAGAGGGACTTGTTGGAATTGAGTTTTCTTCTATAACCTGAGAGGAGCCATACCCCATAGTGCATCATAAAAACATCACACAGAACAGCATATTTGGCATGCAGGTAGGAAGGTCACGGTACAGCATATCCTCTACCAAGATCCTCCCTGTCCCTGAGAGCCTACTTGCACAGAGCTGGCCAGTCAGGAGGACTCCTGCCTTGGCAGTGTGTCAGTGCAAAGACCTATATGCAGGCATATGTGACCCCATCCAGCCTGCTGGAGTCAAGGAGCCCATCTACAGGGAGGTCTCTGGCATGCTTCCTCTAGCATTTTACATTTCAAGGCAGACTCCATAAAACTCAACCCATCTGACCGCAATTCAGAGACATACCCTGGCCCTTAAGAGCTCTTGAAACAATGAATGTCATCAGCTCCCAAACATGGCTATCTTCCTTTGTAAACACTACCCTTAGCCTTGCATTTAGTTTCTTCAGTCTTCCCAAACCCAGGTTCCTTTTCAAAGAAATGTTCTTGCCGTCATTTTCCTTTAGCTTAAATGGGCGATTTTCAAAGACAATAAGAAGTCAGCCTCTACCTCCCATTTATTTCCAAGAGATGTTAGGTGCTTACCTGGTATTTTTGCCTGTGACAAGTTCTTCTGGTTCCTCCAATTTTTTGTCTTTAGAGCTCCTGAGCTTATTTATTTGCACTGACTAACGCTCTTCTCTGCTTACTAATTCTTACTAATTCTTCTGCTTACTAATTCTTACTAACGTTTAACTGCACTGATGCTGATCTAAAACATCCCAAAAGACTGAAAGTTTCTACTTTCTGAGGCACATCAGCACTACTAAAGCAGAGAGAAATACATAGGCTCAGGCAGTCTGGATTCACTGCTTATATTGCAGAAAGGCATGTAAGAAGAGAACACATGAAAGTGAACAAAGCTAAATATTAAATTATAGGATCCTTATTTTAGCGCTCTCACGCTTTGCTGTGTGAGGGAAGGAAATTTAAGTTTTAAGAGACAAAATAATCCTTGCTGAGGAATTGGACTGCCCTTTCTGCCAACTGGGAATGATTTCTCTAGTTTTTTTCTGAAATTTAAAAATAAATCTGTGCCTGCCTCTTCTCTTGCATTTAAATAAGTGTGTTATCAAGACCTCAGTGCTTAAAGCTGTCACACAGAGGTCACAGAGAAGTTCTGCACTGCAGACGTCTACTCAGGGTGGCCTCCAAGGAGAATTTGAGGGCATCCAAAATTCTAAAATCCTTTAAGACTGCTTAAAATAGTCTACCATATTTAAGTTACCATATTTAAGGCAAAGATTTTACCCCACCACACAAAGTGGTTTGACATGATTGAGTGTTGTTAGTATAGCAGCGATATGTTAATGCAGGTACTTTATAGAGTAAAATATTTATACAGAGGGTCTTGTTCACTGCTTTCACACTGGAAAGAATGTTGCCCTTATTGATTTAAATGCCACCCTGAAGCATGGGTATGGGGAAGTCCAGTATTGCTTAAATAAACACTGTATTTGCTGTTTCACATTCCCGTGGGACAAAAAGAACTTATAAGCATCAGGATATTTTAACTAGCTCTTCATTCCTTTTCTGGGAAGAGATTAAGGTGACGTAATTTCCCTTTACATATTCTCTCAAACAGACTAACATGGATAAATCAGTCCTCTAAGAAGCGGATCCTTTCTTGGATCCTGGTTGACCCCCAGGGGTAGCAGTCCCAAACCCGTGTCCTGTGGGTATTTACACATTGGCCTATCTGTAAACCAGTGGGTATCATCATCCCTTGTGGCACCATTCCTGGCATTGCCGTCTCTGGCTAACAGGCTTTCTACAACCACAAAATTGCTCTTTATGTCATTTCCTAAAGGACTAGTAACTCCTTCTCTATATTTGTACATATGAGGTACCTCTTGTCAGGCAAAGCACAATTAACAAGCCTGAAAAGAAAATGGCTACGTTCTTACACAGTAAGTAAAGCAAAACTGAAATGCAGAAGGGTAAGCTCTTTGGTAACAGCTCAAAGGCTATCATTTATACAAGAAACTTGATCTTACTTGAAAAATAAAGGTGTGATTTCACACAGGATATTGTTCTAGATATAGGCACTTTCCTATCACATAACATACGATTCTTTCACATCCTTATCTTCAGTTTTTAACTTGAAAGTAATGATTAACAAAGCAGATATGAACCCCTTGGATGCCTATTTCAGAGAAACTGAAGAAAAAGAATGTCATCTATCAGACCATAAAGATTATAAGGCTATTTGACACTTAGGTATATCCTTCACAGCATAAGGAAATATTTCACTCTGTGCTTATTAATTCATAGTCTAATGCTGATTTGAATATTTCACTGTTAGGATGGAGATTTAATGTTAGTGGAAATTATGTTTGTGATAATGTAGCCATCTAGCTTAGTTTCACAAACTGCATGGAATAAATCAACAGGCCATGATATATCCTTACTTTTACAAGTATAAAAAGAGCTCCATTACTTTGGCATTAGCATGCCACACTGCTAAACTACTGGAAATCCAAAAAAATTGCCAAGGTTTCTGAAAGGAATTCTTCACAGCCACAGCTTGATTTCCATTGTGGTTTAGGCCATCATTTTGTCTCCTTTCTCTCCCCCAGCCCTGCAGGGTGTTAACCTCCTGCCCCAGGTGCTAACAACTCATCTCTGTTTAGAAATGGCAGCACTTTAAAGATTGCCTATAATATTTCTGGTTAAATTATGGTTAGCACTGGTAAAAAAAGAATCAGCTTTTAAAAACTGCTAAAGTTTTAATTTATCCAATGCATAGGGATAGTGAGACTTAAGGAAGGAAAATATATATTATATATTAACAACAACCTCTAAAAGAATGATTAGTATTATTTTGATTCTTCCAGTAACTTCCAGGAACTACTGCTTTTATTGAACACTTCACAGTGCATGCAAGTGTTTTGTTTTTCTTGTGTAAATCATCTGTTCTTCATTATCCTCCTGTCCTTTTGATAGTAAAATAGTTAATCTGCTCATTTTGAAGACACTAAGCTCAAGCGTGGCAAAGGAAACCAAGCTTATGAAACTTATGCTAACCATCTTTCTCTCTCGTACATGGCCAGTGCTGAATTCCTGTTCATAGTGTACAGAAGATGTTGCATTTATTTATATGCACTGTGTTTAACAGCCACTGATGAGAATGTCAAAGGCTCTAATACAACCTAAAAGGCTAAAGGGGTCCCAGTCTGCTGATTTCTGGAATATGGAAAGTGTAGTGTACTCGCACTATTTCATAAGCCTCAACCACCACCATGAATGGAGACAAGAATGCTGAACTAGATGAACGTCTGGTCTAAAAATACACTTTTTTTGTCTCATTATTCATAAACAGGCTCCTACTTCTCCATAAGCCATAACCAGTCTCATATTTAGAAGTCAGCCTCTCCCCAGGAACCACATGCAGATCATACACCTCAACAACACCTACAAATTGCTCTCCAAAGAGCCAGATGCCACAAAAGAGTCAAGAAAAGATGCCCTCTCACTCTCACTCCCCCAACCAACAGGTGAATTTGATTGTTCAGTTAAGAGATCCTGCAGGTTTGCTTTGCCTCTGATACATGTTGTTTTTGCCCACATCAGAAGCTGTGCTTTAGCTCTCAGAGATTCAACTAAATAGCATAACATGGAAAGAGACTGTTGTCATGGTTTATTGAATGAGTCACAGCTCTCGTTGCTTAAGCCTTTGGATGAAAAAGCTTTCTTACAGCTCAGATATACATCGTTTTTTAACACTTATCTTCAACATGGGACATGAGAGGTAACAAAGTCACAGGTACGCAGATTTATTTTCCATGCTTTGCATGTGGGGCAGATCCCTTCTGGAAAACACTGGTGGAATTTTGTACATTTGAATTCCATATGCCTTCAGCAATATAACGACCCCAAGATTTCACAGTTATTTGAAGCCTCTAAAAAGTCAATCTCTGTCTGAATTTCTGTCTCCTCACTGTAGTAATATTAAAGGTCTGCTTAGCATCTTTGTGGAGTCACACAAGCATGAACACGCTATATTGTGGGCAGCTCACCTACTGAGATGTCAGCCTGGAGAAATAAAGAATTTTGGGGATCCAACCTTTTAACACACAGGGACACAGAGAGTCGTGTGTTTGTTTTACTGAGTGAAATTATTCAACTTACAACAAAAGGATACACAGTAAAAAATAATTAGTGTGGGGTAAGCCACTCCTATTCTGAAATTATGAAAAATCTAGAAAAGAATGAAGTTAAAGCTTAAATATTATTTTCTTCTGATCACAGCCTCTAAATAAAACCTTTTAAACAAATTGTGCAGTTAATTTTGGTATATTTGATTGACAGTTCACTAAAATGCTAATTGTACTGATCACTAGCTGATCCTCTTCCTCAAAAAAATTTCCCTTCATTGCCCTCACTGCCCTTCTCTCTAAAACAAATTTCATATTGGTGGTGCCTGAGGTCCCAGAACATACCCCATGGATATGACTGAAGCAGGACAAAGTGAAACAGATAAACAAGATTTTTTGCCAACCTTGTTATCTTACTGGGATTCTGCACAGTGAAGGAAATGCAGAATTTACTAAGAGATGAGGTTTTTTAGATTCCAGTCTGAAGAAGAGAGACAGCAGAACCAATCTGGGATGAATTACTGTCTTCAGAGCTGCAGAATCTGAGGAGGGGAACATGGGCTTTTTAGTTGAACCAACACTTTTGTCTTCAGTTCACTAGGCAAAATAAGAGGCTGCCAAAATCAGCTATATGGAAAATCATTCCAGGCTGCATGACTTATTGACATTCTTCTTTGAGAAAGAAAAGTTTTGCTCAGAAAACAGGCCTGTAAATGGGCTATTCACATTGATTAATTTTATGCATCTAGCAGAGCTGCCTAAGTGGGAGGGCTAGACTGTGACTCTATACTAAATGAAGAAAGACAGGCTCAATGAAGAGTGACACAGAGCATGATTCAGAGCAGGAATCCAGCTTATGTGCTCTGAATCACACTTTGAAGGAGGCTGTCATCTTTTTCCCATGATGTAGCTGAAAATTTATTTTTCTTTTAGCAGTCTAGGAGAGTTGCAGAGAGGCAATGGGCAAATTATCTGACTCTTCTCTGAACAATTTTGTATAATTTATGTTGAAAAAGGAGCCATATTTTTCTTCTGTGATTTTGGCAGACAAAGAAACAAACACTGTCCCTGGGTATGAAAGGTGCATGAAAGGAGTTCGAAAGGCAAGTTGTCTGATGAAGCATCCCATGAAAAAAACATCATGAAAGGAAGACTTACTCAAACTAATTTAAATAGCAAATTGTCACAAGTAACATCAGAAAAATGCTAGTCTGCTTAGCTTCAGAGGTCAGTTTGAATGAGAATCTAGCAATCCTTATTCTTTTAGCATCTCTGCATGAAGATTTACATGAGAGCTCTTAACAGTAGCAGAAATACTGTATCTGCAGAAGTCAAACAGAAAGTAGACATTTCCATTTTTTTTCCAGACTTTGGTGCAATCAAAATACGATTATTTAAAGAACTTGCAGCTGAAATGTAAATTTATAAGAGTTTCAACACAGTCCTCCATTAGAAAGGAAATCAGGTAACAGAATCACAGAATCGCTGAGGTTGGAAGGGACCTCTGGAGATCATCTAGTCCAACCCCCCTGCTCAAGCAGGGTCACCTAGAACACATTGCACAGGATTGCATCCAGGCGTGTTTTGAATATCTCCAGAGAAGGAGACTCCACAACCTCTCTGGGCAACCTGTTCCAGCGCTCTGTCACCCTCACAGTGAAAAAGTTTTTCCTCATGTTCAGATGGAAACAACTTTAGTTAGCTGATGCACTAGCCACTAAATGAGGTAACTTTGTGCTTCAGTATTTCTTGCCCCTCCATGCACTCTGTTGCATGATCCATAAATCTTTTTTTTTCTCTTTGCTGCAAAGGAGGTGTGAGCTCTTGCAGCCAGGCAGATGAGCAGTAAGGAAACTTAAGAGCTTAAGAGCCAACAGACCTGCAGTCAACGCCCTTGGTGACTAAAGTTTTGGTGCCGTTCCACATCACTCCCATGCCAACAACAGCTGACACAAGGGTTTCAGAAATGTAAATATCTACAGAATTCATAAAAACAATGCTCACCATCAGTTGGCAGCTCCCCACCTATTCCTCTGGGGGATTAATTACTTTTAGTCTAAGCCATCTATCAGGAACACAATACAGCCTACAAAATGCAGCCTATGCTATCTGGATCTTGTCTAATTTAGAGGAACTACTTTATTCCACCCAGCTATTTCCACTGTTCGGGACCATTAAAAATAGTCATTTTCCCCAGCATTCCCTAACACAGATGCTTATATTAACACAGTTCAGCAACTCACTGCTTAAAATAGACAGCAATAATTTGAAAAATCCCCACAAAAATGAGACATCAACTTCTATTCCACATTGAAAATCATGGGCTTTTTATCCACTTTCATCAATCTTTTTCTACCCATACAGCATCCTTTGCACTCAGCACTGATGACCTGTAAATGTGGAAGAAAAGGCACTGTTGATTGCTTGTTAGTAATTCATGATTAATATCTTGAGTTAGTTTTTGCCATGCCGTTGTCTCTTTACTTAGAAACAGTAGAACACTAATAATAATCAGACAAAACCCTCAGAGGAATATTTCCTGAATTCTATATGTAATTCTGGATATAAAATAGTTGGCCCACTTTGAGGCTGAGAAGTTATACTCCTCAAAAACAACTGATTGAGAAATTTCACCTGGTGACAAAATCTTCAGAGGCAGAAAAGGTGCTAAGGAATTAAAGCCTTACGATGTGGGAATTTTAAGCAAATTCAGAAAAGTAGAGTTGGACAATCATTTCTGAAATAAAGTGGGAAAGCAGAGTGTGAATTTTAAGCAAAAGTTCCGTCTACCATTAGTACATTTATTAAGTGCAATTTTGAAGTCTTATTTCAAATATATTTTTCAAAGTTTAAGCCTAAGTATTGGTGATGGTCAGTGCATCCAAATAAAAAGCAGTACATGTCATTATTTTGTCCCTTCCACTGGCTTGCACTGTTCCTGCATTTGCCCCTGCGTACACCATTTGCTAAGGAAGCTCTGAGGCCTGGTAAGGGCCAATGGGATAGCAGCAGGCTGAGCGAATTACTGCCCTCCCCTGGCACTTTCCCAAGATGCCCCTTTGCAACAAGCATTCGCTCACCTTACAGCTATGCTGTATGTATATAAAATATTTGGCCCACCTTAAGGCTCTGAGAAACTTCACTCCTCAGAATCACCTGACCGAAAAGTTTCATCTTCAGGTGACAAAATCTTCAGAGGGAGAAAGGTGTTAAGGGATTAAAGCCTTTCAGAGAGGGAGTTGTAAGTAAATTAGGAGACTGCTGTCACCAGCACTGTTTCTCTCTTGCCCTTTTGTGCTGTATTTTCCTTCCACTGACCCCTACTGCCCATACCCACCTCACCTCACCCACGGCACCCCCCCACGTCACCCACCTCCTGCCTCCTCCAGCCTGCCTGCTGCCGACCCACCTGCCCCGTGCAGGTCCCCTCTCCTGCGACCCACACCATGCTCAGGTCTGCTCCGGCATTCTGCTTTCCTACCCTAATCTCACATCCGTCACCAGTAAGTGTTTCTCTTATGCTGTGCCATGTTTTGCTTGTTTCTAAGTGAAGACTTAAAATCACTAATTCAATTTATTTTTATGACACCAGCTCCCCTATGCCGTCAGAAACTTACACAGAGCAGCTTCAAAATGTTTCAAGAATATTCTGGATGCAAAACTATGGCAAATTCAGTAGAATCTAGGAAACAAAACCTGGTGAACATAAGCATTATGTAGTAAGGATACAACCCATCAGACCACCAGCATAAATTACCCACTATCAGGGAATACCTGCTCTATCAAATAGTATGGAGGATATGACACAAAGCAGGAAAACTTCATCTTTAATCCCACAGCTTGGTATCTTTTCCAAATTTTGTCCTTTAAAAATACTCAGAGCTGCCCATGCTGTCTAAGCTAGGGAAGATCTGGAGTGCTAAATTCCCAGAATATCTGATTATATATTCCAGCTGCCCAGCTGCTCTGGAAAATGAGCGGAGCCCAGCACGGGGCAGGCATGTGCCACTGAGCCTACACCGACGGATTCAGACTCACAGGCCCTTTTTCCCTTTGCTGCCATGGCAGCAGGTCCCAACACCGAGGGCCGAGAGACTTCTCTCTTTTGCTACTTGCAATATTCCTCTCGGCATGGGATAGCAAGGAGCAAATGGAAAAACAAATTCAGGTTAACTGAAGTGAGAGAAGACAGTTTCAACATGGAGCTGAGGCGGGAGGAAAGAGGTTAATGGTGCCAGGCAAGAAAATGGGAAATGGTGGGGAGGGACGATTTTCGATCAGATGAGAGACACAGCACCGGGAACTGGGATGAAAAGAGGAAAGGGATATTAGTTTGAATGCCGAATGCTTGGCCTATAGCAAGGAACTGGTAAGGAAACTGGTACAAGAACATTGGTAGGGAAGAAAGTGAGCCAAAAACAGAGGTGAGCAATAGAAGAAATACTTCTGATTTTTGGAAAGCATTAACCTTCAGATCTACTGTCAGCAAATATGTATCCCGAAATGTACGTCACATCTTTTTCCACTAGTAGCAAGTCTACAGAGAGGATGAGACCTTATATATTTCCCACAAGAGTAATGTATGTAATGGAATTACATTTTTCAATTCTTCTGATGAATTATGGTGCCAAAGGCTGTTATTTCTCCTTTTAATCCAATTTGATTCTTAAAAGCTCTTGATATCACAAAGAAAGCATAATATTAATTCAAAAATATTACTGCGAAACACCCTTTACTCTGGTCAGGACTCAAAATTCAAGTAAACCAGGTTTCCTGTGTTACCATAACTCTGCATTCTGGTGCATGTTTTAATGTTCAGATCGGATAATTATATGCTGCATTTCCACCACATATTTGTCTTATTCAGTAAGGAATTGAGGGTTGGGAAAATAAATCAGCTAAGATAGAATCAGATTTCACCTGAGAATTTTTCAAAATCACTATCACAAAGTCATACTGACACACAGAAACATCCATATCAGAACTCATTTTCATGATGGAAACAATAACAGAAGATGTTTTTTCAACTTGACAGCTTCACATCCACACTATTTTGAATATTCTGAATATTTGTATGAATACCATCATATTCCTTCTCTTTTTTTCTTCTCTTGGATTTACAGATAAACAGAGATAGTTAAGCAAATGGAAGCACAAGAAAATGGATCTGTCTTTGTAACAAAAGACTTTCACTTTTATAACTGACTTTCAGAATGATAAGCAGCGAATCACCCTCTCTACTTTTTTGTTATTGTATACTTATCACATATAAATATGCAATCACACCAAAACATTTCTTCTCCCAAAATTAGCATTATTACTTTATTTGGTGATTCGTTACAATCTGCAAATCCAATAGTCAAAAAATAAACTAGACATAATGTTAAAGCATTTTACAAGCAAAATACTTTACTGTTTCCTCTTCAATTTGCATAGGGTGGGATAAGTGTACTGGTTAAAGGATATAACATACAGAAGAAACAAAAACATAGTTCATAAAACTGTACTGAAGAGTGTTACAATCCTGTGAGTCAACAGAATTTAAACAGATGTAACCATCAATGGAAAACCATACACTTCAACATTAACAAGGCTACCTTTCCATGATCACGATGCATCATGAAGGCAGCAGGCCACTGAACTTCTTTTCTTATGTTGTAGATCATCCTACTTCAAAGAAATTAAACAATTAAAAAAGCCAGAATGCATCTATCTATGGTCTTTTTTTTCTGCTGGAACAAATGCCAGAATGGGAAGAGGAATTTTTTAGTATCTACTTCTGAAACCATTTATAGAAATTTCTGTCTCTTATATTTTCAGTATCATGGAGCTAGCAAGGTTAGACCTTCATCCACCCATCTCTGTTTATTATTACTGTGTTTCCCCGTAAAAACCCATACTTTTTCACTGTCTAGCAACAAACTATCAAGCAATAACACTCCTTTCCCATAGTAGCCTATGTTCCCATAGTAATCTATGTTCCTCCAACTGTATAAATCTGGCTTTAAAGTCTCACAAAACTAAAAAATATTTGATCTAGGTTGTAATAAAAAAGAATATTAAATACCTTTGGTAAAAATAGATATATTTAACAAGTTTAGAAAAGCAAATAGTTATATTGTCAAAAGGAGAGTATAAAAATGTACACAATAAAAAATAACAAACAACAACAACAAAAAAATCATCGGCCATAGTAGTAAGAATAAAGGCGCTGTTCTTTCCAATGTTAGCTCATTCCATAGCTATTGTCTGGTCTTCTTTCTAAAAGGCAGGAGCTTTACTAGAACGTATGGAAAAATCCAGTCTTTCCTACCAGTATCAGGCAAATTATGTTTAATTCGGAGCAAGACAGTCTGTTTTAAAACAAGTTTATAAACCAGAGAATGCTTCATTTAGAGTACACAGGAGTAGCTGAACACAGAAAGACAGATTTCAGATGTTTTCAACAGAGGCAAGGTGTACTGGAGCTGTAGAAATGTGACAGCCAGCAGAATCAAGTCTCCATGATGTGAGCCTTCTAACTTTAGTTTTACTCCTAAATTATAAATCCATGTATTGTCAAGAAAACTGTGGGGGACAAAAACAATACATACGTTTTAAATCCCTCATTGATGCCTTTCTCCCATCCTTTCACTGGGCCTCCAAACAGAGCTGTTACACAACATATAATCCCAGTTTGGCTTCTCCTCTTTTTAGAGCTCACTGTAAATCCTGAAGATGGAAGATCCCCAAAGCAAACAACTGAGATTATAGAAGGAGATAATGCACAAGCCCCATAATAGAATCAGCCATTGATTGAATGTGCTTTGCAAGAAAACAGCACATTTAAACCATGTTTATCCTTCAGTATTCCCTTTGCACACACAGTCACACTCCTCATGGTGTTCCAAGGGCACATCTGTCAATGATTTATGCAATCCCCGTACACCAATCCTTGGCTTCAGTTGGAGAACCTGAAGGAGAACAATCCAAGCATCAAGAGAACAGCAAGTGCATCGTTACACACCTGGACTATGAGCTAGACTGCTCTGGAAACAAATTGGAAGACAGGAGGCTTATCAAAAGAAACTAAACCTTTCCTCAGCTGAATTTCTTCATTTATTCCACACAACAATTATTATTTTTTATTTCATCTCAAGGCCTTTCCAAATGTGATTATAACACGCTTAATAAGTATTTGTTTTTAATCAGAGAGTCTTGCAGTTTCATCTTTCTATTTGTTTTCTTTAAGGACTAATGATATAGTTAACCCCATGGAATTACGAGATAACTCTTTAATAAATAATTTTAACTATAGATTTATAACAATGGAAATGGACATATCTCTTTCTTTATAAAGTTCATATCTGCCTCTAGAGAAACATTAACAGGGAGGTGTGATATGTCCAAACTCCACTAGTAAACAGGTATTTCAGGAATGACTTAACAGTTCCACGGAAAAGCCCACTCTCCACATGAGTCAGTACACAGCCAGCGCGGAAATATATTTGTAGCTATAGGGATACTATGAAACTTAAATATAAATATCAACTCCCCTTTCACTATTGTACAATATTTTAAAAAGGAAGACACTAAAATTTTAAGTTACACTTCATTAAAGTGGTTAAAAAAATTACTACAAGTCCAATATGTACAATTTTAAAATATATTTTGGTACACTCATAGTAAAAACAAATTCTTGAGTTGTCTTTCAGTACTTGCAAACATGCAAATATACTAGAAAGTGCATACCTCATGGTATTTTTTGGTGACTTTTGTTGGTACACATTGGCACTCACTGCAGCTCTGATGACAACAGGCACAGTTTCCACCACAACGCTTAACCAGAAGACACAGTGGCCAGAAGATGGTGTCAGTTCGCTTCAGCTCCTCCCTCAAGGACACTGAGAAGTTGCGAGGAGTACAACTATACAGCCGTACCTCCTCCTTTAGAAGGTTCAGATCAACCACTGCAAAAAGACGAACAAATATGTGCTCTTCTGATTCATAATCAAACTTCACTGGTGGTGAACCAATGGTGTGGAACCCTTGGGGAAAGCTCATGTGCTAGTGGTGCAGGTTCAGCCCAAAGGATAATACTGCTGTTTTATCAATACTGTGAAACCTAAATTGAAAAATCCTTGTTTAGGAGTATTCACTATTTATTTTGTAACTCTGGAAGAGTTGGTTCAAATTAAGCAAAGTAAGCTTTAGCTGCTATATTCTAGTAAATGTTTTACCATATCAACGCTAATGGAGTTCCCTTTGTGTCACACTCATACTCTGAGTTTGAGTGTTCCTATTCAATATTAACTATGAACTGGAAAAACACACACAGCAATTAAGAATCCCGCTAACTTCCAAACACATTTTTGAGTTCATTTCCATAAAACATGACAACATTTTCCCCCTTGAAAATTCAAATAATGCTTTTTTGCAAGGGAGATAAATAATTTTTTTTTTTAAGTATAAATAATCCAACCATTTATATTTAAGGGGGGAACTCACTGCTATGGACAAATAACTTCAAGAAGTTAGCTCATTGTCCGTGAATACTGTATAGACGATATATAAGTGCATAAGTATGTGCATCTATAAATGTCTTAACACTCTCCATTTTTCACTGGTCCTCTCTTTCTTCATAGCAGTGCATATATGAATTTCTGTTGTTTCTCTTAGCTTCATTTTCACTCGATGTCTCTTAAATAAAATCCAGCTTCTCCTTCTGAGCATCTAACTCATCAAACTGAAGGGTTAAAGATATTCATATTTAGCATCAAATTCCCTATAAAATGGTTCTGCTGTATCACACTAGAGTTTGACTGTGCCAATGGTTGAACAGCTAGCTCATGAAAAGATCAGAAATATGGAAAATTACTTCAGGCTTCCCTTAACTGCATCACCAAGAAGTAAGAGGTCTTGAAATAGAAAAATGAGAAAACTGGGAAAAACTGGGATCAGTTTGGTGAAAAACAGTGTAATTTCATTTCTTTCAGAGAAGCCAGGCTATAGCGTCCATGATCTTGAATAATTTGTCTTAACCTTTTCTTTCCACTCCCACCACCAGTAAGGAACAGAATTAATGTCTAATTCACAGGGGTATTCCTTCTTACTGGTTCATAGTACTTTATCTTCCTGAACAGAAAGAAAAGAAGAAAATTTAATGTAATATGGCCTGAATGTAATAATGTAATAAGTCTTGAACAAAGCAGTACAGACCTTTAAACCAACTGTTTTTGATCTGACTCAAGAAGAAACTGGGAACAAAAATATCTCAGTGCAGTTTAAAAATCATATTATTAACCATTGATATATTACTTCACAAACCCTTTATATTAACTGCTAGTAGTTCATCGATAAAAAAAGCTATGAAATAAAGTTAAAATATGTTCCTGCTCTGAATCATCCTCTAGAAAGATACCTCTTTTCTCTCTTTACTATGTAAAGAGCCTCCAAAGGTTTCTAAGGAGAACTTTAGCCCATTAAGACCAGCTATCTCCTCTCATTTCTATTTAAACATGCGAGAAAAAGAGAATTTAGAAGCTGCACTTCTCTAAAGAAATGCTCACTAGTACTGTCCCAGGAGCAGATCTTTGGGCAATAATTTTATTCCACAGTTCTTCAAACATTTCTTTTGCAAACCTTACCCATATAATGGCATCCAAAAGTAAGGGTATACTGTTGTGAAGGGTCAGTTAAACACACCGAAGCCTGTTCTCTGCTTACGTTTACAGTGAATGCCAAGCTGAGGCACTTCATTCCTTTACTATCAGGTTAACACAGGCTCCTAAATAAACAAGTTGACTTTTTAGAAGTGAGGAGGGTGTAATAACTCCAATGAAGTTACTGATAGGACACCAGCCTGCCTCCCACACTGAAAGAGCATTCCCTGAAGAAAGCTGAAAAGGGAGCAGAAGAGATACAAAGCTTTTTGGGGAGAGATTCACAGCGAGAAGTTAGAAATGATTTAAGCTCCTCTGGTCAGCTAATAGCTCTAGGCTGAGTCATTTAGATAGTGGACATATCTACCTCCATTTATCAAGGACTGTGGACAGAAACTGAGTATACTTCTTTCTCCCACTACCTTTCGGGATATGGAATCAGTGATGAGTCTGAATGAGAATACAACACCTAAAACACAGTAAGACAAATGATAGTTCAGCTGATACTTTCTGCTGGTAGATTTCTACAGAGACTGAAGATGCTTGGAACAATGAATTTCAGCAAGCTAAGCTTGTGTGTCCTAACATGATTTCTGCTTGTTCCTTCACCATGAGAAACTGAAAACAGAAGTTGGACACTGATGCCAAAGATACCACCTGCCTCTTCTAGCATGCCCAGGGACCAGTGGAAGAGAGCTGCCTACCTGGCATCCTGTTACTTTGCTATCTTCTGCCTACAGCCAACAGTAGAGGAATGTATCCATTTTTCTGTACCAGTTGTAGTTATGACACAGAGAAAAGGGCAGTGTACTTAAATGAGCAGTAAACATAGTATACATTTTGTCACAAAATTGAAATGAATCTGAACTGCACCCCTCACACCTCCAGTCCAAATTTTAAAAAGTTTGTGTATAAGGACACACATTCAGCTCTTGGCAGATGTATTTAAGTGTGCCTTATTGTAACAACAAGTTTCAGGAGAGCTGAAAAACTGCACATTTGGTTTCCATGCTTTACGATCCACTAAGGTATATTGCTATCATACTTTTACATGAACCCTCACCCTACCTTATGCAATTCAATTTCATTAAAAGGTCTGTGGCAAATTTATCCAGTGCTTATATAATCACTTCTTTGAAGTGTGTGAATTAAGCTGTTATTTTTTCAAAGAGTATCTATCTGTCCAAAATTTATTTTAACACACTGTGGGCATGAAGCTAGATGAGAGAATGTATATATTCCCTTAAAAGTGTTTACTTAACCACAATAAAAGGTTATGTGGATTTCCCAAGTGCACTGAGTTACAGTACCTGTTATAATGTGAACATTTAAACACTCTTTCAACTTGGCTTCCACTCATGTATCATGTTTGACACAACAGTCAAAGTTCTTTTGTTTAGCACTAGCTCAGGAAGAATGGAAGGTTCTGCAGTAGCATATGAATGAGAAACACTAAAATAAAAATAAGGGGAGGAAGAAAAAAGGGGGAGTAAATGTAGATGCAGATAAGTCTAAAGTAAAGTCTATTTCAAAAGTGTGTCTTCATTAGCATATACAACTCAAATATTCCATGTTCACACCAGCCTGAAAGTAACTGCTTTCTCTAATTGGCATTGTAACTTTTTAGCATCTTCTGGGACTTGCATTCAGTACCACAGGGACCTTTCTTTCCCAAAACATTTTTCCAGCTGGCTCCTACTCTCAAAGACAGTGAAACAAATTATATCCTGGTTGAGACACCAGTATGTGGGCACAGACAGCAGAATGGTTTTGGTTCCTAGGAGTGTAACTGCTTGGAGATGTTCCTAGGAGCGTAGCTTTCCTACTGTCTCCTACAACAGGAAAGAGCTGTTACAAAACTGGTTTCTGTGCAATTTTTGAACTCCAAACAAACAGCACAAAAGACAAAGTCACATATCTCTCTATACCAGAAAAGTATCTACTAAGTACTATGGTTGGATTATGACTCTTCTATTCTTCTTAAGCAGACTTCAGAATACGGTCTAATGATTACTCATAGATTTCTGTGGGAAGGGATGGGATCAATTTTTTGCACTGCAACATATATTTTATTTTTAAGTATGTTTAATATTCTAAAAGAATTTAGGGCTATATTTAGACATCAAAAGAAGAAACAGCAAGTTCAACAGCTTCTGAACTTGCTGTTTCTTCTTTCCTGGCTAGAAGTTTTTAGAAGCATTTTATCCAGAGAAAACATCAGACACAGAAGTTCTGTGGAATTTAGGTTGTCTAAATATAGTCTTTTTCATATGAATTATTAAGTAGAGGATGACATTCTTCTCCTTTCTACATAAAGTAATATATACTTTTAATTAGAGTTTCTTTTAATCTAGATATAAACTGATGCTTGTTCATGAACGTAGGGACACTAATTTAGCTTTTGCACTGAAATACTGCAAAAACAAAACTGATCTAATTATAGAATCAAAGAGTTTGGAGAAAAAAATCCACAACATTTCAGGGCATGCACTTCTCCAAAACAGTTCTTAAATAGGTTTTTAAATACAGCAAACTTTCTACTAAAAGCAACAATATAAAAAAGTTTGCTTTCCCTAACTATTTAATAGACCTAACAGTTCATACTATATCATCTCAACTGGACATATTTTCTGCCCCAGGCTATTACATTACACACTCAGTAATGCAGTCTGAGGGTGGTCTCTTTAAGATGAATGTGGCAACACTATGATATGTTTATTCAGTGGAAAAATCTATTTCAGTATCTAATTAGAAGTCTTTAAAAGATTTACTCTGATAGTTTCTTGGAAGATCTGTCTTGCAGGGAGTTGCCTTTGTCTATATAGATGTTATCCAACACCTGCATTTTAGTTTATGTAAGGTTCCACATATTACATTTTGTTTTTCTCTCTACTTAGTGTATGCTTATGGCATATATTTGGCAAATACTGAAACTCTTGAATTAGAAGAGTGTTAAACGACTATCTAAAAGACATGGTCCATTGCTGAAACCTTTTAAAGAAACTTCCTCCTCTTTGACTTTTGATTTAGTTGATGAGTACATTGCTGTAGCAACAGAGGTAGGGTAGACGGGTTCATTTTTAGGCTGTGATCCAAGGATCAGCTGTCAAAAACTTAAATTTGAGTTATGAAAGTTTTCATCTCCTCCCTTTCCTTGCTGATCAGATGATAATCTAGTTTACATTTGCCAACTGAGGACTTTATTCAGCTGCACTTGTATATCTTCATTTTCATGCTATATGGTGGGAAAGGAAGGAGGTATTGCCTGCATGCTATCCAGCCACATGGAATCCATAAACATGAAACAGTGGGCAGCATCTGGAGGATATGTGGTAGAAAATGCATGAATGTCAAATATAGATGGAATAAAATGATTTGCTGAACAAGAAATAGTTCAGCAAGTCTTGAAATACATCATCTATTTTACATCTGATTAAGCTGACAACTGCACGATCAAATATCAGATATGGACACAAGGATTTCATGAGGTAGCATGGAAGAGCAACATTTAGCTAATTGCTTTCAATCCACATGCTGCAGAGACTACAAACATGCTAAGGAGGTAAACTAATTGTTCACTTGATACAGTAGGTGTAAGAAATGACCTATGCTAATAAAAAAATAAATTTGTTGCCCTTCGTACAAAAGAAACCCACATGCCCTTCCACTCTGAAAACAAAGAGGTCCCAAGCTCCCTGTCTGCTTTAATTTTTTTTCTTTGTTACTTTATCCTGCTAAATTCCTTTAAGTTTTGAGTTTAGTTATTGTCCTTTTTCAGAAAATACAACTGAAAACATCTAACGACAATGATCTCTAACATATTCCATTCTTGGAACCAAAATTCAAGGTGAAGAAGGCTCATAATTACTGTTTCTTTGTCACGAAAACATCTGTAGAAAGCTGCAAGGCCAAACAGAAGAGTAATTTACCTCTTGATTTTCTCCCATGAATATATGCCTTTCCAAGAAGTTGCCACGTTGGCCTGTACAAATCTTCCAAATCCAGTTGCCACCGATCTGGTTCAAGGTATTGGATAAGTTCTTCCACTGTACTAAATCCAGCAACGGCATTGTTTAATACATCTAATGGTAAAGCTGATGGGGGTAGCAATGATGGGCTCGGTGCTTCTGTGTGGTGCTGCAATCAAAGCCAAGAGAAGAGTACCAGTCAGAGTTTTAATGGATCTGCTTTGATGAAGTGTTGTACTTTATGAAGTTATACATAGCTGGGAAAGTTTATAAGTGGCTAGCTTGTTTCCAGTGTACAGTTTACCTAATAAGACAAATGACAAGAGCCAAAAAGTACCTAATTATTCTTCAGCGATAAAAGTAAACAAACTTTCACCAGACAGTCTTCCCACTTCTAACATTCCTAGTCTTAAAGATTGCATGCTACTATACCTGTTGTTTGAGGAAGTTCACTAAGTGATGGACGACATTGCAGAAACAGAACAAACAGTGATGTGAAAACATGGGCCCATGACAAGCAATTACTCCCTCCAGAAACCTGAAGAAAGACACATTTCACGTGCTGCCTTTCCTATGAGGATCTGCCACAGCCTTTTTGTTCTTGTCTTTCAATGTAAAATACAAACATGCCCTAGCATAAAGACAGCAACTATTCCTGTTCCCACCTACAGATGAAAAAAAAACACTAGCTGTGTTTCCACAGTGCTAAGAATTATGTTTCCAGTTAAACAATAATTAACAGAGTAATAACAACATCTGGCATTACTATAATTATTTCTCCCTTAAAAAACAATTATTTCCAAAGATGTCAAAGCACTTAGATGCTCAAATTGAGTAATGAAAAAGTCTATGTACTCTCCCACAACACAAATATCACCAAGAAACTCCCACACATACAGGATCAGTGATACTCAGCTACATGCACCTCTAGCAAGTGGGACTGCTGTTTTTGCTCACTCTCTACAACCTCTTTAAAATATACACATTGATTTATATTTTCAGAGGATTAAAAAAGGCAGGAAGGGAAGCTTTCCAACCCTATGCAGGAAGTGCTGCTTCACCATCCTAAGTTTGTTTAGACCTGTAATAAGGAGACATCACTACAGCCATTATGTCCATACTATTACACTACAACAATTTGCCTGGGTTACGTAAGAAAGATAAGAAAGATTTGACCTACTGCTGATTTAGGAGACAGGAAGGACAAAAAAGCGTGAACTTAAATAAATAATGTTACATGCATCACTTCTTTCAAATGTGGTTCACATGAGATATTCAACATGAGCATGGTCAGGCCTTGGAACAGGTTGCCCAGCAAGGCTGCACCGTGTCCACCCTTGAAGGTTTTCAAAACACCACTGCATAAAGCCCTGAGCAGCATGGGCTGCCCTCAGAGCTAACATTGCTTTGAGAACGAATTTGAAATAGGCACCTCCTGAGGTCCCTTCCTGAATTCTCCTATGCTCCTACAACATTATTAAGAATGAAGGACTTGATACCACTCCAATAAGTGAACTAACATGCCGTTTGGCCTTAGCTCTGTCACTTCTCAGTGCAGTGCCTGTCAGGACTGCACAACATGGGAACTAGGCAAATAAGATCTCTCCTGCCTTTCTGTAGGTGACTAGTTTTATACCAGCACTATATTGTCCTGGGTATACTGACATATATACATACATATGTGTGTTTGTGTATGTACATATACACACATACACATATATGTGGATAATTCCTCAGCAGACTTACTCAGCGTCAAAATGGGACTCTCTGTAATCTAACATGAAGTGTAAACATACTTTCATTTTTTCCATCCGTAATGTCAGATCAGTCGTATTTATTTACCTTTACAAAACGATCAGAGAAATAGATTGGTGAAAAATATAACAGCTATGTAGGAACAATTATTTAATAAAAGAGTTCTTGCAACACTACATACTAAACAGCAATTTCATAAAATATGCCTGCCATAGCAATATTTCATAACAATAATTATATTTTCTTTTTTGTGCTCTCAATTCTATTAAATATGTATTTTTGGTTTCAGCTAAGTCTGTGGTTGAAAGGGCAGCAAATGGAAGTAACCACCATGCCCTTCCTATTATTTGCTTCAAGCATTTTTCTCCGTCTTCAAGAAATACAGTCACTAGAACGATCTGTGCTGCTTTTTAACTGGGAGCCTTGCAAGGATAAAATGAAACACAGGTCTAATCTGCTGGTACCATTAATTTCTACACTATTTTTGTCTTGCTATTCTAGCATCATTTCCAACAGTGAACGAAGTAGTTGTTTCCCCATTCTTGATGAATGTGGATTTCAGAAAGTTTACATATTTCCTTTCCTTTTCTCTCCAATGCCCACATCAAAAAAACATGCTGATCCATCTATTAGGTTATGATAATAAAGCAACATATTCTGGTCTATAATTTAAATATTTGCTCTTAGAAAAACATGCCACTCAGCGAGTTTCAAAATAGTGCTGTGACACTATAATTCAGATGGTTAAAATAAATAAATAAATATTACAAAATTTTTCTTCCTGTTTTTCTCCAGGATATTATATCTGTTAATAGTCACATTTCCTAGTTTGAAGGTGTAGGGTTTTGCTAAGGTGAAAAATAAAATAAAGATCAAATGGTAAAACTAGTATATGAAGAAAAATTTTCTTCTATTTCATTTCCAGTATAATATACTTCAGTGTCTCACTGCTATTAGAATTTTCTGTTGCCAATGAAAAGATTGATTCCAGACGAAAATCCATCGGTTTAGAATCTATTTCTATATTTCACAGTTTAGAACATGCATACTTAGCAAAATATATATATATAGGAACTAATCCACACCAATTTATGTTAGTCTGGATTCAGTAGGCATTTGCCAGAGTTGAAAAGTCATGAGGAAATGGTGAATCATTGTGTTTAATGGTATCGCAAAGCAAATAAAAATTGTCATCACTTTTGAATTATTCTCACAGCAAAATAAAACATTAAAGAAATCTAATTAAAAGAGAAAAACTGCACAACACTGAAGGTGAACATTTTCGAATACAGTAGTTAAGATTTTAAGATTAGGAATGTATTTCCCAATAATCTCTTAATTTAGTCAATTTAAATCACAGTTAGAATGTATCAAAGATTAAAGATGATACAATAAAGCTACAAATGCTGTAATTTATATTTATAACATAATCACTGGAAGTCACTCAAAGCTTTTTTTTTTATCTAGAAACAATGTTTGCACCTTCAGTAAAGTTTTATTCTTGGAAAGGGTAACAGGAGAAATGACATAATTCAAGAAATTATAACAACTTTATCAAAGGGGCATATCTTTTAGAACAAATCAATATAAAATTTTAGCATAACTCTGAAACATAGCATTGCAGTTGCAACTTCAAACAGTTATAATACTCTACTCAGATCAAGCTGTTTCCCTCTTTTTGTGGTACATCACTTCTGTTTTAAGTCCTTCCAAATAATAATAAATTCCAGATAAAAATCCATTTGCTTAGAATTCCATCCAGACCTATTTTAACATTCCTACACTGACCCCTGTCTCCCCCCGTCTGCCTGACAAAATGAATTTGTTGTCAAGCCACCCTGCGTAGTGCTACCGAGGTAAGAACGCAGGAGGTCTCAGAGCTGCAATTTCACCACAGAATGGTGGTGTGAAAGCTTTACAGTAGGACCCTGATAAGCTTTAGCTGTTTTGCTATGAAAATGCTGATGGAGACATTATAGAGGCTCTTACAATGAAGTAGCTAGCTGTCATCTGTATATCTACTTCATAACTGCCATCACCTATTTACTCCACAGAAGAATTACACCATGTCTCCCCTAACAGGTCAGCTAGCACATAATCAACCTTAGATTTAACAGACACATCTTTATCTGACAGGGGAGACGCAACCTAGGAGAGCAGTCAGCTAAAGCAGATGGCTTTAGGGAGCAGCCATCCAAGACAGCTTTCTTTATGCAGACCAGTTACTGGGAAATGACAGTCTCCAAGCTTCTCCACAACAAGGACACATGCACTTAGAGTTGGATTACAGGCAAAAAGGTGCTGGCACAACCTGTGCATCTGGCTCACTGACTTCACTGGGTTGATGTATCAGGAATGAATGTGCTCCCAATGCTGCCAGTGAACTGCAGACACCAGTAACATGATGTAGATACTTTTCTTTAGAGAAGTACATCCTTGAATAATACCAATGTTTTAAGCTTGAGACCACTGTTTTTTATTTTTTGCCCAAGGATGAATATTTTCCATCAAAACAGGCTTGAAAAATACATCAGCAAGTTCTATATAATAACATGTTTCTTCTAGTAAACAGGACGTTCTATGGTTTTTGATTTTGTACCCAGGAAACAAATTTCAATTTATTTTAATATCAATAAACATGTTTAAAAACAAGATAGAGCCAAATAATTGTATCTTTATTGTTACTAAAAACAATTCAGGATGAAAACCAAAAACCAGAGTAGAAAACGTAGTACCTCAGCTGCCCTGTAGAACAGCCAAGAATGACAATCAGTGCTGGATCAAACCGAATTTTCAGTAGGTCTGTTAATATTGTAGTTCCATGTGTGTACTTGATTCTATCAAAAAGAATACCTTACAGAAATTGCCTAAGGCATTTACAAATGTAAGAGAGGCAAATAAACCAAAGTTAGGTAACGGGTCAAGATATTGGCTTGCAAGGAAGGAAATGAAATATCGTTAAGACTGACTTTACAAAACTACCCAGATCTGAAAGTTACACATAACAACAGTACCCCAGTAGATAAATCCAAGTTATTCCACCTAGCCTTTCTCCCAAAGAGGAAAGGGTATGACACTGTTGCAACTAGAAAAGAAGGCAGCCATTAATAAAGTGTGAGTCTGAGTAAAAACTGCAACAACTGAATTTGAAATTACCTAGTTGAAGCTGAGACCTAAAGGATGATTTAGCATGTAGCCTAACTTTGAAGACTTGTGATTAATTTCTTGTTTTGCCACATACTTCCTGCGTGACCCTGAGTATATTATTTAGGCCACGGCTTCATGGTATAAACCATCTGGCGGCAGCATCCCCTTGTTGTGCCAACATGACTGTGTATGTGGCTGCATCATAATCAAGAACTAATCTGGCTAAAAAAGAACACTTCTCATCTCCATTTTTCTTTAACCACAAGCTTATTCACAGTGCAGACCTCCAACAGCTAAGTCATCACAACCTTTTGGCATAGTGGCCAATAACACAAACATTTTAGATTCACTCTGACATCAGGAGTTTCATATCATGGAAGTTTGTATTGCAGCCTTATCACATTTGTAAAATGAGGATAACGGCACTTCCTCAATCTCACAATCTCCATGAGAGAATGAACACAATAAATATTTCCTAGGTACTTATTATTGTCTTTTTGAAGAATCCAGAAGAATCAACTTTGGATATGAGATTGTATGTTATAAACCTACCCCTTCTACCTCTATTGGTCAGTTCTTCCCTTACGCAGAACCTGTGTACTTGCTCTACAGATGAACAATTCAAAATAAAACAGCATTCACCTTGAATCTACACCAGATCAGCTCTTAAGCACCATTATGATCTAAGTAAAGCCTTCCTTTTGCTTCTATCTCATAGGATAAGACTGTTAGTGTACTGAGAGCCTCTTCTGGTTAAAGAAAAGGAAAGAAGCAATTTTGTTAGTTTGCTGCAGGCAAGAGTGAGGATTCTCATGTTTAATAATGCAATCACAGAGTTAAGTCTGGAACAAAAAAACAAGTGAGTCAGATACTTGGTATGACATGCCATTTACAAGTAGGGAATAATATGTTTTAAAAAAGAAATTCCTCTCCCCAAAAGAAAATCCAATTTTTTTCACTCCTTGTCTTGAAGAAAACATTGTCAAAAAGTGTCTGAGTGAAAGCCCATTCATCAGTAGGCATAATTTGGAGAAAATAATAATCATCAATATAGTTTAATCAGACTAGAAGAGATGCTATAAAAAAGAAAAACTCAGAGACACATCTCCCTCTTGGAAATACAGCTAGGACCAATGTGTTGAAAGAAATAACATATATTTGTTCCAGTGGAATATCCTTACAGGACTTTATTACTATTATTGTTACTATTATAAAAGAACACCCTGAGCCCTGCTTAGAGATATGCTGTTGAAACTAAAAGTACATGCACATTCTTGTAACACTCACAATAAAGAAAGCCTATTTTCTTCCTTTATATTCACAGGTAACGCTCTTATTAGCGTCATTAGAAGCTACACAAGAGAACAAATATCCAGCTCAGAAAGAACTTTCCCTGAGGACACAGAAGTTTCTTGGCATAACAACAGTTCTTCTCTCCCATAGATACATGCAGCAAGGATTCTGAAAAGCATCTAGAAATCCATACCTACTTGAAACGGACAATTTTCTAGAACTTTTACTTGCTCACGTGTAGAGTACAGTACAGAAAAGCTAACTCATTTGTGAAAGTGTCTCACCTGTAAAGATTCATCCTCTCTGTGCTACATGTAAGCATTAACCTGAGTCAACACTATGCAAAATGTTAGTCCTGTTCAAGTAGCAACCCAGAAGGAAGTGAAAGTGATCTGCAGTAGGGCCTGCAGGCAGCCACCTAAGGAGGGAAGCCAAGTTCCAGGATTGTCCTGTTGTGCCTCCAGCAAAGAAATGAAAAAAAGAAGGAGAAAGGGAAGATAATGTTTAGACTGCCAAAGCCATGGAATAAGGCAAGCATGTTTATTCGTGTGTGACAGAGAGGTAAGCCAGGAAGGCTGACGCCGGTCCCATCCACTG